>NC_081413.1:686170148-686525948 GCF_030272615.1 Cryptomeria japonica
AGAATCTGGTAGCAATCCTCAAGTGTCACTATGATCTCACCTGTCGCCAAATGAAAGGTGTTGGTGTCATTATGCCACCTCTCAGCCAAAGCTGTCAATAAACACCGGTTAATGATATACTGGGGCATCTCTAACAAAGAGGATAGGCCACACCTCTCATAACATCCCTATCTACCTGTGTCAATCATGGTATCAATGACCATGGTCTCGAAAATTGCTCTCACGACTGAACAACCCCAAGTCGCTCCTGTCACAAACAAAACATGTCCAATATTAGTTTCCTCATCATATCAATTCATATCAAAATCAAATTCATATCAACTTGAAACATTGAAAATCTAATCAAGTTCCACATCATATCAATTCATATCAAAATCAAATTCATATCAACTTGTAACACAACTCAAGTTCCACAAACATATCAAGTTGTAGCACAACTCAAGTTCCACAATCATATCAACTTGTAACACAACTCAAGTTTCACATTCATATCAACTTGAAAAACAACTCAAGTCCCATATTTATATCAACTTGAAACAATGCATATCAAATCAAGTTCATATCACTTCACAAATCCATATCGAATTCACATCACATCATATCAATATCAACATTAGATCCACATCAACTTGAAACATTGCAAATCAAATCAAGTTATCTCCAAAAAAATCCTTCTCAAAAACACCATATCGGAACTCATAATTGGACAAATTATCAAAACAACAACAACAGACACACAACCTACCTATCGCACCCATCCCGGAAAAATTGGCAAACACCTACATATCTTTCTTCATCTCATAATCCTCACCAAAATCCTACTTTCCCCAAATTTTTCTGCCCATGCACTAAACAGTTTTATCTATGTGCTAAGCTGCTAGCTATGCACTATCCAACCTTCTGCATGTGCTACACCATTAAACCTAAGCGCTAGCCTGCAAAAATGCGCTACCCTTCTTTCTAAACGCACCACCTAAAATACCCTAAGCACTAAAACCCCCTATGCGCTATCCTAATCTGGCCCTGCACTACAAACCTACCCTGCTGTGCTAGGTCACACCTACGCGCTACCTTAACCTACGCATACGACTCCCGGCTAACCCTAAGTGCTAGGTCTAAGCGATGCGCTACCCGCTTCCCCCTATGCACTATCCTATGCACCAGATGTGCTAAACTATGTCAATGCGCTATCCTAACCTACTCAGATGCTACCCTAGTTCATAAAACCCCACGCGCTATGCTACTTATCGTATGCACTACGGTTTTTACCCGACGCGCTAAACCATTAAATCCGCGTGCAAAACATGAAAAATTTGACTAAAAATGACAAAACCAAAATAAAAAAGGGGTAAAAAATGATGACTTATCGGTGGTCTATATGTGGTGGGCCTCCGATACCTTCGAACGCGCTCGAATCGATGAGAAGCAAAGGGAATCTGTCGTGCCCAAACTTTTGGGCAAAAAAAAACAAAACAACAATTTTTTTTTTGACAACATAAATTCATAAAATAACCTACGTTTAAAATGGAATCAATTAAGTTTTGTCTTAACTAAGATGTAAATAGAATTTGTTTACTAAAGTTGGAACAATTTACTCAATCAATAACACGTCATTTATTAATGCAGACTAATTACTCCCTAAGGGGTCATCGCAATTTAATTAGTTAATTTAATCAACCTAATTAATTTGCTGTTAATTAAAGTCGAGAGATATTTAAATGTGTCGATTGTCTTAAAATTATTTGAGGCTAATTTAAAATAATGATAATGTTATCTTAATTTAAAGTTAATTGATTGGGCGCATGCATATTCACTTTGATTTAAATACAACCAATAAGGTTAACAATCTCAAGAAAGATATTTGTCCAATAAATATAATTTATACTATAGCCAATTAAATCCCCCTAAACCTTCAAATTTTGACTATTAAAATAATTTGGCCAATATTGACCTCATAGGCTAGAATTCGAATAAAATAATTAATAATTTTCATTAATAAATTTCCCTAAATTAAATTTAACCTAACATCCACAATTAAATTAATATGAAAATTATCTATAAATTATCCTCATTGATAATCCTTGATTAATAAAATTATGTCAATAATTGCGATAATAAATCTATATAAAATTAATCCCCCAATTTAATTATGCCTTGATAAAAGTCTATATTAAAATCAATCTTCTCCATGGTCCAAAATTAGGAGTTCAAAATCAATTTCACATTTAGCAATATTAAATGGGGGGGGGATTCTTTTTCAAATTTTAAAAGAATTTCCCCCCTCTTCTTATTTTATTTAATATTTTAATCGTGAACCCTAATTAGGGTTGAGTCACCCCTTTTTACTCTATTTTGAAAACAATGTTATTAATTCATTTATTTTCTAATTGCTAACCCTAACCCGAATATGGGCTAGGGTTGCATAGCACATTTACTTCTATTACTTAAATGCTAACCCTAACCCGAAATTGGGTTAGGGTTGCAATTTTCCATTAAACTTAATTCTTTCTTTCCCCTTTTTTTTTGCTAGGGTTTTTTTGTGTGAGTGTGCTTCATGTGTGCAGGGGTTTGAACTGGTGGCGACGGTCATGGAGGCAGGGCAAAGGGGACCAAGCTCGTAGGGCGATGAGGCTCCCTAGGCACCACTATGGAAACCCACAGCGGCGACCAATGCCACCCACTATGGGAACCCACAGTGGCGGCCGTGAGCCATCCACTGTGGTTACCCACAGTGGCAGCCCTGTGCCGACCACTGTGTGTAACCACAGTGGTGCCTCATGCCATCCACTGTGTGTAACCACAATGGCGGCCCATGCCGACCACTGTGTTTACCCACAGTGGCGGCACCCCCCCACGACATCCACTGTGTATAAACACAGTCGCTCGGCCCCCGCCAAAATGAGGTATACCCTTCAATGAATTTTTATAAAAAAAAAATTTCCTTTTTTTTTGTATGAAATATATATATGTATAAATATTTATATATTTATTTATATATATACTATATAGATATCTTGTAATGCATGCATGATTTTTTTGAAAAACAACTAGAATACACTGCAAGATTCTCTTTTTTTTAAAGTTTTCCAGTTTGCCCAAAATGCATATGTTTTGATCTTTTTTTTAATGCAGCAAGTAAATTATATATATATATATATATATATATATATATATATATATATATATATATATATATATATATATGGACTACAATAGTTTTAGCAATCTGTTTTCTATTAACATAAATAGGAGTAAATCTGTTTATTTTGTTTTTACTTAGGGCATAATCTATTTCCATTTTCAGATTTATAACCTAAGCAATATGACTGACAGAAGAAAAAATAGAATAGAAACATAATAGATATCCTCCTCTTTCATTTCTTATCTACCTGTATTTCTAGATTTCTCTACCAAGTCTGAATCCTGTATATTTTTCTTTTATCACATGACAACAGACTTCCTAAAACTAACAGATTTTAACTAGCTACATTCCTTTCCATTTTAAACTTCTAATAGTTAACTATAAGAAAATGTTATTTTACCTACTATTATTTTCTGCACTTTTTTTTTGAGTAAATGACAGAAGTAAATAAAATTTACAACAGTATTTAAAATAGACTAGAAAACACTTTAAAACACTAAAAATTTGTACAGTGCCAAAACTATTATACATCAAATGTCTATTTAACCCTTTTTGCATTTGGAAATAATAAATCACTACGACTAAGTATTTATTTTTATCTTACTAACTTTCCTGCTTTTCTACTTCATAATATTCCCATTTTACTTTCTGCATTTTTTTTGAATAAATGACAGCAGCATAATACAGTCTAGAAAACACTTAGAAATATTTAAAAATGCAGAAACTATTATTCCTCTAATATCCATTTATCGATCATTTTCAATATCAACTTAAAAGATGCTTTTTTTTTTTTTTATAAGAATGACTTCAATACAATTTGTCAACTTTTACAATGGGTGAAATACCCAACTAGTCTATCATTCCTAATAAATGAGGACTTAAATAAAATAAATACATTTTTTTTTAACAAAATAAATACAACATAAAACTCCTCTTTTACATTTCTGCAATTGAAATACAATATTACATCTCCTATCTTTTATTTTCTACAACTAAAATAGATTCAGCAAGACCATATCCAAGTTTTTCCTTCAATCCCTTTATAAAGGAACCTGCAATACAAAATCTTAAGGCTGTGACCATGGAGAGTTCACCTCCCAGCCTAGGCTTACTAGAAGCCACCCTTGAGCTTGGAGAACCAAGACCTAGATGGGTTACACTCAAGCAATACAAAAACAAGATGATTCTTCAAATATCTATGGAGAATCCAACTCGAGCTATTAAAATCCTTAAGAACTTGGACCAACTTACAAGGGTTCTGCAAATACTTCTACAATTTGGGCTCTCCACAATGCGGGAGGGTGATCCCTTTAGCAAATTTTATGATCTTTGTACCACACTCAAATATTCACTAAAACAAGACAGATGACCTCTTATACGGGCTCAATGACAAGGAAAATGCTTAAGGATGGCAAGTCCTCCAGTGATCCTCAACCTAATCAGAGCATGAGACGGGTAGAACAGACAATAACAAACATGAAAAGAAATGTATTCTGATATTCAATAAATTATAGCGATTTATCGTTGAAATTGAAAACAAAACTGATATTTAAAGACAGATATAAGTTGTGATCAGTGCCTTAATCCATTGGGTACCTGAAGTTACAAGATGTAAAGTGAAAATGTGATAGAATTGAGACCAGATGGATCTCCTTTCATGGACCAACGGAACGAGTTCTAACAGAATATCAATCCTTGATCGGACTAATGTACGAGCAATGCCTCACAATATACAAAGCTCCTGATCTCTTACACAAGTTAAGTGATATAGAGACTCTGTTAACTTTAGCTAGTCTTCTCCCCATGCTGGATTCAATGAACAAACTTGTTAAAAAAGCCCAAGACAAAACTATGTATATCAATGAGTATAACACTCTACATAAAATGTCATGCTTGGCCCTGGATGGTCTATATTCAGATCTAATAGGGTGAAGCCCAAATTGTTTTAGGTGGCAGATAATTACAGATTTGAATGACGCTGAAATTTTTTTACATTTCAATACAAAAAATGAGTTATGTGTCTTTGTAAAAGGATTTCAGATACCAATGCACCAATCTAAGATGGGCAAGTGAGGCAAAGCATTACCAGTTAAAAAGGAAGATTTTGACAGAATTGTTAAATCTGTTAGTGATAATTTGAAGTCTATTGCATACAAACTTTCAATTGAGATTTGTGAAAGATTACCTTCAAATGAAATACTTGAAGCCATGGGTTGTGCCTCTCTAAGGTTCCGTCTAATCAAAATCACCTATTGCTCCATATCATGAACCATCTCAGGACCTATGGCCACTCTATCCTCAATACGGTCCCAACTCAAAGTTGTCCTGCATGGTCTACCATACAAGGCCTGAAAAGGTGGCATCCCCAAAGAAGTGTGATGTCCATTATTATAGGCAAACTCTACTAAAGGAAGGTACTCCTCCCATCTGGTCTGATGATCCATGACATACATGCGGAGCATATCCTCTAACACTTGATTAACCCTCTCTGTCTATCCATCTGTTTCCGGATGATAGGCTGTGCTGAAATTGAGCTTGGTGCCCAATTGTGCCTATAATATCTTCCAAAAGGAAGAAGTGAAGAGGGAATCCCTATCAGAAATAATCTTGTGTGGAACACCATGAAGCCTAACAATGTCTCACAAGAACACCCATGCCATTGCTGGTGTTGTGAAGGTAGTCTGAACTGGTGAGAAGTGGGCCACTTTGGTCAACTTGTCAACTGTCACCAAGATAGCATCATGGCGACGAGATGACATGGGAAGACCAATGATGAAATCTATGGATATAGTATCCTACTTCCACTTTGGTATAGCATAAGACTGGAGCAACCCACCTGGGTGGCGGTGCTTCGCCTTGACTCTCTGACACTCCAGGCATCGGGCTACTAACTCAGCGATAAGCTGCCGCATACCTGACCAATGATATAACTGTCTCAAGTCTGCGTGCATCCTCTACCCCAGGATGCACTGCATAAGGAGCTCTATGAGCCTCCATGACAATGAACTCTCGCAAAGCCCCGAGAGAAGGTACATAGATGCGCCCTCTATGACGTAATAGTCAATTGGACTCTAAGGAATAATCAACACACTTCCCCTCTAGGGTCTCCTATGATTGAATCCCCTGACAAATCTCTAGATACCATCCATCCTCTGGCAATTGCTGCAATATACGATCTCTCAAATCTGTGCTCATAGATATGGAGTATACCTCATGTCATCTCCTACTCAAGGCATCTACATCTATGTTCTCTTTCCCCTTGATGTAGTGGACATCAAAATTATACTCGTATAGAAACTCCATCCATCTCCTTTGACGGGCATTAAGATTAGGCTAGGTGAAGATGTACTGCAAACTCTGATGGTCTGAATGAAGCTCGAAATGATGACCCAAAAGGAAGTGTCTCCACCTCACAAGTGCATGCACTACTGCTGCAAGCTCAAGGTCATGCGTAGGGTAGTTAAGCTCATGAGTCTTAAGTTTCCTAGACTCATAAGCTATAACTCGACCCTCCTGCATAAGGACTACTCCTAATCCATCAAAAGAAGCATTTGTGCATACCATGAAATCAGTCGTGGGGTTTGGCACAATGAGGATAGGTGCACTGGTGAGTGCCCTTTTCAGATCCTAAAAATCCCTCTCACACCTCTTCATCCACTCGAATTTCTTTCCCTTTCACTGAAGGGATGTAATGGGATGTGCAACTCTGGAAAATCCCTTAATGAAGCGTCTGTAGTACCCTTCTAGACCCATGAAACTCTTGACCTTTGTCACACTGGTTGGTGCTGGCCAATCCATAATAGCTTTGATCTTTGATGGGTCAACTAAGATCCCATCACCGGATATAACATGCCCAAGGTACTTGACCTCTGATCTAAAGAAAGCACACTTTGACAAACTGCCGTACAACTGGTTGTCCCTCAAACACTGCAAAACCTACCTCAAATGCTCCTCATGCTCCTTCTCATTCTGAGAATATATCAATATGTCATCGAGGAACACAATCACAAACTAGTCGAGGAAAGTGTGGAATACCCCATTCATGAGACTCATGAATACAGCTCGAGCATTCGTAAGACCGAATGGGACCATAGTGAACTCATAGTGGCCATATCTGGTACAAAACGCGGTCTTGTGGATAT
This sequence comes from Cryptomeria japonica, assembly GCF_030272615.1. Classification (NCBI taxonomy): domain Eukaryota; kingdom Viridiplantae; phylum Streptophyta; class Pinopsida; order Cupressales; family Cupressaceae; genus Cryptomeria; species Cryptomeria japonica. Next base: position 686,177,433 of record NC_081413.1, read on the forward strand.
CACTCTCCACTATCCTCAATTGATGGTATCTTGACTTCAGATCTATTTTGGAAAACACTTTAGCATCCTAAAGCTGATCAAACAAATCATCGATCCTGGGCAAGGGGTAACGGTTCTTGATGGTCACTTTGTTCAGCTGCCTGTAATCCATGCATAACTGAAGAGATCTGTCCTTCTTCTTCACGAAGATGACTAGTGCGCCCCAAGGGGAGATGCTAGGACTAATGTGACCCTTCTCTAAGAGTTCCTCAAGCTGCATCTTGAGCTCATTAAGCTCATTCATGGTCATCCTATAAGGTGCTCTCGAAACCAGCTCGACTCTTGGTACAAGGTCTATGTGGAAGTCAATCTCTCTGCTAGGTGGCATACCAGGTAGCTCGGCTGGAAACACATCTGCAAACTTCTCAAGGATGAGATGATCATCTAGGGAAGGTTCCTTCTCATTTTCTTCCTCTCTATCACTGATGGTGATAGAAAACAATTGGCATCCCTTTTGCATGCTCCACTTAAGCTACATAGCAGAAATCATACAAAGAGACACGAGCCTCTGAATCCTAGTGATTACTATGGAAGCACCATGATCATCGTCACACTCAATCTTTTCAGGCGACAATCCATCTTGGCTCTATGGGCGTAAAGCCAATCCATGCCAAGTACGATGCCATAAGATCTGAGTGGTGTAACTCTAAGGTCTACTAAGGTGCTGGTATTACCAATCTGGAGCTGACATCCTCTAACCTCTGAATCCACCAACACTCTAGCCCCTAAAGCTAACTCCACTTCCCAATAGACACCTTGCCTAACTGCCACTAGCCCACAATGCTCCACAACCAATGGAGATATAAAGGAGTCAGTAGCTCTTGAATCAAACAATATAGATACACTGCTACCACTGATCATACCTATAGCCTCAATAACTGTGGCCTGGTGCTTTTCCTGGTGGTTGTCAACCACTGTGAAGACCCTATGGGACTTGCCCATATCCCCAACTATAGGCTCTGATGCTTCCATCCTCTGACTACCTACCATCTGACCCTACGGACACTCTCTCACCATGTGCCCCATGGCTCCACATGTGAAACAAGCACCGCATGCTTGAAACTGTACACCCCAAGGCCTAGAGAAAGATTGTCCACCTATCCTACTCAAACCACTATACCCACCCCTGGAGGACTGCTGAGTTCGTGCTAGAGGTGTGTAAGTACCCTGTGCTCTCTGGTCGCGCCTAGGACCCTATGAATTCCACTGCTTGGGCTTAGAGCCCTGCTATCCCTGAGGGAGCCTCTGCCTCTGATTCTACTGTGACTACTACTATAGAGGGGGTTTAAAGGACCCCGATGCATTTCTGTGGTTGCCTTTCCAATGGGGTTTCTGAAACCCGAAAGACTGGGGTGCAAGGTTTCGGTTCTGAAATCAATCCCTAGAGTCTTGAGGCCTGACCTGAATTTCCTTGACTATCAAGGCCTTCTCCACGACAACCTGAAGGCTTCCTAGAGTGGCCATCCTCACTGGTCCTGCTATCCCAGCATTCAGTCCCCTGATAAAATGGTTGACAAGAAGCTTCTTCTCCTTCAGGTAATTCACATATGGTAGGAGCTTGATGAACTTACTCTCATACTGGGTCACTAAGAGACCCTTCTGCTGGAGATTGTGGAACTCATCTATCCTACACTGCCTAAAGTGCTTCGATAGGTATCTCTCCTTGAAGTGCTCCGACAGGTATCTCTCCCTGAACCTCTCTATAAAGATCTCCCATGTGAGGGTGTCTACAACTAGGCCACACTTGTGTTCCTCCCTTCCCCACCATATGGAGGTCATTCCTCTCAAAAGGTGAACTGCTACTCATGCCTTCAGATTGCTTTCGTAGGAACACAATGCAAAGCACTGATCTAGGCTCAAAAGCCAAGCCTCAGCTTCCACCCTATCAGTAGATCCCTCAAAAGATGGTGGTTGGAGGCGCAAAACCTCTCTGATCAGATCCCCTGGAACACGATGTGCTCTCTCAAAATATACAGGTGCTACTATTGGAGGTGGTCTAGGTAGATGAATGGACTCAGGCTCATGCTCAACCTGGCCCTCTAAGGGATTAGGAGGTGGACTCCTACTCCGTTCCCTATCTGCAGATCTATGGCTCCCTGAGTTCTGGTTTTCTGCATGATGGTCAATTGCTGGAAGCCTATCCTATACTATCCCAATTAGGTTCTGAAACGCTAATAAGATGTCTCGATTTGGGTCAACCGGTCATTCGGGAGGAGCCTCTAGTTCCCCTTTCGGAACCGGTTCCTCCCTATCAACATCTTCGCATGCCATACTTGCACGCCTAGGACCCCTACTGCGCTTGCGAGCTTGTCACGTAGTCGGAGGCATCCTTATGAGAAGATAAAATAAAATAAAATAAATAAATAATTTTTGGAGAAAAAATTTATTAAGTAAATAATTAAAGTGAAACGTAATGGAGAAAGGTTCCTTGTGTTGGAAACCTGGCTCTTATACCAAAATGTCGTGCCCAAACTTTTGGGCAAACAAAAATGGAACAAAAAAATTTTTTTTGACAACATAAACTCATAAAATAACCTATGTTTAAAATGGAATCAATTAAGTTTTGTCTTAACTAAGATGTAAATAGAATTTGTTTACTAAAGTTGGAACAATTTACTCAATCAATAACATGTCATTTATTAATGCAGACTAATTACTCCCTAAGGTGTCATTGCAATTTAATTAATTAATTTAATCAACCTAATTAATTTGCCATTAATTAAAGTTGAGAGATATTTAAATGTCTCGATTGTATTAAAATTATTCGAGGCTAATTTAAAATAATGATAATGTTATCTTAATTTAAAGTTAATTAATTGGGCACATGCAAATTCACTCTTTTAAATACAACCAATGAGGTTAACAATCTCAGGAAAGATATTTGTCCAATAAATATAATATATACTATAGCCAATTAAATCCCCCTAAACCTTCAAATTTTGACTATTACAATAATTTGGCCAATATTGACCTCATAGGCTAGAATTCGCATAAAATAATTAATAATTTTCATTAATAAATTTCCCTAAATTAAATTTAACCTAACATCCACAATTAAATTAATATGAAAATTATCTATAAATTATCCTCATTGATAATCCTTGATTAATAAAATTATGTCAATAATTGCGATAATAAATCTATATAAAATTAATCCCCCAATTTAATTATGCCTTGATAAAAGTCTATATTAAAATCAATCTTCTCCATGGTCCAAAATTAGGAGTTCAAAATCAATTTCACATTTAGCAATATTAAATGGGGGGGGATTCTTTTTCAAATTTTAAAAGAATTTCCCCCCTCTTCTTATTTTATTTAATATTTTAATCGTGAACCCTAATTAGGGTTGAGTCACCCCCTTTTACTCTATTTTAAAAACAATGTTATTAATTCATTTATTTTCTAATTGCTAACCCTAACCTGAATATGGGCTAGGGTTGCATAACACATTTACTTCTATTACTTAAATGCTAACCCTAACCCGAAATTGGGTTAGGGTTGCAATTTTCCATTAAACTTAATTCTTTCTTTCCCCTTTTTTTTGCTAGGGTTTTTTTTGTGAGTGTGCTTCGTGTGTGTAGGGGTTTGAACTGGTGGCGGCGGCCATGGAGGCAGGGCGAAGGGGGACCGAGCTCGTAGGCTGGGGAGGCTCCCCGGGGACTACTGTGGAAACCCACAGTGGTGGCCGGTGCCACCCACTATGGGCACCCATAGTGGTGGCCGTGAGCCATCCACTGTGGTTACCCATAGTGGCGGCCGTGAGCCATCCACTGTGGTTACCCATAGTGGTGGCCCTGTGTTGACCACTGTGTGTAACCACAGTGGCGGCACCCCCCCGCACCGTCCACTGTGTATAAACATAGTGGCTCGGCCCCCACCAAAACGCGGTATACCCTTCAATAAATTTTTTTTAAAAAAAATTTCCATTTTTTTTGTATGAAATATATATATATATAAATATTTATATATTTATTTATATATATACTATATAGATATGTTGTAATGCATGCATGATTTTTTTGAAAAACAACCAGAATACATTGCAAGATTCTTTTTTTTTAGAAAAGTTTTCCAGTTTGCCCAAAATGCATATGTTTTGATCTTTTTTTAATGCAACAAGTAAATTATATATATATATATATATGTGTGTGTGTGTGTGTGTGTGTGTGTGTGTGTGTGTCTTTCTAAGTAAAAATATATGGACTACAATATATTTAGCAAACTGTTTTCTATTAACATAAATAGGAGTAAATCTGTTTATTTTGATTTTACTTAGGGCATAATCTATTTCCATTTTCAGATTTATAACCTAAGCAATATGACTGACAGAAGCAAAAATAGAACAGAAACATAATAGATATCCTCCTCTTTCATTTCTTATCTACCTGTATTTCTAGATTTCTCTACTAAGTCTGAATCCTATATATTTTTCTTTTATCACATGACAACAGACTTCCTAAAACTAACAGATTTTAACTAGCTGCATTCCTTTTCATTTTAAACTTCTAATAATTAACTATAGGAAAATGTTATTTTACCTACTTTTATTTTCTGCACTTTTTTTTTGAGTAAATGACAAAAGTAAATAAAATTTACAGCAGTATTTAAAATAGACTAGAAAACACTTTAAAACACTAAAAATTTGTACAGTGCCAAAACTATTATACTTCAAATGTCTATTTAACCCTTTTTGCATTTGGAAATAATAAATCACTAGGATTAAGTATTTATTTTTATCTTACTAACTTTCCTGCTGTTCTACTTCATAATATTCCCATTTTACATTTTGCATTTTTCTGAAAAAATGACAGAGATAAATAAATGACAGCAACATAATACAGTCTAGAAAACACTTAGAAATATTTAAAAATGCAGAAACTATTATTCCTCTAATATCCATTTATCCATCATTTGCAATATCAACTTAAAAGATGCTTTTTTTTTATAAGAATGATTTGAATACAATTTGTCAACTTTTACAATGGGTGAAATACCCAACTGGTCTCTCATTCCTAATAAATGAGGACTTAAATAAAATAAATACATTTTTTTTTACAGAATAATTACAACATAAAACTCCTCTTTTACATTTCTTCAACTAAAATACAATATTACATCTCCTATCTTTTATTTTCTGCAACTAAAATAGATTCAACAAGACCATAGCCAAGCTTTTCCTTCAATCCCTTTATAAAGCAACCTGCAATACAAAATCTTAAGGCTGTGACCATGGAGAGCTCACCTCCCAGCCTAAGCTTACTAGAAGCCATCCCCGAGCTTGGAGAACCAACAACTAGATGGGTTACACTCAAGCAATACAAAAACAAGCAAGAAAAAGCATACAACAAACACATTCCCATCCCAAGGCTGAACTTCATCACATAATGTGATGTTTACATGGGTGGAAGTGGACCAAGTACCTTGAGGAGAACTGCAAGATAGTAGATCACAACCAACTCATGGCAACCAATAACACAACACAATTCCATCTTATCCCAACATCCTTATGACCCCCAAGGCATACATGCTATACTTTCTCCCCTTATGACTCCCGAATGCATAAACCAAACTATGCAACAAGGGTCACATAAACAAACCCTTGAGATCACTCTCTTGAAGAGAGCCTCTTACTCTAAGGTTGTCAAACACCTTCCACCCCCAAGACCATTCTACCCTCCCAAGGGTAAGATGACCTTGGATACTCCCAAAACACAAGAAAACGTATAACAAAATGGAAGAAGAATCACATAATATTTTCACAAATAAAATACAAGGGAAGGAACATCCACATTCAAGCAATCTTTTACAAACAAGTTTTCAATATACAAGAAAGAAAATGAACCAACCTTGAATCTTCCAAGGGTTTACTAGGGATAGCTTGGAGAAGAGCAGCCCAATTCCACACTTCTTTTCTTCAACACTTAGCCAAAAATTTCATCCTAAAACTAGTTTTCAAAACTGCAAGATCTCATCTCCAAAGATGGAGAGTGGGTGATTAACTTCCTAAGTCTCAATCTCTTTCCTAAGAAGGATTCTCTCACTCTTTCCAACCTCTTGGATAGAGTGAGAGGCTCCCATTGGTTGGTCTTCCCTAAGTCTTACACACTCCCTAACCAAGGTACCTCAAAAAGAGGAATGAAATGGGGAAGAGGAATGACAAATACCAAGAAGGTTATCTAACCAAGGATGACACTCCTAAAGATGAAATTAGGCCATCTAGGAAAATCCACTTTTTGGGGAGGTTAAACAAGTCCTAGGGGGTGGACATATGGCCAAATTTGGCCTTCACCCATAGGTACCCCATGATGCCCATTAAAAATGCTCCAAAACTGATTCTAGGAGTTGGTTTAATCCTTTGAAAGTCTACCTAAAGTTTACCTATGGATCAACTCTGAGTTGACCCTCCTAATGGCTCACTATCCTAGATTTCTTGGAACCTTCAAGGATAATTTAGAAATATATCATTTAAACAAAAATAAATCTCTCAAAAGGTGACATGACAATGCCAACACAACATACAACATATGTGTCAAGTGACACTACAAAAGAATTCCACATCACTAATACACACATGGCAATTGTCTCTTGTAGGATTTACACAAACAAATAATTACAATTTAACACACATGCAAACATTTACATTTACGAATAAAATACGATACATACGGGGTGTTGTCTCTCCAAATAGACAACCCCTGGTTTTACGAACGTACATAGGTCTGGGCTTGATTCTCCATAATGTTTCCATGGTCACATGGATAATTTTCCTGTGCATCTCAATTACACATTAGTATTTCCCAATAGCCTCATATAATATTAAACACATAAATAAGAATACACATCAATCACTCTGCATATAATTGACATCATACAAATCAATTTACCATATATCAAAGCAAATCCACATAAGCAATTATCATAATCCTCACAAATTTGATCCATTCATAAGATATGCATCATATTTCTAGCATCATAATAAAGTCCTACAAATCAAATAATGACATACACCATCTCAATGTTATCCCATTCTAGAATCATATAAAATTCTATATCCACAATGCATAGAAATGAAGCATCAATATATCAATGTTATCCAATTCCTGGGATCATATAATGTTCTATATCCATAATGCATAAAAATAAAGCATCCATACTAGTTCCAACATGAAAATCACTGAAATGCTAGGATGGGTCGGGGTAGGGCCTCACAGAATTGGCATTTTGTCTTTTTCTCCAAGTATCACTTTCTCCAAAGTCAACAAGCACAAATGAGACAAAATAAAATCACATTTTACCTTTTTATAGGGTACATGGAAATTAGGGTTGCATAGACGAGCACGTAAATTGCTCGTGATCTCTATTCTAACCCAAACAAACATCATTATCGGGAGATGAATTAACTTATCGCATTCAACATAGACAAAATTTTAAAATGCCATGAACTTTATCAAATCAAGTCAAATTTTCAAATTTTTGTTTCATCTCCCGAGGGGGCATTATCAACATCATTTACCATATCTAGGGCACGAGATGAACATCTCAACACGACATCACACTGATCATAACCAAATCATGACAACACATCATTTTTCTTTGAATTAACATGTGCACACACGTCACTTCAAAGAGGGGCAAAATGTAGACGTATAAAAATGACCATATTCTTAAATGAATATTTAATGTTCATTTTATTCTCATTCCTCTATTTAGTTACATCTAATTTAATTATATCACCCATGTGCTTCTATTTAATTAAATAAATTATTTAATTTATTTATTTAAATTCACTTAAGCCCTTTATATCATTTAGTTGAATAGATCATTTTATTTAATTAAATCCCTTCTCTCTACTTTTTAATTAAATTTACATTTAATTAAATAGTTTACCTCAATTAAATAAATCTAATTTATTTAAATCCCCAACTTGCAACCAAATTGAAATAAAGCAATTTATTTTAATTAAATCCTATTATCCCTCATCCACTTGCATTTTCCTACGTCTCCCACTTGCCTCCTAACACTCTTCCTAAATTCTTCTAGAACCTATTTAATCCTAATCAATTAACCTAAACCCATCAATTATCCGCTTTCCCTAAATTTGAGGAGGCCACTTCTCAAATTTGGAGTAAAGTCTTCAAAAGGCATTAAAGCCTTTATGCCTTCAACAAGCTAACTTGTTGAATACCCCCAAATTTGGAAGGACTCTTACAAATTTGTCCCCAAAGTCTTTCAAACCATTAATGGTTAACTAACCCTTAGTGGCATGGTTAGAGACTTTTTGCCTAACTCAACCCTCTTCTAACCCAAGGGTCTCATCAAGCATTCATTGCTTTGACCATGGTTATCTCTTTAACCTTTTCACAAGAGTTTACCCCTTGGGTAAAAGCTTTATCTATCGGATAACCCTAACCTAACCTTAACCCTTACCTTCTAAGGTAACCATGAAGTCTTCTCAAGCATTTAATGCTTCTTACCTCTCCTCTCAAGCAATCTTATGTTGACAATTGTCACCATTTCATTGGTGAAAATTGTAAACATGGATTGATAACTTTCAATCCTGACCCTTGATAAGCTCCCCCAATCTTGACCATCCATTGCCCTATTTTCCCTACCCCCATTCCTCCATTTTGAGATATCCAAGTTTTTAGCATCACACTTATACTCAATTTTAGCATGCATCTAGCCTCTTTTTGTAATAGGAATTAATCTAATAAGCATTTTAGAGCATTTCTATTATCATTATCTTAAATCATATAACTAGTATATCATGTTAGGATAGTATTATTACCAATCTTGTCATCTTATAATCTAGTTAACTCATTTGATAGAATCATGCATAAATAGGATGCATTTCATGTTAAAACTTAAAGCATCCCTCGTTCTTGCATTCGTCATCCCTAAGTCACTTTGCTCAGTGATCTGAGAGCAAAGGCATTGGCTTGAGGGACCTTGTGAGATAGAGAACCATGGAACCCACCTTGGGAAGTTGAGTCATTCCTCATGACTCCATAACTTGCACCAAGAGTCCCATGGGTGTGTGGGCAAGTCCTTTGAATATTTTCACATATTGAGTTTCATTGTACCGCTTTTTCCCGCATACACTAATAGGTCCATCTTTATTCTGAGTCGGGTATTCAAAAATTTCTTCATCTTCAATTTCATGCTGACTCTGAGATCCATCATTTGTCTCAGCATTAGCAGTAGCACCTCCAGATTTTGAAGTGTTACACAACCTTCGTCTTTCACGAATGGAATTCTAGATTTCCAGTGCCCTATCATAAGGAAAATCTTTGACATTATAATGAGCTACAAACAACCTCAAGGAAGTTTCCAAATTTTTGTCTTGTTTGTTTTTTATCTTTGATTTCAAAAGCCCTAATGCACTGGAAAATCTCCCATCTTCCACTGACCCCAATATCATTGTTTGACATAAATCAACAAGTTTGAAATATTCTGGTATTGAAGTATGTAATACTTCACTCTGATCTATCCTTTTCCAAAGCCTTGTTCTTGATCCAGGTTCAAATGTATTCTCTAAGTTTTCCAACTGCTATTTCATAGACAATGCAAAGCATTTACATTGATTTTTAAGATGATCTAAATTTAAAATTCCTTCTATTGGTTGTCCATTGCAATATGCATCCTTTGAAAATGTCAATATCAATTCCTCTAGTTTTTTATGAAACACCTTTGCATCATTTGGATTATCTCCAAATGAATGCCAAAATTGAGGATACACACAACCCATGGCTTCAAGTATTTCTTTTGAAGGTAATCTTTCACAAATCTCAATTGAAATTTTGTATGCAATAGACTTCAAATTATCACTAACAGATTTAACAATTTTGTCAAAATCTTCCTTTTTAACTGGTAATGCTTTGCCTCACTTGCCCGTCTTAGATTGGTGCATTGGTATCTGAAATCCTTTTACAAAGACACATAACTCATTTTTTGTATTGAAATGTAAAAAAATTTCAGCGTGATTCAAATCTGTAATTATCTGCCACCTAAAACAATTTGGGCTTTGCCTTGTTAGATCTGAATATAGACCATCCAGGGCCAAGCATGTCATTTTATGTAGAGTGTTATACTCATTGATATACATAGTTTTGTCTTGGGCTTTTTTAACAAGTTTGTTCATTGAATCCAGCATGGGGAGAAGACTAGCTAAAGTTAACAGAGTCTCTATATCACTTAACTTGTGTAAGAGATCAGGAGCTTTGTCTATTGTGAGGCATTGCTCGTACATTAGTTCGATCAAGGATTGATATTCTATTAGAACTCATTCCGCTGGTCCATGAAAGGAGATCCATCTGGTCTCAATTCTATCACATTTTCACTTTACATCTTGTAACTTCAAGTACCCAATGGATTAAGGCACTGATCACAACTTATATCTGTCTTTAAATATCAGTTTTGTTTTCAATTTCAACGATAAATCGCTATAATTTATTGAATATCAGAATACATTTCTTTTTATGTCTGTTATTGTCTGTTCTACCCATCTCATGCTCTGATTAGGTTGAGGATCACTAGAGGACTTGCCATCCTTAAGCATTTTCCCTATCATTGAGCTCGTATAAGAGGTCATCTGTCTTGTTTTAGTGAATATTTGAGTGTGGTGCAAAGATCATAAAATTTGCTAAAGGGATCACCCTCCCGCATTGTGGAGAGTCCAAACTATAGAAGTATTTGCAGAACCCTTGTAAGTTGGTCCAGGTTCTTGAGGATTTTAATAGCTCGAGTTGGATTCTCCATAGATATTTGAAGAATCATCTTGGTTTCTACCTCTTGCAGTGTAAACCCATTTGGAAACCAACAATTGGAAGGTCACTTCTTTTGTGACATCTCCATATTGATGCAAGTATCATGGTATAATAGATTATATATGTGATCTCTTATTAAAACAATGATCATATAAAAAAGAAAACATTCTCATCCATAATGAATCAACTATTTATCTATCGAATAAACTGTGATATCCTAGCTATATTCTTGGCCATATTGCTTAGGATAGAAATTGGAAAAAGTCATGTGATTTTGTTGGGCCAACTTTTATTTAGAGAGGAATTTTTAAGGCTTTTCAAAATAGCAATAGGTAGTGTGGATGATACCCTAATGATTCCATACCTAGAAGATTATGGTGATAAGGGAGAAAATATGCAAAAGAGACCCATTCTAGATGTTAAAGGTGAAGAAAAAATTGTAGAAAGGCTTCCTATTATGCCCAGGAATGTGGAATTTCTGTTAGTCTAGAATCATATTAAGGATGCACCTCATTGTAATTGGTGGACATATTACTTAAGGGAAGAGGGTTTTGAGGTCCCAAAAAACTTGTCGAACATACCGATGGATAAGATATAGGAAATCTTGAATGTTCACAGAGGAATATATATATATATATATATATATAAAATTTATATTCATATATACACATATAATGACAAGGATACAAAGGTTGTGATACATTTTGATTATAGGTATGAGAAAATGCCAACTTTATGGAGGAGAGAAAACATGTACATGATAGAACACCGCCATATATATTACATAAACATCCATAGCATATAAAATCATAAGAGTATTAATAATGAAAGGATCAAACACAAAAATAGATAGGAATACAACATAATTAGTAAAACATGCATGCAACTCAATTAAAGGGAATATATTTTGAGGATCCAATTCCATGATAGATGTTATAGACAAAGAAGTAAGAACACAGTCTAAGGTTGGGTAGGTGAGATCAAATATATACAACACAATGAAAGCCCAAACCCTAAACAAGGTGTAATAATGAAACACAAATGAGGGTAGATCCAAACTCTAATCAAATCTAATATAAAAAGAATGCAATCATAAAATCAGGTCTAAAAAAATCACACTTTCATAATCAAAAGAAAACAAGAAAACATATTCACCCACAATGAATCAACTATTATAATTGGAAGGTCACTACTTTTGTGACATCTCCATATTGATGCAAGTATCATGGTATAATAGACTATAAATGTGATCTCTTATTGAGACAATGATCATATAAACAAGCAAACATTCTCACTGATTTGATAGAAAGGAGATAAATAAGTTGCAAATCATATTTGTGTTTCTATTATATAATCACTTCCATCATACAATGTTCAGAGATTCAAAATTTTCAACTCAAAGACTCGAACAACCCTATTCAGACTTCTATATTTCTCTATAAAATTATAAATAGTTACAAAATACTCATGTTACCATGTATGTTTCCTATCAATGACTGAGACCTATGACTCAATAAACCTAGACTTTACAAAATTTCTCAGCCCCTTCCTAAGTGATCATGGTATTCTTTTTATAACCAAGGAATGCAAACAAGCTACCAATCACTTAGGAAACTGGAAACTTGAGCAACAAATAAAACTCTGACTTGGCACCTTTGTCTATGGGTATTCGGGATAATGTCTTTAAATCAATGAAGGTCATCCACAACTGTCACAATGAAATCAAGATTCCTTTTCAAACACTTATCCTCCCTATTAGCATCGCTCAGGTGCCAGGTCATTCTACTCCTCAGAATAGACAAAAACAAAATGATCATTCAAATTTCAGTTTGGGCCCTTTTTCCCTTGTTCATAATTATTTCCCATCTGGCTACTTCCTTATCTATAGGCCAATCAAACTTCTTAACCTTCTCTAATTGTCCAACGACCTCATTCTACTGAGCATCAGTTATAGCTCGTGTATCAACAACAAACTTTAAAAAATCCACCTCAGCCTTGTATAGTACATCCAACACTTCATTAAAACTAGGAATATCTATATCATTGCCTAGGTGGAGTAAAGTCTATGTATTTTCTACTATCATCTCCAATTCATATTTCCAAACATCCAATTGCTTCAGATTTCCCTCTTTGTCATATATGGAGGGAATGAAAACACTATAGCCATCAACGAATTTTTGCAGTTTTCCCTTTATTAGCTAGTGCTTGCCCTTGAAAAATGAAAACAAAGAGTTCACAATGCCTACAATCTCCTTGGTGTCAGTTATTTTCTCCGGTAAGTCATCCCTGTAAACTATAGCAACTTCCAATTTATCCATTAATTTGTTCCTTCCTGACCACACATTGAATAATGGTTCCAAAAATAAGGTGGTAGAAAAACACACATCACAAGCTTCCTTTAGAGAAATGTGAAAGTTATGAACATCTTTAATTTGAACTTTTAACATATCAATTCTATGTTGGAGAACCTCCAATAGAGAAAACACCCCTTTCTCATTTCTGGTTTCCTCCAACATCTGTATCCTCCCAATATACTCCTCAAGCTAAATCTTGATCTGGTCAGGAAATGCAACCTCAGTAGAAATAACAACAAACTCCTCAAGTACATTGGTGGTAACATCCACCATCTCTGCAGTATGGCCATGGGATGTACTCTGCATATTGGCCAATTTTTCAGTTAGCTCCTTGGTTTGATCCTCCATTGTTTCACTCTTCATTATCTATTCTTTATACTTCTTTGCAATTACAACTAGCTCCTTATATGTTTCAACTTTTCTTTTTTGCAAGTCCACTATTTTAGCTTTATTCATATAGGAGACACGTGTCATTAAATATGCAATTTCATTATCCCTAGTGTCTTGTAGATTCCAAATTAATCTTTCTTCCCTTCTCTTCCCTTAAATATTCATGAGATGGGGCTTTTGTGTGGCAAGGGCAAGTGAAGAGATTGCAAGTCCCTTGGATTTGGGATCAAATCCCGATCTCCTTATAAAATCTCCTACATCAACCTCTAATTTGAAAAGAAGATCTGATTACCTTCTGATTTGATCAATAATGAAGGTGGAGTGAATGTCCCACCCAGGCAACAACAACATTCCACTATTTCTACAAGGAATCTTGCTTGTTCCACCGTTAAATCTGCACTGTTAGGGTCATACACCTAGAGGGCTTGAACAATTTGTTCATTTTTCTAGTTACCTCCCTCTCCCAAATCCAATTCTTTTCTCAATTCATTCTGCTTAAGTTTGATTAGGAAACTTTTGAACTCATCTATTTTTATGAAAGAACCATCTTCCATAAAATACTTTGATAGCATAATTCTTTCATCCATGTGAGTGGCCAGAGGTAAATCCACTTCTCCCACTTCTTCTTCAGTTGGATTCTCCCTAAGCCTCTATCTGATAGCTTGAAAGTATTTACCTTTCTTAACAACCACTGCCTTAGCAGGGTCCTTCCTTACCAATGCTCCCCGTTGCTCAACCCTCTGTCTTTTCACAAGTGGTTCCCTCACAAATTCCACCTCATCACCACTCTCAATAATGTCAACATCCATTACTAGCTGATCAATAGACGTATTGCCTTGAGAGGAAAATTCATCCTTTGGTTCTTGTGGCTCCTTTTGTCCTAGCATTTGATCCATTAAGTCCTCATAAGTATTGAGCATCTTCTCCATTCTTTCCAAATAACCCTCTTGATGATAAAACCAATGAAAGTGTGGCCACTTTCTTTGAATTCTTGTTCTAACCTCATCAAATTGCCTCATTTCCATCTTCTCTCTTGCACAATAGTCCTTTCCATCAAATTCTTGACTATATCCTCTTCATCAAGAGCCTCATGATGTTTCACTTGTGCCCAAGGTGTCATTCTCTTTAGTGCAAGTTTCATAAACTAATCAGGGACACAAAACCTAGAATAAGAAGTTACCATTCTATATTGTTTTAACCAATTGTTAATTTCATCTAAGGGTATTTTGCGAATGGTAAAGTCAGGAACTACCCACAACCTAGTCAGGATCTTTCTATGAGTTAATAAATATTCTTTATCAACTAAAGTGAGCTGCCAAATGAATTCAATTTTGGGTAATCTCATTGGAACAAATTTTGGTAAAATGTGTGGGGGTTGAGGACACCCATATACCCTTATGACAGTAAAATTATCAAAGAAATAAAAATCCCCCCCAGTTATGAGTAATGGGCCAATTATAGACAAACTATTGTGGCCTCAAAAGCCTCCTCACACCTAGGATAAGTCTTTCTTTCTTTGTTCCTAACATATCTGTGATAGGGAAAACAATCCAATTTTGAAAATAAAGAAAAGAGGAATTATAAGTGCTACTATTCCACACTTGTGTCCACTTTTGTACTGGCATAGGCATGCCAAACTCCACTCTTTCCAGTACCAACTATTTGTCCATCTTGTCCACATTATAGTAAAAAATTAGGTGCATCAATATGGAATAATGTTTGAAATTAATGACAGAAGCATTCTTCTGGATGTCCACCAAGGCATCATGGATGTGTTGCACCAAATATCCCACATAATCATAATCTATATTGATTTTTGGGTGCTGGATGTTCATTGCCATCATCAAAAGCTCAGTTGGTACCATACTGCTCCCATCCATCCCCAACACCTTACATAGTCCATAAATTGTGCACTTCATAGAGAAATGGAAAGTACTCAAATCAAACAACTCCTCCACATTGTCAGTAATTGGAATCAGAGACTGTCTACCAGAGCTAGGCATATATCGAGGAATTGTGTGCTTCTTTAGAACATTCTTATGATTCTCGTAATCCTGCTTTTCTCTATCTAGGTCTATATCCATGCAAGTTGCACCAGATATTTGGAAAGCTTCAAAAAAATTGGCCCTATTGATGGTAACTAGGGCAGATTTATCCTTCTTTTGAATTACCCTAGTTATAGGGCAATATGCCTTCGCTAGCTCTCTAACCAAGTCCACATCCATGTATACATCGGGCAAACCAGTTTAGCCATGTTCAAGTGCCAAGAATTAGACATGGGCACTCCCTTTAGCCTGTTGTTCTAGAAGTATGAAAATAAATAAGCACCAGAAATATCAGGCGTCTTCGTGTTTCTACACTGGTTGCATGTGTCTTTCTAGGCATACTCATTCATGGACAACCTATTAGATGTCCCTGACAACAATTCAATAAATTCTTTTGAATACTTCATCTCTCCATTTGATTTCCTCCCTGATGCTACTCATCGCTTTATTGATCTTCTTAAAGAACACAACTTCAAATTCTACACAATTACAGCTATACCAGAGAACTTGACACCTTCACAATCCTAGGGGCTATAGCTTGTAGTTGCAGAGAGAAAGCTACCACTCACACCATCAACACTCAGACCAAGGCTCATAAATCATTGCGAGTGTGCAAAATCCTTAACACAATCCTCCCTTTATAATTTATTGGCCTTGAAAGAACTGGTCGTCATCTCAACCATTAATGCTCATGCATTTGACCATTAAAAATTTAAAATTGCAAACTAGGCTACTAGCCGTAAAAACAATAACGTCATAATGAGCTGTATGCAAAATTTAGAAACTATCTTATAATGAAATTTCACTTTAGCATTTACTCAACAAAAGGCGCTAAAACAATCCACATGTCAATTCATCATTTGTCTCGACGCTTTGTTTCCATACACCTCAGCAGTCCCTGTCGTAGACACCTAAAAATGTCTCATTGATCATGTATTAATTATTCCTCTAATTGATTAAATAATTCTTTAATTCTTTAATTAATTTAATTAACTATTTCTTCTAATTTGATATTTCCTCATCATCTTACTAATTATTCCATTTCCTATTCTATCATCATTTAATCATTTTAACCATTTTCTAAATATTAATTAAATATTTATTATTTGATTAATTATGATTAATTCCCCAATTTAAATAATCTTTATTATTTAAATAAATTAATTCTCAATTCCTATCTCAATCCTATCATCATCTAATTATTAACCCTTTTTATTAATTAAATATTTATTATTTAATTAATTATGATTTTATCCTTTAAATTAAATAATCTTTATTATTTAATTAAATTCAATTTCTAAATAATTAAATAGTTTCTTTAAATTATTTAATTAACTAATTAATTCTTCCATTTCCAAATCCCCAAATTCTAATTTCATTTAATTTCTTATTTCTTCTAATTTCTTCCAAATTCAATTACATGTGCATGATTTCAAAAATCAAATTGAAAATCAAAGTCAAGTTCTAAATAAATTCAAATACTAAATTGAATTAAATAAATTCAATTATTTGAATAAATATCATGCAAAGATTAAATTGAAAATCTAAGTCTAAATGCAAGCACATGCTAAATTAATTAATTAAATCAATTAATTAATTAAATCATTTATCTCTCGAGTCTCTATTTTCATCTTCTAGTTCTCTTGGTCATCTTCTTTATTTCTTCCAATCATTCTCTTTCTTCTTTTAGTTAGCTTTTTCTCAATCAATTAACTCATTTAATCTATTCAATCTATTCTGTTTCACCTCCCAGTCAGCAGTTCAATTATCAATCAACATGTGCGCTCACCTCTTGATCAATCTGTTCCACCTTTCAATCAATCTTCTCCAAAAATCTATAAATTAAGCATTCAATCTCCATTCTAAACAATCACGAACTTTGAATCTTTGTGTCACTTGCAGGTTACCAGTGCAATATCTGAGAGCCATCATACCATAGAGAAGAGAAGAGCAATGGAAGTTATACGCAATCACGGAAGAGGGAGTCTTTAATTGATTTCATTTATAGTTCCTATTTTGTTTGATTGTCTTATTTCATTGTCTGTTTGTTAGAATTATTTAATTAGATAGGGATTCATGATTTCCCTTTGATTCTAATTGATATTTTATGAGATGAATTTTACTTGCACACATTTTGGTGAACCCGACGTGAAAAACAACTAATTTACCTTCTCTATGCTCTGTGTAATTTTTGCAGGTCATACAGATTTTTTCATTTTTTTACAGATTTTGCATGGATTTCGAGAACAGATTTGTCATCATGCAATCACGCTTACATCATCATGCAATCATATAGATAGTGTTATGCATTTGACCCTTCGAGGTCACGCATTCGACTAGACAGAGTCTCGCAATCGCCCTTTCCAGATCACGCATCGCAGAGAAAATTATTGTTTGATTGATTCTATTCTCATATCTTTTTTGTTCTCTAATCTATTTAATTCTTTCTAAAATTGAGTAAATCTGGAAATGGATTATTTCTATTGCATGATTTTATTATCACAGTTTATGACACGAAAGGTACAATTCAGGATTTCAGGTGCTAGAAGGACAAAGGAACAAAGAAGCTAGGCTAAACGCTATCAAAGGGTTCTCCAAGCAGAAAAGGAGATACAAGATTGGGAAGATCAACCAGCCTTTGATAGATATAACATCTTAGTTCTCTCATATCAAGTTAAATATGATCTAATTAATATTGAATGGATGATGAGAGATTTAGCTAGGGCATCACAATTGGTTTTGCAGGTTTTTGATTGGGTTTAGCTTAATTTTTTATTTTTTTGTGTTATCTGCATGTCTGTCACACAATCACCTTGTTTGGGTTACACAATTGATTTGTTATTGTCACGCATTCGAGCTGTCAAAATTATGCATTCTCTATGTTATGTTCATGCATTGGGTCTGTCAGTGTCACACAATCATGTAGGTATTGTCACACATTCGTTTCTGTCAATTTTTTATTTTTTGTCTTCTGTTGATTTGATTTTACTACTAATCATCTGTTTGCAGCCTGTGGTGAATTTATAGAAAGGATCAGATTAGTATTAGATCAATTGCACTCATAATCTCATACTTCATCTTTTGGTGCTTAAAATCAACAACAGTTAAAATGGACATGCATGTATAACACTTAGATTTGGGCTTGAAATCAACAATGGTTAAAATTGACATGCATGCCTTCATATTTCAATTTGGTGTTTAAAATGGACATGCACATGCGTATTCAACACCTAAATTTAGGCTATAAAATGGACGTGAATCAGACTGCATTAGATTAAATCATATTTGGTTTTCTTAAGGTAAAGGATTTTTATCATGTTTGGGGTGGACCTACTGTTGCATTAACTAACTTTCCACCCACATTCGGGGTCTTGGGAGAAAGGAAGGAGGTGACAACAATATCCAATTTTATTTTATTCCACACAGTGAGGGTTATCTTTGACCGGGGATTTCATCACCCCACAGACGTACTTTGAATTGGGATGCGTTGGGGATATCATCTCTCCCAGTGTACTCTCGAGCAGGTTTTTTGAGCCGCTATATAAATATACTGGTCAGGTAGCTAGAGTGTTGAGTGAATTCGACCTATGCGGGGGCCTTCCCTACACCGATAAGCTCAACTAAAGTCTTAAGTGGCTTTCTCTGAGAATCCATCATTGGATCAGGACCCCTCGAAACCTTATACTATGAACCAATTTAGTAGCCCAAAATCCTACATTCAGTGATTCCGAGAGTGCGGATCGTACCCCATAGATACCCCTCATGTACCTTACATTATGAGACATAAATCTCTCGGTGATAAGATCTTTGGATCTTCGGGGTAAGAGAGACTGGCATGCTCGAGAAGTGTGTGCCATGGAGTGGAGCCAGTGCTACCAGTCTCTCTATCTGTCCATCTTGTTTCAGTATTTTGCTGTGGGGGCCTCATTGAATGGTGTCCACTTTCCAGCCTAAGATTGTATTCTATGCTTTTATATGTATCATTGTATCAAACCAATATTGAGTCAGTTCTTTGGGCTATTTCAGGCCCTATCCTGCGTATCTCCGAATTCTCTGAGATTGTTTGAAAAACTAGTTCAGTCAGCTATATCTACCTCCAAACAATTGTTCTCAGACTTGGAAAACCACAAAACTTGTCCTACACACAGAATTACTGAAAACAAAGTCCATTTTTGAAACCCAAAACTCAAATTTTAACACACTTGTGACTCTAGGAAGTCCTTGCATAGTCCTCACTTACGTCCTTACTATCATCATAAATCCTTGCATAGTCCTCATTTACGTCCTCATTATCATCCATAGTTGTTGCATAGTCCTCATTTTACGTCCGCATTATCATCCTCATATACATCTTCATCTAGATCTCATATACGTCTATCTTATTCCATTATCATTTACAAAGTCATAGCATGCGTCGTAATGGGTCTACCAGGTGATGGTTTGTTCCCCTTAGAGAAACCTGATCTCGTACCAAATGGCGGTCAATGAGAAATCATTAACGGTCTAGCTAACTTAGCTTGGAATTCAAGGAGAAATGGACCTCAATATATAGGAGTTGAGTACAAGATAAATATCGAGCCTAGGATTGCCCATAGAATTGATAGAGAGATTGAGATAGAACGTCTAAGACAAGAAATGGAAAAACTTGCATTACAGAAATCTAGAAATGCTCAACAGGTCTCGCGTCAAAATCCCCAATAGAGAGTCTAGTCTAGTTTTGCATACCTCATACCTACGTCTACAATCTAGAATTAGTCATTGTCTTGCATTAAACCATGCTCATATAGTATTCTTAAATGCCCATCACAAGGTCACAAAAGGCAAAAGGTATAATGGATCCAAACAACGACCAGTCTGTAAATCCAACTTGGAATATGGACATATCAACTAGTCAACAATCAGGTTCTCAGGCAATGTCTACCCTAAATGAATTACAACAACATTTAACAAAAGAAGAAATTGAGTCAGCTCAACAAGATCCACATGTCCTTATGATCTTAGATGCACTTATACATAGTGATAGGGACAAATATCTCTCGTTGTTATTACAAAATGGGACAGAACAACCTGAAGATTTTGATGTCACAAAGATCTTACCACTAGGAAAAACTTTAGGTCAAGATAACAGTCAAACACAACCCATAACACAAATGCAAGCAAAGAGCTCCAGTTTTCCTCAAAATATACCTATCCAAACAAATGTCAATACAAATGCAAACTTTCAAACAAGTGCATCATCTTCGGCGATCAATGTTAGTATACCAACACAAAGGATATCAATAATATCAAGTGTCTAGTCAACACCTATTCAAACACAAGCAACAAGTGCAACCCAACCTTCGGTTTCCTATTCTATAGGATCGACATATAGTCACCAAAATGAAAATCTAGGTCTTACCAATACAACAAGCACAACTCAACCAAGCATGGGATTGCCTATCACTTATTTCACGGTACCTAGCGGAATGCACAACACACAAAATTATAATCATGGTACCTTCCAACAAGCTCCTAGTTATGCAACCACAAATCCTTTTGTGGGACATACACAAACACAAGGTGTACCTTTGACCCAAACAGAAATTCTGACACGACAATTACAAAATTTGCAACAACAATGATGACAATGCAGATCGGTAATGATAAAAAGAGCTACACAATGTAGGACTTACGTCCTTATCCATTCGATCACACATTATACATGCCGCCTTTCCCACAACATTTTGAAACACCTAAATTTGATAGATATCGAGGGAAGGGTGATCCTAGAGACCATATTAGAGAGTTTTTTATGGCATGTATAGAGGTTGCAACAGAAGATACTTACTGAATGAGACTATTTCCTAAAAGTCTGGGGGGTCCAGCTTTAGAGTGGTTTTCACATTTACCACCTGTATATGGTGAAAATGGATAACAAAAATAATATTGAAAGACTAAATGAATTCAACCACAAAACCCTAGCCTAACAACAACAAAGATCCACCATAACATATGAAGATTACCTAAGACAATGCAAATCAAATGAAATCACAAAGATTATACCATCACATGTCCAATAGGGTTTGGATCTCCATTCTTCCTATCTCCATTGATCTTGCTTGATATATTTGCTCTCAGATTTTATATGCACAAGAGCTCAACAAAGAACATAAATGTGGTTGCAAGTAGGATCGCATATAAAAGTGCAAAGGCGTAGTGTAGTTGAGTGATCAAGTAGTTAGTTAGGGTTGATAATGAAGGAAGCATCTCCTTATATAGAAGACACTATAAGAAATGGAGGGATAAGATTAAGAGGTGTAAAACATAAATGGTCGGCTATGATTAGAGGGTAGGTAGAGGAAATAATAAAACAATGAAAGGGTAGGTAGTGTAGGAATTAAGAGATGAATGACATGTGTCATAGGTGGAAAAGGTTAATGAATTAATTAAATAAATAAAGATTTATTTAATTAATAGAAGAAGTGGGATAATTAAATAAATAAAATATTTATTTAATTTAGGAAAAAGATAATTTAAATAAATAAATGTATTTATTTAAATGAGAAATAAGGCTAGAAGAGGATAAATTAATTAATTAAATAAATAAAGATTTATTTAATTAATAGAATAATTAGGCTAAAGTAATTAAATAAATAAAATATTTATTTAATTAGACATGACAATTTTAGGTGTCTACACCACCAACCATCACATCATGGGGAGAATTAGCTGAACAGTTTATTACAAACTTCTCGCATAACATTGAAACCCAGGTTAATTTGATGGACTTGTGTGCCACTAAAAAATATGAGAATGAAACATTTGCATCCTTCATACAATGATGGAGGGTTCTCTATAGGAGGTGCAAGACAATTATCCCAGAAATAGAGCAAGTGGATATGTTCACAGAAAACTTGATTCCCAAGATTAAATATCCAATACAAATGCAATGTTTAACCACATTCAAACAAATCATGGAAAAATGTACCAACGCTGGATTTGTTTGAAAATGACGAAGCAATTGCATAATTTCTCGGAGTCAGAGAGGGGTTTCCACAAGGAGATCACAAAGCAGGGTTTGCTGTAGACCTGGATAGAACATCATACTTTGGACAAGAAAGTACCTCTACAATAGAAGATAAAGATCAAACCACCCATAATGGAAAGAGTGAGTTGGATAACCTTCCTATTGAAAGAGAAAGTTTGGCATTGATTATAGAAGAAAAAGAAGAAGTAAACATAGAAGAAGGAGAGACTGTACATAACATCCACCTAGCAAAATTACTAAGCAAAGAAGAAAAGGACAGATTCATTCACTTTTTCTAGCAATGACCTATCAATTTTGCTTGGTCCTACATAGATATGCTAGGCTTAGACCTTGGATTAGTGTTGCATCATCTACCTTTGATACCAGGAGTTAAACATTACAAGCAAAAATTGAGAAAAATGCATCCAAGTATTGCATTGCTTGTTAAAATAGAACTACAAAAGCTATTGGATGTAGGTTTCATTAGACCCATTGAATATGCGGAATGGATATCCAACCTGGTACCTGTGACTAAGCCCATAGGAGGCATAAGAATTTGCACAGATTTCCAGGATCTAAATAAAGCTTGTCCTAAGGATGACTTCCCACTACCCAATATCAATATGATAGTTGACCTAACTGCTGGAAATGAAATGCTATCCTTAATGGATGGTTTTTCAGGATACAACTAGATTAAAATTGCACCAGAAGATCAACATAAAGTGACCTTTACATGCCCATGGGGAACATACTACTGGAATATGATGCCATTTGGTCTTAAAAACGCCGGAGCAACATACCAAAGAGCCATGACAATGCTGTTTCATGACATGATCTACAACATAATGGAATATTATGTGGATCACATATTGGCTAAATCATAGACAATAGAAGGTCACCTTATGGTCCTTGCACATATATTTGATAGGTTGGAGCAGTATAATGTCAGACTAAACCCGAAGAAGTGTGTGTTTGGCGTAACAATAGGTAAACTATTAGGGTTTATAATGTCAAATAGGGGAATTGAAGTAGACCCTGCCAAGGTCAAGGCAATCATTGATATGCAACCTCCGTCAACACTTAAACAACTGTGAGGGTTACAAGGAAGACTGCAATCCATAAGGAGATTCCTAACGTAATTGGTAGATAAGTGTCACCCATTCCAACATTTACTCAGGAAAGGAGTTACTTTTAAATGGACAGAACAATGCCAAGAATCTTTCCAAGCTCTGAAAGATTATCTTTTAAACACACCAGTGTTAGTATCACCTACTCTAGGAAAACCTTTAATGTTATACATATCAGCAACAAACTCAACTCTAGGAGCTCTATTGGCACAACATGACGAAAAAGGAAAAGAAAGAGCCATTTATTATATAAGTAGGACTCTGATCAGCTATGAGATTAATTATACCCCTATAGAGCGAGCATGCTTAACAGTAATCTTTGCATCCCAAAAGCTCAGACATTACGTGTTAAGTCATAAAGTACAACTCATTGCATGCTTTGACCCACTCAAGTACCTATTGAGCAGAGCAACATTGATCGGGCGATTGGCTGAGTGGGTTATGATCTTGAGCGAGTTTGATATAGAATACATAGACAAAAAATCCATCAAAGGACAAATTATAGCAGATCAATTAGCAGAGGCTCCTTTACAGGACAGTCACCCGTTGCTGATAGACTTTCCAGATGATTCTGTGTTTACATTGACTACATCTATAATGTGGAAATTATATTTTGATGGGTCATATACAAGTCATGGATCTGAAGCAAGGATTCTTTTCGTCACCCCTCAAGGGGATTCTATACCTAAGTCATTTAGGATGAATTTCCAATGCACAAACAATATAGCTGAATATGAAGCTCTCCTCATAGGGCTTCATACAACTATACAATGGAGAATACAAGAATTATAGGTCTATGGTGATTCACAATTGATTGTAAACCAGGTCAATGATGATTACAACATGAAGGATGAAAAAATCATTCCTTAGAAGAAGTTGGTAGAAGATTACAAGGAGCACTTCAACAAAATTACCTTCGAACAGATCCCAAGGATACAAAACAAGGCAGCAGATGCCATGGCTACCATAGGATCTCTTCTGAATATGTCTACTAATGAAATTCAGTTTGAGTTCATCATAGAACAGTTGATGCTACCTGCATATGAGACTCCCCCAACAGAATACATATGTGCAATTGTGGGTCCAGAATTACCTTGGTATAATGAAATATATACATATTTACATACTTAGTACATGTCATCGGATCTGTCTAGAAATCAAAAGAAGACCTTTATTTGTCAGGCATCTAGATACACCATAATAGCCGATACTTTGTATAGAAAGGGCTTTGATGGAACTCTTCTCTGATGTCTTGATGAGAATGAAGTGCAACTTGCTTTAAAGGAAGACCATGATGGAATTTGCGGGGCTCACCAAAGTGGTCCACCATTGTCAAAGAAATTATTGAGAACAGGTTATTACTGGTCAACTATGGAAAATGATGCTTATAAGTATGTAAAGAAATGTAAGCAATGCCAAATGCATGGAGACCTCATTCATGCACCAACACAAGATCTTTAACCCATTACGTCACCATGGCCATTTTCACAATGGGGATTAGATCTAGTGAGTAAAATCAACCCTACTTCTTCCAATGGGCACAAGTTCATTTTAACGGCCACTGAGTACTTTACCAAATGGGCTGAGGAAATTACTATTACATACACTACTGGAAAACAGATAGCAAAATTCATGCTCAACTACATTATATTTAGATACGAGATTCCATTGTGCTTCGTGACAGATAATGGACGTCCATTTAAAAACTAGGAAGTGAAAGAGTTGTGTGACAAATTTCACATACAATAGAGATTTTCCATGCCATATTATCCACAAAGCAATGGACAAGCAGAGGCAACAAATAAAACAATATTGAAAATTCTTAAGAAATTTGTCACTGACATAGGACGGGACTGGCATCTCCAGTTAAATCCCAATCTTTGGGCTTATAGAATAGAAGTACGCACACCTATAGGAGAAACACCATATTCCTTGGTATATGGTACAGAAGAAATACTCCCCATTGAAATAGAAATACTGTCTCTAAGAGTCTCCTTACAGAACATCATATCAGAGGAAGACTACTAGGTGGCAAGGTTACAAGAACTAGAAACGCTTGATGAAAAAAGACAAACATCGTTTAATCATCTACAAGGGTATCAAAACAGATTGAGATGGAGTTATAATAAATGAGTCCGCCCATGAAATTTTGAAGTGGGAGATCTAGTTTTAAAGAGAATCAAAGGAACCTAGCGGAACGAGAAAAGCCAAAGAAATTCAAACCTAACTGGCTAGGTCCTTTCATCATAACAAGGGTTATAAGCAATGGAGCATATAATTTGGCTACCATGGAGGGAGATCCACTCTCTGACCTGATGAACAACATGCACCTTAAACGATATTATACCTAAGGGCTGGGTTAGTTTAGGTTTTACTTTTCGCATTGCATATCATATTATTCAAAGCATTGCATTACATATAGTTTCTTTTTTAAATGCATTGCATTCTCAAAACTTTCTACATTTTCATATAGCAGCACCAATAAAACAAGGCAACTGTTCAAGTTTATCATTCGTTTGCATTCAAGAGAAGCAAGGGTCATCTCCTTTCTTAGATATTCAGACATGAAGTCTTTGGGGTTCTAAGTTCATTCATTTTCAACATTACCTTGTGACGACACTTTACTTATGGTTGGGTAGTGATTTCACTATTTGAGACTTGTTAACCCAAAATCTATCAATTGCTATATCTCAAGCATATTAAGAAGATGTCTATTTCATTCTAGACACCTAGTTGATCATATGACTAGTGAAAAATCTAAAATTCTACTTCAGCGTTGTTGTAATTGTCGCACCCAAGTAGGTTTCATTACTTACAAGTCAACGCAAGAAAATAAAAAGCAAAAGAGCTATGCCAAATATTCATCTCAAGGCAAAAGAGCAATGATATATAACTGAAATATCACGCATGCAAGTGCGACAAAAAAGCTTGACTATGGGAACATGCAAGTAACTCCATCAGGGTTATGGACACCTATTGGAAATGGAGCAATATTTGAGAAATTACAGTCTATAACCTCGTCGAAGCTCTCAAGGCTTGCTGGCAACGAGGCTCTATTCAAGATGCTTTTGAAGTTAGGATAATCCAGGTAGCTAGTCATATAGGATGTTAAAGAACTTTAATGAACACAAGAGCAGGAATTAACTCATCTGCACACACATGGGCAAAAGAAGATCAAAGTTTCAAGAACTAATGGGGAAGTTTTTTGCGTCTCCATTTGTAAATCCTAGACACTAAGTGTGTTGAGTTTAATGTTCCAAAGGGCCTTAGGGATCGATTGACTGCTTATCTATGAAATATTTTGCACCTTCATTTCAATTGGTGTATTACAAATGCTAAAACAAACACAGTCAACCTTGTTCGAATAGGAAAGGAATCATCATCATGCATATTGCATTAACATAGGCCATTTTGAAAATTCATTTGTCTCCACATGCATTCTGCAGATCATCATGTCATACAGGTCTACACACTGGAGGCATAACTGAAAAAATCCTAAAAATCATATAAAGTCTTGAAAAAAAATCATAAAAATCATATAATGTCCTTCAACAAAATCCAAAAACAATGAAAAACTCAAAATCCAAAAACAATGAAAAACTCAAAATCCAAAAACAATGAAAAATTCAAAATACCAAAAACAGTGAAAAATTCAAAATCCAAAAATAGTGAAAAATAAAAAATACCAAAAAATAAATAAATAAATTAAAAAAAAAACAAAAAAAAAAACATCCATATAATGTCGAAAAAAATCAACCAAAAGCATCTGAAAATGTCTTGAAAAAATCAATCAAAAACATTCAAATATCGATCTACATAATCCAAAAACATCGAAAAAGCTCTTGGAAAAGAACTAAAAATCAAAATTCAATCAATCAGAAAAACTTGCAATAAAATGTCTTGTGAGAAACAAATACCCTAGCAGATATCCAAAAAACACTTCACACAAAGTTAACAAAGGATACGACTATCTAGTCAGATATCTGCAATCAATTGATCAAACTGTCTTATCAATCGTATTATATCCATAGCAAGTGATCATTATCTTGTCTTAAACAGAAGAGGATACACTCGAAATCAGATAGGTCAGTCTTAAACAGGGTCCGCAACTTTCTGAGATCAGACATTATCAACCATCACATCAAGCAACTGAGAATGAAAGCACAAGGTCAGTATAGCTACTGAATTTTGTTCGGGTCAGTCTTTATCTTTTATCATTTGGCGACATATTATGTCCCTATGCTACTTAGGGATGTGCACAAGTGACTAGAGGAGCTATGATGGGCATTATCTTTTTATTTGTTTGCTATTTGTGGTGTGAACTGATGAAATTCTAGGTAAATTTCTCTAGTGGGTGTCTGTGATAGGAGCATTCAGCTATTGGATGCCACACATACCTCAACCCCCAGTGTAATTCCCAGAATGGAGGGTTCACTCCTTGTTTGCTACGTGTTTGTTTCTACAATGAGATATCTTTACATCTTGGTTCCTTATACCCTGATGTGCTAAGCTTCATTGTTCAATAATAAGGCTCAAAGATGAATATATATTGCATAATAAAATATGTGACATGGGTTCGTGATTCTTTCAATTTCATTCTCATCTCATATGTTTATTGATAGTTTGTTGATTTCTCATCTTCTCTCTAAATCGCATTCTTTCTAACATTATTTCTATCATCAATCTCTTCTCTCTATCATCTGAATAACATTTCTTCATGGTGTATCTGAGTTAAAAATTTGTTCTGGCATTATCATACAAAAACAAAAATAGATTCCATATAGATTCTATTAAAAATTCATAAAGATTCCATTAAACATTCATATAGATACCATTGCATTCATAAATATCCGTTAATATGCATACATGTACTACCATTGCATTCATGAATCATATATAATCAAATAGATATGCATCATATAAGCATATTTGGAGAACAAAACATAAATAGATCACTACCAAAAACTGCATATCATATATATATAACTCAAAAATGATAATGTGTACGAATACAATAAATAGGCCCGAAGGCTCAGATAACATCATCAAAAATGTCTCAACCAACACTGCCTCTGTCAGTAGGTGGATCTTGTCCACTAGATCCTGCCCCAGGATGTCGAGGTGGTCCCATAACACCACCACTGCTAGTCCATTGAGAAGTAGATCTACTTGATCTCCTCCCCATAAAGGCACTAAAACTAGGCTCTCTCTGACCCTCAGGGATAGTTCTCTCATAAGCTTGTGGATCATATATAACCTCCTATGCAGCGGTGAAATACCTATCTTCCTGATTATGAGCATCTGTACCTGGTCTAAAAAGATGATCAAATGCATCCACGGTAATCTGACCTCTCCGGACTGCCTCATCTCTCTCCCTCTGGAGACGATCCCTCTCAGCCTCAAGCACACCATAATCTGCACGGTAGGCCTCCCGCTTGACATCTCGTCTAGTGACCTCCTCCTCCAAACTCTAGATCCATGCTCTAAGAATCTGTGGATCATCCTCATCGCCCACTTGCCCTCTCCCACCCTCTGTAGCAGGCACATCCTCTAGCTCTGGCATATTATCATCATCATCTCCATCCTCTCTACTTGATGACTCTGAAGAATCATCGCTATCCCCACTACTGATAGACTCGATGTCTCCACCAATGTCTACATCCTCATCTCCACCTCCCTCATTCTCTCCCTTCTCTCCCTCACCTCCTCCCTCGGCTCCACCCTCCTCTCCTCCTCCGACTCTCTCCCCCATGTCTATCCTCAAGCATTGTCTAGGATGGCAAATCTACTGTGCTGTAATCGGAACACCAGGATCAGTAAGTGAAATCGGCCTGTGTCTGGCAAACCATGCATCATACTCTTGCATAGTCCTTGGATCCGCTGCACCTCTACCCCAACCCCAAAGTAACGGTTGAAGAGCATCAAACTTAGTAGAAGCAACATGTGGCTGTATGCACACCCCCAATCAGATACCTCCCGAGATACACGAGCAAAGTAAGCAGTAACAACTGGTGTCACCTGTACCTCTCCAAACTATCTCAATACTTGACCTGGGAGATACATCTCTATAATCCGCCATCTCAAAAGTCCTATCGATCAGATACCTTTGTTGTCGACAGAAAGGCAAGTGTACTACGTCATCCATCCAACTAGGGCAATCTAAGTATGGTCTCCAAATAAAATGCTGCAGTATGTCCAACTGATGTCTCCAATACAAGGTGTTACCTGAACCCCTATGTCTGATACCTGCTGTGTACCTAAAAGCATAAGGCTCACCAGGCTGCAAATCAACATGAATGATAGGTCTCAAAATAGAAATATGCTCCCATGCCCAAGTCTGGAGTAGTGTCACGCCACAACTGATAGACCGATATCCAAGATATATAATCCCATGCATCTGATAATACAACATGGCCAATAGACATGGACACCACACATATACTCATTGATGAACAATCATATCATGGAGCACTCTGCCCCATCCCACTAGAAGTCTGTGACCTCGTCTGTTAGGTATCAACAAACTACCAACAACACCGCATAGTACAATAGTCATGTCATCATAATCTAACCGCGCCCAAGGGATGTCATATCAGCCCCTGATCTGCAAATCTTGTATCTCACACTCGAAAAGTGCACACAATCCAACAATGCCATCATCATGGTCGTACACAACTCTCTCACCATGAATCAAAATATGCAGTATATGCCATACATCCTCTAACATAATGGATGCCTCCCCAGTTGGAAGATGGAATGAACAAGTCTTAGAATACCACCGCTCTATCAAAGCTGTAATCATGGCCCTATTGGCCGTAACCTCTGGTAAGTGTAATACATGATATAAACCGAGCTGGCAGATATGCTCAATCTCCTCATCAAGTAAGTCAGCACGAAGATCAAGTCCACTGGGTCTGCTCTGTTGGCAGTATAATACTCCAATGTTCTCCTGCAACGAGAAAATGTTGAAAATATCAGATATCGGATCATGAAAAAACTAAAATATTTTTAGATGCATGACAAAAATTTACACATACAACGAATGCGTGATAGTTATTACTAAGGCAGAACACTTATAGCTTTTGCATGCCATTTAGAGCTAATGTGTAATGATATGAGCGGATGCGTAACATTAAACACTTATGCGTGATGATATGAATGAATGCGGTACATTATACACTAATACGTAACAGTTAAGGCAATTGTGTAATAGTTAAGGCATTTGTGGTATAGTTAATGCGAATGCATGAAAATCGATATGCTAATGCGTGACGCAAAGGAAAAAATGATCACTGAATTTTTTTTTGGAAAATAACGAAAAACAGACAAAAAATCAAGAATTTTTTAAGAAAAATACCATGCTGCTAGTCCCAAGAGGTCTGTGATATGAATGTACTCGGTCAGACAGGTGTAATCGAGCTCTATAACTAGCCATGATGATCAAATACTCGGAAGAAAGCACAAGATTCACAGAGCAAACAAAGGACTTACCAAATACCAAATGAGCAAATGAAAACCAAAAATCTCTATTTATAGCTCAAATTAGGGTTTTTTGACATCTCAACGCCCGTGGTCCCCGCTAGCTTCAAACAAATTGTAGCCTACTCAAATGATCTCGATATCGCACGAAACTTCACACACTTGCTCGTCACACTGATATCGAAAACATGGTCTCAATTTTTGAATTTTCTGACCACCTTTTCCGAGTGGGCATATTTACACTATATAGCAGTACTAAGGCATACTGAGGCATAATTTTTCATTTTCTTTGAAACAATGTCATTCCGACTTTGTCTCAAAGAGGGGCAAATGTAGACACCTAAAAATGTCTCATTGATCATGTATTAATTATTCCTCTAATTGATTAAATAATTCTTTAATTAATTTAATTAACTATTTCTTCTAATTTGGTATTTCCTCATCATCTTACTAATTATTCTATTTCCCATTCTATCATCATTTAATCATTTTAACCATTTTTTAAATATTAATTAAATATTTATTATTTGATTAATTATGATTAATTCCCCAATTTAAATAATCTTTATTATTTAAATAAATTAATTCTCAATTCCTATCTCAATCCTATCATCATCTAATCATTAACCCTTTTTTATTAATTAAATATTTATTATTTAATTAATTGTGATTTATCCTTTAAATTAAATAATCTTTATTATTTAATTAAATTCAATTTCTAAATAATTAAATAGTTTCTTTAAATTATTTAATTAACTAATTAATTCTTCCATTTCCAAATCCCCAAATTCTAATTTCATTTAATTTCTTATTTCTTCTAATTTCTTCCAAATTAAATTACATGTGCATGATTTCAAAAACTAAATTGAAAATCAAAGTCAAGTTCTAAATATATTCAAATACTAAATTGAATTAAATAAATTCAATTATTTGAATAAATATCATGAAAAGATTAAATTGAAAATCTAAGTCTAAATGCAAGCACATGCTAGATTAATTAATTAAATCATTTATCTCTCCAGTCTCTATTTTCATCTTCTAGTTCTCTTGGTCATCTTCTTTATTTCTTCCAATCATTCTTTTTCTTCTTTCAATTAGCTTTTTCTCAATTAGTTAACTCATTTAATCTATTCAATATATTCTGTTTCACCTCCAAGTCAGCAGTTCAACTATCAATCAGCATGTGAGCTCACCTGAGTTCCACCTCTTGATCAATCCGTTCCACCTTTCAATCAATCTTCTCAAAAAATCTATAAATTGAGCATTCAATCTCCATTTTGAACAATCACAAACTTTGAATCTTTGTGTCACTTGCAGGTTACCAGCACAATATCTAGGAGCCATCATACCACAGAGAAGAGAAGAGCAATGGAAGTTATACGCAGTCACGGAATAGGGAGTCTTTAATTGATTTCATTTATAGTTCCTATTTTGCTTGATTGTGTTATTTCATTGTCTGTTTGTTATAATTCTTTAATTAGATAGGGATTCATGATTTCCCTTTGATTCTAATTGATATTTTATAAGATGAATTTTACTTGCACACACCTATCATGTCATTAAAACACGTGGCACATAGTTGTCAGCCCTCTGCCTGAAAGACTAGCCATTAGAAAATCTCGCGACCTAGCGACAAGCCCTTACGACTCTATCTCCAACTTGCAAGCTGAAAATGCTAAGCCTTCATAACGTCGAGAGCTAGAGACCGAGGGCAACTGAACCGCCACTCGCCAATTCTCGACCTCAAAATGTTAAGTCCTCGTCACCGCAATGACTTGAAGATAGTGGTAACTTTAACCCTTGTCGCGTACTCACCAACATAAAAATGTTTATCTCTTAACCACTAGTACTTCACTCGCAAGCTCATGGCTTGATCACGTCTTTAGACATTTAACCTCACGAGCTGACGATAACCATAAAACTTAACCACAAACTATCTAGTCGTTATCTCGCGACCTAAAAATGCTAACATTAAACAAACATGAGAGATAATGACAACTATATGAAATGAGTTACTCGCTAACTCTTACGGCTATAATGCATGACATCAGACCAACTCGAGACCTCGCGACCAAAGCAATTTCATTAACAATCTCCAACTCACTAACATAAAACACTAACACCCAAAAAGATAGAGACCTTGTGATGTAAACCCAAACCAACTTGTCTCTAGCTCGTGGCTTGATCACCTCTTCAGACATTTAACCTTGCAAGCTGGCGATAACCATAAAACTTAACCACAAACTGTCTAGTCGCTAGCTCGCGACCTAAAAAATGCTAACATTAAACAAACATGAGAGCTAGCGACAACTTTATGAAATGACTTACTTGCTAAATCTCGTGGCTATAATGCATGACATCTGACCAAATCGAGACCTCACGGCCAAAGTAATTTCATTAACAATATCCAGCTCACCAACATAAAACACTAATACCCACAAAGCTAGAGACCTCGTGATTCAAACCCGAACCAACACAACTCGCTAACTCGCCACTTAAAATGTTAAACATGAAATTGATCTGCGAGTTAGAGATGAAACATTAAACATGTCTAACCGACTGTTTGACCACTCTTGATGTTGACATGGACAAATAAAGAGAGGACAACTTAGATTTTCAACACACAACAACTAGCCAACGAACACAAAAAACAAACACAAAAACCTAATCGCCATGAACATGACCAAAACTCGGGAAAAGACGCTTCCATAAAACCAAAGGATAAACCCACGACATGAATTGAAGCTCGACATGACTTAGCCAAAAAAACTGCAGTCCTAACAGGTGTGACCCTTGAAGTCAGATAGACTTTGTCTGGTCTTCCTGATATGAACAGTATTGGGGATTTTTGAATTTGGACATTTTGAAGAAGGGAATATATCATATTTTAAGAGGAAAATTATGATCACAGAGGAAATTTTGAGCCTTGGAGTTGGCATTTGGAAAAATTTTAAAAACGTTGTTCTAACATCATGTTAAGCATTTAATGTTGAAAGGTTCTAACAGTTATGGAATAAAAATAATGTTATAGATCTTGCGACACAAATTGTTGCATTTCATATTAAGCATAATGTGGAACCAATTTACCAAAGATAATATATATTCAAGAATCAAACTTCATGTAGAACTAAATATATTCTCTTAGCTCTAAGAGTCGAGACTCTAAATTTCTTAAACTAGAACTAAAATATATAGTAACAGTCAACATGCAGTTACAAACAACTATCAGAAACTAAATTCTAATTGTTTACTAATAATTCAAATTCACAATTAAAAATTTGAAATAAGTATCCATTCTGATTGACAATTTCAAGGAATACAATATAAAAAATCATCAACCACAACTATAGTTTTGTTACTTGTAAATTGTAGTAACTAATATGACTCAAGAAGTGCAGTATAAATAAAAACTGACTACTAATTCACTTCAGCGACTCAGTCTAGAATGAGGGAATCTGAGGCTTCTACATCCCAAATGGACTCAAGATCGTGAACTTGACTAGTACTAATAGGTCCATCTTCATTCTGAGTCAGGTATTCAAAAATTTCTTCGTCTTCAATTTCATGCTGACTCTGAGATCCATAATTTTTTTCAGCACTAGCAGTAGCACCACCAAATTTTGAAGTGTTACACAACCCTTATCTTTTGCACATGGAATTCTATATTTCCAGTGCCCTATCATAAGGAAAATCTCTGACATTATATTGAGTTACAAACAACCTCAAGCAAGTTTCCAAATTTTTGTCTAGTTTGTTTCTGATCTGTGATTTCAAAAGCCCTAATGCACTGAAAACTCTCTCATCTTCCACTGACCCCAATATCATTGTTTGACATAAATCAACAAGTTTGAAATATTCTGGTATTGAAGTATGTAATACTTCCTCTGATCTATCATTTTCCAAAGCCTTGTTCTTGATCCAGGTTCAAATGGATTCTCAAAGTTTTCCAACTGCTGTTTCATAGACAATGCAAAGCGTGTACATTGTTTTTTAAGATGATCTGAATTTAAAATTCCTTCTATTGGCTGTCCATTGCAATATGCATCTTTTGAAAATGTCAATATCAATTCCTCTAGTTTTTAATGAAACATTTTTGCGTCATTTGGATTATCTCCAAATGAATGCCAAAATTGAGGATACACACAACCCATGGCTTCAAGTATTTCTTCTCGAGGTAACCTTTCACAAATCTCGGTTGAAATTTTGTATGCAATAGACTTCAAATTATCACTAACAGATTTAACAATCTTGTCAAAATCTTCCTTTTTAACTGGTAGTGCTCTGCCTCGCTTGCCCGTCTTAGATTGGTGCATTGGTATTTGAAATCCTTTTACAAAGACACATAACTCATTTTTTGCATTGAAATGTAAAAAATTATCAACATGATTCAAATTTGTAATTATCTGCTACCTAAAAAAATTTGAAATTTGGGCTTCGCCCTGTTAGATCCGAATATAGACCATCCAAGGCCAAGCATGTTATTTTATGTAGAGTGCTATACTCATTGATACACATAGTTTTGTCTTGGGCTTTCTTAACAAGTTTTTTCATTGAATCGAGCATGGGGAGAAGACTAGCTAAAGTTAACAGAGTCTCTATATCACTTAACTTATGTAAGAGATCAAGAGGTTTGTCTACTATGAGGCGTTGCTCATACATTAGTCCGATCAAGGATTGATATTCTGTTAGAACTCGTTCCGCTGGTCCATGCAAGGAGATCCATATAGTCTCAAAATCCCTGAGAAGCTTGTTTCCTGCTATTACTCTCTCAACAAAAATCTAAAATTTTGCAAAATGTTTAGGACTTCGGCATAAGTATGAGTGGAACTTGTGGACCAGATCTTCAAATTTTGACAATGTAGGGAAATTGCTTACAATTATATATGCTAAATTCATTCGCTGGGCCATGCAGTGAATGCCAAGCATGTATGATGCAATAGTAGTTTGTAATCTTACACAAAGACTGGTCCTTTGATGTTGTATCACTGCAGCTCCATAAGCTCCAACACAAACCAACTTCTTGGCAATTGTCAAGTCATCCATACCAGCAATTTCATTCAAATCTTTCTTAACTTCCAAATATAAATTTTATGTTGTTGAATTGCCCCTCATTTTATGAACACATAATAGATGAGCTTAGCAGACGTGTTCTTGTATGGTATACACATGCATACAAACCCAAGTAGTGTTATCTACCACAGTAACTTCATCTATGGATAATGAAATGAATTTTGACTCTTTTACACTCTCTTGTAAATTTTTCCTTTCCATCTCAGCGAGACAGTTTGCCATTCCATTTCCCATCCAGCGTTTATTGACCAATGTGACATAGGATAGTGAGGAACATTCAAAAAAGATAATAAATTACTATATTTTGGGAAATCTTTCATAGGACGCCCTCTCAACAGAATATGAAAAATAACACTCATCTGAATAGTCTTTGTCAGGTTTGTATCTTTCTCTGCATGTTCAAGCCCAACCTTGATTGTTTTTCCACTATTACCAATCAATGTTATTTTGTGTTTATTCTCTTCATATTACGCGGCATACTTAATATGAAGACATTCTTCCTTTGATTTCCATCTTACTACTGGTGTTTCCTTTTCATCTATGATCTGTTTTTCATAAACCTTACCAATATGCTTTTCTATAGTGTCAAGCTTTAGCTGCAACTTCTTATCTCTTTTAGTTTTCCAGCTACAAATATTACACATGCATTATGTTGGTTGTTCATCATTATTTGGGACTAGTTTAATGAATGGGTACTTTGACACCCAGTCAAGCTTAAAGCTCCTTTTCATTTCCCACTCTCGCCCCATTTTTACTTTTCTTTTTCTTTTCTTCCTACCAACATCATCTTCAGTGCTAGAATTTTCATCCAAGTGAATTATCTCATTGTGGGTATCCCTTACAACATCTTCTCCCATGTTGATATTGTCATCCTAATTTGACACATTTAACTCAATGACAATCCCACCTTGTGTTGGTGGTGATCTACTGTGAATGACTTCTTCAACTACAGAAGTTGATGGACCAGAAACTTTGCCAATTCCAAAGTAAGACTTTATGGTAGTATCTCTAAGTTTTGGGCATTTTGATGGCCTCCCAATCCCTTCACCACCCTTAGGAGTCTTACCCTTGTCTGGCCTCCCAATCCCTTCACCGTCTTGAGGAGTCTTACCCTTTTCTGGCCTCCCAATCCCTTCACCACCCTAAGGAGTCTCACCGTTGGCTGACATCTTGACCTCTCACTATGAATTAAAACTAATACTATGAAGTATGAAGAAATGATTACTCACCTTTATGCTTTCTCAATTCTCTGAATCAGGAATCAAGAATGCCTGGGCCTATGTTACAGGATTGCAACTCTGGCCCTCCGCCCTACAATCAACTTGAAGGTTCCAACTCAAATTACACAATGTGAATCAAGAGCTCCCAAATTTACTAATCAGACACGAACAAATTGTAAGGAAGATTCTTTCAAATTTTCAATTGTATTTATATCACTCCATGGTTCCATTTTTGGTGAATTCTGTGGGATTTTCAAAATGCATCTTATTGGCCCTTCGATTTGTATATAGGTGTCATACTCTATAGCATTGGAAATTTGGAATTTGGCAAAATGGGTCCTCGAATGCTTATAATGTTTTATTGGCCCTCCAATTTGTATGTAGGTCTCATACTCTATATGTATTGGAATTTGGCGAAATGGGTTCTTGAATGCTTATAATGTTTGAATTGTTATTGGCGAATTGAGTCTCATTATGCTTAACATAAAATTTAACAATTGGCGAAATGGGTCGGCACGTGCAATGAAGATTTAATTAACCATCGGCGAAATAGGTCATGGGTGCAGTGTCGTGTTACTATTTCTGGCGAATAAGGGAGGTGATCTAATACCCATGTCCGAGTGATTCTAGATGAATATAATGGGCATCCACATGAAATGGTATGTGGTCAATGATGAATCTAAAATACATTGGACCATTAATGCCAAAATTCTAGGCGATTTGGCCACCGTGTTGTTCAATACCATTCGCTAATTTTGAGAAAATGGAATTGCAAAATTCACCAAAAGGCAAATATTTTCCACTAAAAAACACTTTGGAAACATATTGAAATGATGTGCCTAATAACATTGAGTGAGAAGGAGTATATATGTGTCACTATCACCGCATATATTCATAATGCATGTTCATAGTGTTGGAAAGAGATATTGAATGTATGATGGGATGTTGTCATTGATAGTAACTCATATTAGATTTGGTATCTGTAGTTTATTATTTGATTATTCTAGAAGATTGATTGAGTCTGGTGAGGTCTGGTGAGAAAACAGGACATCCAATAGAAGGTTCAATGTTTTGGTTGGCAAATTATTTTGGTTAAGTATTTTGCTTTGTGGATTTTGGGGAAGGTTTGAGAACAAGTAATTTACCTTATTTTAGGATTGTGGCCTTCGGTGATGAGTTTGATGTAAGTTGGAAGATCCGGTAGATTGGTTATTGATAAGAACAGTGCATATCTATTGTAACGTGTGATAATTCATTTTGCAGATTGATTTTGGTGAGTGTTTGTGTTCGAGGTTGATGAGATGACATGTGGGAAGCATGTGGACATTTTGTTTTGGTCCACATATGAATTGGGGATGGATTTGAGTCAACTTATTTACACGTTTCATCTTTTGTGTATTATTCTTGAAGTCGACATAAAAGGGTTTTTAAATTGTGATGTAGATATATAAGAAAGTTTTATTTGATAATTTTAGGGGATGATGATGATATGAGAGATGGGTATGACTGATTGTGCATAGTTTCACATGCGCAAGTGTTAGAATTATGCTCCGAATTGAAGCGGTATATCAGAACAGAGCATTATTGCAGAGTTGTGTGAGATACATAAATTTGTGCTTAACCAAAACTATATACATGCATTTGTTGATGCTAATTCATTTTTCAAACCTCATTGTAATCTCTTACAAACATTTTGTAAGGTAGTGAACCTTTTGGATTTGTAGCTTTATTTGTAAAATTGAGCAGTGTGCTTGAATGCATGTGCATTCCCCTTATGTAATATTTCTCTACTTTTAGCAGTATATTTATATTGTGGGTTAGAATCCCACTATGGGTTTTCCCTTAACCGGGTTTCCACGTAAAAATCTTGGTGTTATGGTGTTGGAGATTGTTTGCATTATGTTTTGCATCTATCTTTCATTTAGTTGCTTCAAGTGGATTAAGAATCAGTTAATGAATGTTTAGTATTGCAAAACACCAATTCACCCCCCTCTTAGTGTTCATTGATTCCAACACATAGTTAAGTCATTATGACACCAATATGTAATCTTGATTATCTACATAATCAACATTTAAGTAATGAATATTATCCCAGTTTTGATAATCATAGACAATTCGATTAATTAAGGGAAAATAATTATCATTGCATTATTTAAATAATCCAAGATAATGGGATGTTACAAAATTTTGGTAGTGATAGTTTTGGCATACAAACCTTCTTGAGTCTCATTATTCTATTGTACTATTTTATATTATAATATTAATATAAGGCGCTTTACCTCTTTATTTAAAAAAAATTATACATTACTAATCATATTCTATTGTATTCACATTTCAAATATTTATCATGTACTAACCAAGTCACATTGAAGTTTAATAACTTGAAATTCTCACAACATAATAACAATACTCTATCATCATATAACAATGATTGATGTATTCAAATCATGTAACCTAAAATCATCTAGTAACTCATTAATTAAGACCAAAATTCTAGGAGATCACTATAACATAAACGAACTCAAAAGTTCACCTTATAATAATCTTTACATGAAATAAACCACTCAATAAACTCTAATAGTGCTAAAAGATAGTCATCATAAAAATTGTCACTAAAAGAGTGGCCTCACAGGGGACTAGTCAATTATCCTTGTTACTAATCTTGAATATTTACTAGGTCATCTAGGATACACTATTATTTGTAGGTTCTTGTATATCCATTGTTGTGCTTCATATGGATGTGTTAATATTTGTAGGATATTATATAGTATATGACATATGTAACCATGTAAAATTTCTTTGTAATATTTTTACTTTACATATTTAAAGGAAACACTTATGGGAGATCCTTGTAGAATATATCCCATATTGTTGTCACCCTAGAGATATTTTTTTGTAAACACATGATCTCAATCAAGTCAAATCGAAATAAATTTTAATAAATATTACAAATGATTTTTTTATTTAAGAGAATTAAAGTCCTCATATATTGAACAAATTGTCGGACACACCCAAATGCTGAGAGGGGTGGTGTTGAATCAACATAAAATTAGACTTAACCATCCATTAGTAATTTAAACATTCATACCTATCAAACCAAAGAACAAAAACAAAGCATGCACCACACAAGAACACCAAGATATTTATGTGGAGAACCCAATGAGGAAAACCCACAATGAGAGTTGACCCACATTATATAAAATAAATATTATAATATTTGTTTTAAGGCTCATTGCCTAAGGAAGCTTACTGCTCCTTGACAAACTTCCTAAGCAAGATATATTAAAATAGGGACCTACTAAAGAGAATAAATGTCTAGTAGACGGATACATGAAGATTGCAATGAAACACATGAACATGAGCTGCTATATAAGATGCATCTTACATATGTTGATGTTGCAGTCCTCCATTTCACACAATTACTTTGTCATATTAACTTCCAACATTTTATACTCTAATTCTTCATCAATCGTGTTCAAAACTTCTCAATACCTTTACAAATGATATGTCTTATTTTATATATCCTCCACAACACCTCAAAACATCAATTAGGTCCAAAAAGACTCTTCAAAAGAACCATGTGATACAATATAGGTTAGCTTCAAACACATGTATCATAAAAAAAAGTAGGTTGATGATCAACCCAAGACATAGTTGAACCCTAAAAAAATATCAACACATCCTTCAAAGTCAATAAGATAGGTAAGGATCAACCACAAATAAAGGAACTCGACATGTTGGCCAAAACATCAACACCACTGTAAAAAATATTAACTGTTCAACTTCAAGCCACCAGGGAGAAACCAAAAATGTCATCTAGAACAAGATGAAAGAAATAAAAAACCATCTACAATATTGATACAACCTTCTCCTGAAGTAAATAATCATTAAGTGCTGGTGCAAAAAAATAAATCCACTGAACTGACATAAATAGGACAATCCAAATAGATTGTGACACTATAACATATGTATATTGCACCGTGAAGCACCAAAACAACATAAAATCACATTATTGAACCCTTATATATTATCGAACATATTCCCAAATCTACATAACAAAAATAATATAACTAGAAGAATGTAGAGTATTTCAATAGACTTTGTTAATTATATAACACTATCACAACACTATCTGGTACATAGAAACATATATTTTAGAGTGAGCGGAGACATCACTTGATACTCTAGAAAGAGAATGTTTATAACTCTATCAACCTATTTACAAAATTTCAATAAGAAAAATCTTGTTGTGTGGATAAATGTAGACCAAAAAATGAAAGACTCTCCCTTAAAGATATCACTCCAAATGCCTTAGCCAATAATCCTAAACCTTCCACTTCATGCGAAGCATCAAAATTACATAGTATCATTGTATGAGGTTTAAACATATCATATAACATATATTTTATCATTTACATCATACCTGAGTACAAGAGAGATGACAATAATTTATCTTCATCATCATTCATATGCAGATCGACCTCCTTGTCAAATCATCTCTCTCAAATCTATTACCTTCTGCACTTCATCCTTGTAATCCCCCTCATGCTCATAAGGGTGTTTTCTCTTTGAATTTTTCTTAATTCCTGAGCTTGTATCTGAATTATCTTAGTTTTCTCATCCTTGGACAATGCAAATCTGGCTTGTCTAAGAGCTTGCTCTCTTAGTTCTACTTCTAGTTTTACAACTTCATCTCTCTTCTCCATCAAGGCATCATCTAGGCTATTAGAAGGGTGATCCAAAGTATCACTCAAAGTCAAATTAAACTTCATAATATACATGATTATAGCTTTCTCAATAGTTTCCTAATTGTATAAAGGTACCTCTGGATAAAGGTTAGCAGTTTCTTTCAAGTCCCCATGACACTCAATTGCTTTGAGAATTGTATCTAGTTTGAAAGGTTCCTATGTAGGTGTCTTTGAAGGAGTCTTCTTGGTATTCTTATTCTCCTTTCCTTTTCCATTTTCTTTTCCTTCAGAGATTACTTCTTCATTTCATTATCTTGTTCTCTTTTCTCTCTTGTTCAATATGAAACCTTCCATTTCTTCTTCTTCTTCATCATCATCAACATTTATCAAATTGGTCTTTTCTCTTTTGGAATGTTGCTTTATTCTCTTCTTCTTCTTCTTTTGTGTTAGACTCTCTGTTTGTACTAGTACCTCAACAACAACCCTTCTTCTGATAGGAGGTGTAGTAGTGTTAGTGACAAACCTACCTATTCTTCTATGTGTTCATGGGGCGGTTGAAGTAGTCTATGACACTACTGCACATGCATTTGATGTGCTCTTTAGTGGAATCCCCAACTTATTTTCCAACTCTACCTTAGTTTTCACAAACTTTTCATCCACATTCTTTTTAATCAACTTATTTATTACTTATTCATATGTCCTAAATCTTTCAGCATTAGGATCCTTAGGCTTGTTGACCAAAATATTAGCATACACAATCCATTTAGGTCCAGAGACCTCATAAGACAATTTAGGTATCCAAGTAGTTCTAGACTCAACTACCTTCATGAAGAAATTATCTTTGTCTAATATGAATTTAATAACTTATATATTTCAACAACCTGTGAATGTGTCCTATACCTATTTTGCATTTCACTTTGGAAGGTCTTGAAGAATCCCCAATATGTTGCATCACATGTTTTGCTATCTGGAAAGCTATGCATATGTTCTCTAATTTGAAATTATAGCAGATATCCTTTCTCTAGACTACATTCTTTACTCTAGGCAATTCCTTCATAAAATAAAACACTAAGCAGATAATGAGAGTACCATACTAGAAGTTGTATCTTATTTCCTTGGTCTTGTATAGGTTAGCTACTATCACAAGAGCTCACACAGATCAAAGTATTTCCCTTCACCATTTGATATGTGGTCTAAATTATTGTGGTGGTAGTAGGGCCTTCTTTGTTATTGAAATATATCTTGTAGGAAATGCCCATTGTGGCATAGTGGACCCCTAGACCAGTAATATCATCCATAGTCAAGGTTCTCTTATCAAACGTTTCTCCAGTAGGCCTTGTTACTTTGTCATTATTTAAGACCTTTGGTGTCGATACTTCTTTGTAGGAGCACAAATCAATAACATTTTATATAACATATTTTGTGATCTAGTAGGGTTGAATGAGGTAAATGAAATCCTTTTGAATGCATCTCAATACAATCATGATCCATTCTTCTTCATAAAACATTGAAAAACACTTTCAATGTCTAATTTATTCTCCTCTGCACTCACACACTCCATTTTCACCACAAATTTATCATCCAACATCTCATTGTTCCTAAAATATTCCATCTTTGCATGATTATATTCATTTAAGGGTGAATGAATGTTAGTGCAAACATCCTCAATGTGAATCACGTCAATGGGAATGAAAGAAAATGCTTCAACCTTGTCAATCTTAATATATTTGTAAGTACACATCTTGAATATAGGTCTTGGCTTCTTTGCAACATTGATTACCCTAGTTGTACCCATGATTAACCTTTTGAAACTTAGGTTTACAATAAAACTAAAAAATACCTAAAAATATGACCGTTAGGGTTTCCATGTTGTAGCACTTTGAAAACCTTCTTCTCTTCTTAGCTCTTTATTACTCTTGAATTCATAAAATGAGAAATTTTTTATCAAGTGTCATTTAAGTACCCTTCATATCTATCCTAGTAGATTTGTATTGAATGCACTTATGTTTTAGCAATTTTAAATTATTTTGTGATATCAGGGGTTTATAAAACATTCAACAAACCTCCACAAAGGGAGAATTCAAACTATAAATTTGATCAAACATCATAATTCCACTAGCAAATCATGTCCATGTCACCATCAACCAATATGCAAAATATTTCAACATCTTATACTTCTTAAAGCCCGTCTAACAAGTCTACAACTATAACTCCCCCTAAACCAATGCTATCCTTTTAATTTTTAGAGGATCCATCTGTACCATCCTAAGGTACAAATCCATCCTTCATGGCACTTCCTTCCTTATTCTTCCAAATTTTATGCATTTCCAATTGGATATTGCTGCTGCTAGGATATGTTGTTGTCATTGATGTCAACATATTCCTATGTTTTGGTGTTGTCGAGAGCTGGTTTGTGATTCCGTGTTTGCAGTGAGTTGATCTGGTTGATTTATCTATTTGG
The DNA here is from genome assembly GCF_030272615.1 of Cryptomeria japonica. Taxonomy (NCBI): domain Eukaryota; kingdom Viridiplantae; phylum Streptophyta; class Pinopsida; order Cupressales; family Cupressaceae; genus Cryptomeria; species Cryptomeria japonica. The sequence continues at coordinate 686,222,078 of NC_081413.1, forward strand.
GATGCTGAATCAATTAGAAACACATCATTATTTATTGATTCAATGATGCTATGTGGTGATTTGGTCGAGTTGTGGATTTCGGTATGAAGACTGCTCTTCTGTGTTCAGTGTTGCAGAGATGTAGTATTTGATCCATTGTGCTCCGATATGGTCATATATTTGGTTGTAGATTTGGGAGAGTGTTCTGGATGTTCATGTGTATCTTCACTTCAAATGGTTCATGATTTGGTGCTTCACAAGCTATCTTTCTAATCAAAATTGTTGCTTCTAAGTGTTCTTGAGTGTTAGGGTGTTGATTGATGAAGATTTGATTAAGTGGTGTTGGTGCAACTATTGAAAATGGTTCTAAAGTGCTTGTTGGTGTTTCCTAATTGTGTCCTATTTGTTGTGATGGTCTGCATTGATTCTTGTGTGCCTTCTTGAAGATCTTTTGGGTCCGGTTATATTCTTCATGTTATGCGGTATCTTCAGTATTGTAGCGTGTTACAATTGATCTTGGTGAGATTTTCAGTGGTGATGCGTGTTCAAGGATTTGGTTTAGGTCCATGTTATGTCATCTATGGCATTGTATTGGTTCGATGGTTATTTTTGTATCGTGTGATGTAATTTTATAATTAAGGGTTTAGGGTTTGGCCGACCTTGTAGTCAAGCTTGATGAATTATATAAATAGGTGTTAGATTCATGTAATTTTGGTGTAGATGTTGTGTCTACATTAACAAAGAGTGGTGTATGTGTGAACAAATGAATTCATCATTCGGTGTGGTGTATTGCGTAGAGATTTTTGCAGGGAAGATAAATGAGCTTAACTGAAACCGTCATCAGGCATTAGCAGATGCTATCTTTGCAGTTCATGTATTCTAGATTGTAGTTCGAATATTATTGTAAGGTAGTGAACCTTCATTGAGGGTTGGAGCCTTCTAGGCTTTCATATCTTGAGTAGTGAGCTCTAGGAAGTGTGCCTGAATGCATGGGCATTCCCTATTGTAATATTTACACATACTATTGCAAAGTATCATCTTATTGTGGGTAGGTTCCCAATGCGGTTTTTTCCTTAACCGAGTTTTCCACGTCAAAAATCTTGGTGTTATGTGTGTTGATGTTATTATCTTTATCTTTATTCTTGTTGCAGTTGATCAGATCTGAGATTATGCTTAAATTGTTTTATTTGGTGAGAACTGATTCACCCCCCCTCTCACTTTTCCTTCATTATTGTTGCCAACAATTGGTATCAAAGATAGATCCTTCGGAAGAAGCTTGACCATTTGAGGAGATCCAAGATGACAACTTATGTATTCAAGAAGGAGAGTCTGAGATTTGATGGAATCAATTATAGTGTATGGAAGGATTGGATGGAAGTTCACCTAAAGTATCTTGGAGATAAGTATTGGAAAATTACAAAGAATGTCTACAATGTTCCTCGAAATAGACTGGTTACTACTATTGAGATCAAGGATGTTGAACATAACATAAGAGATAAGGAAGCATTGCTGAGTGCCTTGAGTGATTCAAAGATGACTAATGTGATGGGTTTGTAGACTGCACATGAAATTTGGAAGAAGCTAGAGACCTTGTATGAAGGAGATGCACAAGTTAAAGTTGCTAAGTTGTAGAGTTAGAAAGGAAAGTATGAAGCATTGAAGATGGGAGAAGATGAAAATATAACATCCTTTATGGCTAAGGTGAATGAGATTTTCATGAAAATCATATGTGCTAGTGGAACCCTTGAAGAAGATGAGATTGTTGCTAAGGTGCAGAGATCATTGCCTCCTTCATACAAATATAAAGTAGCTGCTATTTATGACATCTAGAGTGTGACTACTGTGACAAGAGATATGTTGGTTGGAAAGCTTGCTACATTTGAGTTGAGTGAATTTGGAGAATCACATGGTAAATCTGAGACTATATTTAAAGTCTTTGTATTCGGGAAGCAGAAGTATGATCCGGGAAAGAGTTCATATTGGGTATCTAGATATGAAAGAGAGAAGAGAGAGAGGGAAGAGAAAGAAAGAGAACTAGATGAGCTTGAAGCCCTTATTGCTCGAAGATTGCCTAAGGGAGCTGATAAGTATGATGAAAAGTTACTTTTGAAATGTTTCTCTTGTAATAAGATACACCATTTTTCTTCTAGGTGCCTTGAAAGAATGTATAGATATGATAAGCATGAAAGGCATGATAGATCTGTTAAGTATGATAGATATGTGAAGCATGAAAAGAATGATAAGTCCTACAAGCCTAACCGGAAGTTCAGATATCAGAAGAGATGTTATTATGCTTATGATGAAGGTGTGACAGATGAAGAATCTGAGAATGGAAATTCAAAAGATGAATTTGTATTTATTGCTTCAAGGAAGATGATCCGGTACTAGTGAATTCTACAAGCTACATTGTTGAAGAGAAATATTTGGCTACTAAGATTAAAGAGAAAGATGAATGGGTGATTAACAATGGTTGTTCATATCATATGACAGGTGATAAAAGTAAATTTGTGAGTATGGAGAGGTATGATGGTGGTATAGTGAGATTTGGAGATAACAAGGCTTGTGTGATTCATGGTAGAGGTTCTATATCTTTCAATGGTAAGCATAATATTGATGATGTCTTGTATGTTGAAGGTTTGAAGCATAATATTTTGAGTGTTGGAGAGATGGTTGACAAGGGATATGATTTACAATTCAAGAATGGTAAATGCAAGATCTTGAATGCCTCTAGTGTAGAGATTGCATTAGGAACTAAGACTAAAGGTAATATATTTCATTTGAATGCTGGTGAGAAAAGTTGTTTGATTGCTCAGATTGATGAGAGTTGGTTGTGGCATAGGAGAATGTGTCATGTTAATTTTGATTGCATGATAAGGATAAGTTCTTGATGCAAAGGCATACCCAAGCTCCTAGTGACAAGCCCAAACAAGGTTAGGCTAGTGAACCCATAACTACACACAAGGGTCCTGCAAGGAAGGACTCTACACCTTGGATGAAACTAAAAACACATTCACTATGCTTAGGCCCACTCAAGATGAGTAAAAGGCCTCAACTCCTCAAACATTCTTTATCAGTGAACTCTACTCCTTGGGATTTTGAAGTTGGCACACACATGTCATCTAAAGACTCTTTCAGACATTGGTTTTGGTTTAGGGCACCAATTCCTTATACCTCTTTTGTAAACCTACCCCCTTGGCTTGTAGCCTTATTTGATGATAGAATGGACCTTAACTCAAAAATGTTCCACAGGCCCATACAAAAAATTTATCATTTCAGACACCCTTTTGGAAGTTGTATTGATCCCCCAAATGGTTTGGCCAGATCTGTAGATACAAGGTATGTTCCCTTCAGAGGCTAAGAGACCTAATAGGGGCAATTAGCCCTATTTTCCAAAGCAACTACCTTTACCAGTACACCAAATGGAAACTATACTCTATGGGCATTGGGGGGTAGTTAGAAACCTCTAATTCTAGGGTTACACACCTAGAATCCACCGCTATGACAACTTATGATGACTGTCCTAAAACTTGTCCTAGGTAGTCACATAGAGATGCCTACCTAATCTTGCCCTTTTCTCCACTAAACAAAGTTTCCCCTGCTACACACCATGAAAAAATTAATTTAAAAAGGCTTATCTTGCATCCCTCCAAAGGAAGAGTCTTCTAATGGACTGGAGTGCAAGATAAAGCCATTTTTCTTCAAAACCCTCTCCAAACCCTTAATTTTTGGGTTACAGTCAGAAGAATGGGGGGTTCTCCCTACTCCAAAATAATGAAGACCTCAGACCTCAACCAACAGAAATTTATTTCATCTCCCTGTCTACACCATGGATGGTGGGATCCAGATCAATCCGTATAGGCACGTACAACTCATACAAACTCAAAATTTCTAGGAAAACTGTAGTATTCTATGTATTATTATTCTCAAACTCCAATTCCAACATTAGCAACCTTGGGAATCATGACCAAAAGGTTTATAAAACTCTCCAATGGTTGCCCACCAAATTTGGAGTAGGTTGGAGCTGTTGAAAGGCTTCCCCCAACCGATTTACAAAAAAGTTGCACTTTTGCACCAAAAGTTGCATTCTACAAAAGTTGCATTTTTGCAATTTTGCACAAAAATTTGTCATAATCTCTAATGTTGGGATCCACGTACATGGACCAACCAAACACACATAAAACATTTCTAAAACCTATCAAACACAAATCTAGACCATCTATTACCCCTTTTTACCACATTGTCCCAATCGGCTTCTCAAATTGCCTAATTGGTGACATGGGCTTACATGGTGGGGTTTATTGCATACATGAAAAAAAAACACACTAAGACACCCTAATGATCCTATTCTTCATCCTTAGGGTCATGAATATCTTTTTGATGAGGTGCTCCTGCACCATACTCCCCGGGAGAAGAGATCTCAAGCCCCGGGAGAAGAGATCTCAAACCCACTTGAGATCAGAGTTTGTAAATCTGCACCATGATTATATATTTGCTCACTTGTAATCCAAACTGCCTTAGAGTTTGGTTTGTCCTACCAAGCCACCAAGTACTCAATGTACTCCTCGTTCCTTGTCTTCTTTGTGACTCTAGTGTCTAACACTTTGATCAACTTAGGTGATTCCTACCTTGGAATGTCATTGTCTGCTGCAACCTGCATTAGTTCTTCTTCTTCATTGTCATCACCTTTGAAAAGTGTAAGATCACACACATTAAAAATGGGTGATAATCCAATATCAGGAGGAAGTTGGATCTCATAGGCATTTTGTTCGCACTTCTTCAATATCTAACATGGTCCAATCTTCCTCTGCATGAGTTTGGTGTATTTGCCTTTTGGGAGTCTCTCCTTCTTCAAATGTACCCATACCAAATCCCCAACATTAAACTGTACACCTCTCTTCTTCTTATCAGCATGAGCCTTATGCTTCACTGTAGATTGTTGGAGATGAGACTTGACTTGGTCATGCACCTCCTTTATGGATGATGCAAAAGTTTCACCATCTGCGCTAATGGCTTCTTCTTTGGGTAAATCTCTTAACTCCAACACTCCCCTTGGGTGGATGCCATAAACAATCTGGAAAAGAGATTTACCGGTACTCCTATTTATGGTGTCATTGTATGAGAATTCTGCCTATGATAAAATTTTATCCCACTTCTCTCCATGTTGTCTTGCCAAACACCTTAATAGGTTTCCTAATGACCTATTCACAACTTTAGTTTTCCCATCCATTTGAGGATGGTAGGCTGATGAGAAAGATAGGTTAGTCCCCAACTTCTTCCAAACAGTCCTCCAAAAGTGACCTATGAATTTCACATCTCTATCTGAAACAATGTTTAGGGGCAATCCATGTATCCGAACTATCTCTTTGAAGAATAGGTCTGCAACATATGATGCATCACAAGAAGTCTTACATGGCAAGAAATGAGCCATTTTACTAAACATGTCCACCACTAAAAAGACACTGTCAAATCCTCTCCTTATTCTAGGCAGACCCAACACAAAGTCCATACTTATGCTCTCCCATGGCCTAGAAGGAATGGGTAAGGGCTAATACAAACCTGCATTTGTAGACTTCCCCTTGGCTTTCTGACATATAACACATGTCTCCACAAACTTTCTTACATCTGCCTGCAAATTAGGCCAAAAATAATGTCTCTTCAAAGGTCTAGGATCTCGTCAAGGCCAAAATGACCTGCCATAGCTCCAGAATGCTTCTCCCTAATAATATTCAGCCTCATGGAACACTTAGGAATACACAACTACACTCCTTTGAACAACAATCCATCTTGTACTAGAAATTCATAAAACTCAATATGATATCGATCACCAAAAGTTTCACATACCTTGTAGATTTCTCCAAAGTCTTCATTAGCAACATATATACTCTTCAAGGAATCAATACCAACACTCTCCATCTTAATTGGGTTGACGGTTAAGACCCTCCTGCTCAAAGCATCTGCAACTTTTTTCTTGACTCCCTTCTTGTGTTTGAGGGTGAATGTGAAGGCTTGCAGGGTCTCTACCCATTTCATGTATCGATGGTTTAGCTTCTCTTGGCTATTTATGAAACTAAGTGCCTGATTATCAGTAAAAACTATAAAATCCTTAGGCAATAAATAGTGCTCCACTTCTTCAAAGACTGTACTAGAGCATACATCTCCAAGTCATAAGATGAGTATCTTTTCTTAGCATCATTTAGCTTTTCACTGAACAATGAAATAGGCCTTCCTTCTTGACTGATCACTAATCCAATAGCCATGTGGCTTGCATCACATTCCACCTGAAATATCTTATTGAAGTCTAGTAAGGCAAGGACTGGTTGTTCTACAACCTTCTTCTTCAATGCCTCAAATGAATCATCTACCTCTTTGGTCCAACTAAACTTTCACATTTGTCCTCCCTTTATGGTGTCAAGCATGGGTGCACAAACATGACTAAATCCTCTTATGAAATTCCTATAAAAAGTTGTTAACCCATGGAAACTTCAGACATCATTCATAGTTATCGGTGTAGGCCAAGACAGTATAGCACTTACCTTCTCTTGGTCCATTTTCAACTCACCATATGAGATTACAAAACCCAAGTAGATGATCTCCTCCTGCATGAACAGACACTTATCCAAATTGATCATTAGTTACTCTTAATGTAACCTCTTGAGAACCATATCTATGTGTTTGTGGTTCTCTTCCCTTGTGTGACTAAAGATCAAGATATCATCTAGATATACTATGGCAAAATTTCATATGAATTCCACCAAAACTTCATTCATTAACCTCATAAAGGTACTAGGGGCATTGGACAACCCAAATAGAATGACTTTCCATTCATACAACCCTTCATTAGTGATAGGGAGCTTGATAGGGAAGTGCTCACAAGGTTAATTTGTTCAAAAAGGATCAATTTGTTTCCAAAGACTTATAGATTATGTTGAAAATGATTACTCAATCTGCCTGATTGTCATGATGCCGAATACTCCATGGTTTTCTTGCCTAGCAAACTCCCTTACTGGCGATGACTCTTTCCCATGCACAAAACTACTCAAAATGCTTAACCCTTCCAACTACACTTGCTCATGCTTGACTCTTGGGGCCTTCAACCTTTAGTTTCAATGTGTACTAGGGGTCTTCCACATGGAAATGAAGGGGCAGTAAGGTCTTGTACACCTTTGGATGCTCATAACCTTGTTTGAGGACTATGACCCTTAACTTGCTCAAATTCACTAACAAAGCTCAACTACCCCAAATGAGATTGCACACTATCTTGGAGTCCCAAATTACACTTGGTGGATTGCTTGGAATTTTTTTAGTATGGTTTATAAGCCTCCAAGTTTCATTTTCCCATCGGGTTCTTGCATTTTACAAAAACTGCCAATTTTGTGTGTTAGCAGCATGGCTACTAGCCCGTGGAGGCCTAATTGGCCCTTTTTTTGCTCCCACTAGTCAACGATGGCCTTTTTAACCACAAATCAAGTTTGGGATGATTTTTTAGAGGCATAAACTTGAAGATTTTTCAGGTTTTGAGTTCCATGGGGAGTGTTTGATGACTGTCCACCTTTTAAGGCCCAAAAGGAGGGTTTAGTGAGGGTTTGGGCTTGCATTGTTTGATTTGTATTTCCCTGCATGAATCAAGGCCTAAAACTATCCAAGAGGGTCTGCCACACCTTGGAGAACCCTATCCAAGTCACTACCATTTTTCATTTCGCCAAACACTTGGTACACAAGAAGGAAAATAGAGAATTGCCACTGTAACTATTCTTTTTATTGTCTTTTACCAGTCAACAACTTTTCCTCTTTGGAACCTGCAAGAATGAAGAGTTTGGAGAGTGGGAAGGTACCTCAATGAGGTCTTAAACATATACACTCCACCTATTACATTGCCTTCAAGATACAAGGCATGGATAACACTTTTAGAAGCATCCCAATGAGCATTTTACAAATTGCCATTCACAAAACAATGAGCATATTGTTTGTTTACAAAATAGGAATGATTGACAAAATAAGCTTAATCTAACAAGCCAAAGTAGTGATCAACACCCTGGACCACACTTCCATGCTACAACCTCATTGATTAGTTCATTCCAAATTGCTTTTTGGATGACAATCTTGAATTTGCACCATGAACTAGCCTAGTTGCTCCAACTTGCCTACTTCGCACTCAAATGCATCTTCAAACCATTTTCCTGGCACAAAAAGAGAGGTATGTACATTATATATACAAATATCAACTTGGAAGAATCTATTGGAGGGATCCCAGACCTGGATCAACCAAGTTGACACATTTTACAACACCAAACCCTTGGCAGGGCAGCAGGTTCCCAATTATGAAATAAATTTACACAAACCAATTTCCAAAGCAAAATAGTATAACAATCACTTGGAAGGCATTAAATGACCAATATACACACTGCTAGAAGGTACAGTACGGATCCAAGTGCTACAGTATTAACTATTACTCTAAGAAGCAAAAAATAGTAAAATAAACCAAAAGTTCATGATTTGTATTGAAAGTATTTGCTCAAAACAAAAACCAACCCTTTCCAAGGAAAATGGAGGCCTTATATAGTTTCTCTAGTTGATTTTTCAAGCCCTTGTATGGACATGAGGCTTCAATAACTCATTATGCAAGACAATGACAATTTTTACAACTTTCTTAAGCCAAATGACAACTTTTCTTCCTCCAAGATGCATTTTTCACAATCTAACCTCATCAACTTTCCTAAACAAATTAGACATGCTTAGAAACACTAAAAAAACATGTTTCAATACTCTTGAAGCCATTAGCAGGCCTTGTTGGCAGTTTTTCACATTTTTGCCAAAAATTGTCAACTCAAGGCCTGAAATGCAAGATTTGATCTCTTAAGCCCAAAATGAGACCAAAACCACTTCACATGACTCAAAACAACCTAAAAAAACAAAAACAACCTAACACAAGGCTTTACAAACATAGAAGCATAAAATACCCAAAAATGGAGTTTTGACTCAACTAGGTGCTCCTGCACCAATTAGTTTTAAAAGTTGTCTTCCATTCATCCCATGGCCTTATTCTAATATGATGGTATCCACTTTTTAGATCCATTTTTGTAAAATACTTGGCACTCCCTAAGAAATCAAGTAAATCCTCTATTCTAGGGATTGGGAACCTATACCTTATGGTTATCTTGTTGATGGCTCTTGAGTCTGTACAAAGCCTCCAAGTGCCTTCTTTCTTGGGTGCAAGGACTGTCGGTACTGCACATGGGCTTAGACTCTTGCGAATCAGTCCTGATTCAAGCAACTCTTCAATCTGCCTTGCCATTTTTGTATTCTGGTCTGGGGTGAGCTTGTAGGTTGCTTTGTTTGTGTTGGGTGAATATTTTGTCACCATCGTACTAATGGCAAAATATATGATTCACATGCAGCTATGTTGAGAAATTAATCTCTCCTCTCATCAAGGGGAGGTTCCCTTTGAAATTTCTTCTCTAATTGATAAGAAATCAAAATCTGTGGGTTGGTGTTGAGCATATAACTCTCTTTTTTCAGAGTCTATGTATTCTCCCTTCACCTTGTTACAATTTGTCTACCTCTTTAGATACTTAAAGAAAAGAACAATGAATCTAACAAACTACGCTAAAACTTATATTCAAGTAGCACAAAGTCTCTTTTGAATGTAATCTTAACTCAAACTGATTATTACAAAAAGTTAGAAATTTAACTTGCAGCTCAAAGTCTTCAAGTATGAATTCCTAATCTTTAAACTAAAAGTAACTGCAACAATACAAATCTTACCACTAATTACTTAATTTATCAGAAGATTTCCCAAATATGCTAAGAGCACACAGTCTACTTGCACAATTCAAGAGCTCTTTAACCCACATAACAATATCTTCAAGATCAAAGAAATAAAGAACATATATATTCAATGGACATAGGAACATTAAATTATATAAACAATTTTCTTGACACAACACAAAGTTTGAGATCAACAAAACTGTTTTCTTTATTTGCTTGATAGAATTTTCACAACAAAAGCCCAAAGTCTTAGTTGGGGTAAAAATTCTGTAGAGTTTTGCTAAGCATGAAAAAAGATAAATATTTACAAAAGAGGTCCTCCTTAAATAGGAAAAGAATGGAGAAAAATGTGGGCACAGTTGACTTATTCAACTACACAGTCCCACTTTACTACAACTACAGCATAAAGAAAATGTGCAGTTGTATGCAAACTGATAGCATCTATTGATGCAACTGCATAAAAAGAAAGTGTCAAAAAGGGGACACTTCTTTCATCATTCTCCTCCTCATTGGATTTCTAAAAATCTTCGAACTTAGCTAGGATAGAATTCATCTCTGCTTCATCCAACATTGGGGTAGAACTTGTGATCACTCAGACGTGGGAAATTGCATCTTCAATCTTTACCTATTTCTTTTGCCTGTCCTTCAGCATGGATGCAAGGACTTCAAAACTGACCTGGATCTCCAATAGCTTATCAAATGTGTCAAGTGAGAAATCCTATCCCGTGCAGTGATCTATTAAGGCAAGGAATTCTTGTGTGATAGCTTCGCCAGTAACGAGATTTTGATCGCCATCATATAAGTAACAAGGAAGATCGACAACTTTGGCAAAAATAAGATCAATCTCGTCATCACCTTCTTGATAGTTTTGATACTTAATATAAGTACAGATCCAATAGTCAACAACATGAGAGGGGGGGGGTGAATCATACAAACTTAATCATCCATAAAAACATCAAATCCAACCTTGGTAACATATACTTCAGTAATATAACCAAAACTGTTAAACATGCAAACTCAAAAGCATATAAACATCATAAACCTCATAACACTAGATTTAACATGGAAACCCAAATAGGGAAAAACCACTGTGGGATTTTGGACCCACTAAGAAATATACTCTTCTAGAGTATGCTCAGTTAAAAGCAAATCATGTTAAAGATTACAAACACATTGCTAGATGTGACCCGGTTAAGGGATTTCCCTCAGATCTGTTAGGATCTTCACCTTGTTAGAAGTGACCTTGTTAAAGGATTTCAAACACTCAATCAGAATGTCACCTTGCTAGAGGGTTTTACAAATAAGACTGTTAAGTCCACTCGGTTAAGAAATTTTCTGTCACTTTCACAAAATAACAGTAATAAAAATCTATCTGCAACTTCACATCTAAAATGCTAAAGAAGATTCCTATTTTCTCAATACAATCTAGACATAGAACTAATCTTGTCTATCTACTGGGTTTCTATACTCTGTTATTCAAACAGGTCTTCAAGCTTGTGTGCTCGGTAATCACTATGTAGCATCCCTGTGCATACACTTGCCCGCATACATTGTTTATCAACAGTTCCCTATTTATAAACAATTAGCTAACTGCTTAATCTCCTTGATCACATTTCCCATGATCAATCATAGCCATCAGATCTTCAATCTTGTCCAGGTTCAATGCATCTTTCAATCTGAAAATGTTTTACCCTGCCTTGGAACTTGCATACATTTCTTGGAACTTGTGCCAGGGTATTGCGGTTCAATATGAGCTATAGATCTTCATGCCGACTTTCCTTTGCCTTAGATTCATTAACAAACTTCATGCACGACTCACCAATCATTTAATCAGTTCCAGCTCATCAGCTTCCTTCATTAAATATCGCATGTAAACATTTAATGCATTCTATTATAGCTCGGTTACAACTCGGTAACAACTCGGTTATAACTCGGTGAATACTAAACTTCACTCGGTAGACATTCTGCCTTCATTAACTGATAGCGATAACCTTAGGCTTTACCGACTAGGCTCCTTAGGGTTTACCAACTAGGTTCTTTGCTTGGTAACATAGTATAGTATTAACCTTAAAATTTACAACATATGTATGATGCTAAAACAATCTAAACATCATGATCTCATCATTGTCTGACTTGGTAATAGTTGCCCATTGAATACCTTATTCATCCCCTTATTCATCATATTCTTTCATGTGTCTTTTACGGATATCTTTATACTCTTTAAATCATACTTCTCAAGATATGGCAACATCATACTGAATTAGAAAATCAATTTCTTGACATCAATGACAAAATAATAATATCAAGACAGTAAACATCTTTAATCAGTTATATCCATAATCATCAACAACCTTCTCAATATCCTTATTGAAATTCCAACAATCTTTCATTGTCTATTATAATGCTATATTGCCAACAATCTCCCCCTTTTGGCATTGATGGAGAAACCAATTGATTTGACCTTAAAAGATTTGGATTGTTGTGATTCTGAAATGCTCTCCCCGATTCATTATTCTTCTCCTCTTTTCTTCAATCTTCTTTCCAATCTTCAGTCTTCTCAGTCTTCTTTTAGTCTTCTCCCCCGATATTAGTCTTCTCCCCCTTTGACAACAATGCCAAAAAGTAAAGAACTAAAACATAATTTCTTTCTGTATGAAGTGATTTCCTGCTGTTGTGTATCAATTGAGTCTCGGTCAGAGCATTTTGTTTTAATTCCTGTTCCCTGTATTGTTTCCTATAATAATTCATGTACACCTTTAGAAAACATCCTAAAGTGTATAAATCAGCATCAACTCCTAAAAGATATTCGATAGAGTCATCAGATTAATGCTTTCACCGAACTCGGTCAGTGAGTAGAAGATAGGGGTAGGACCCCTAACTTACTTATGAGATATTCAAAAGTGTCCCTTGGTAGTGGCTTGGTGAAGATATCTGCTATTTATTCCTTTGTGCTAACATACTCCAACACCACTTTCTTCTCTTGAGCTTCTTCTCTAAGATAATGATATTTGATAGAGATGTGCTTTGTCTTAGAGTGCATAACAAGATTTTTTGAAATATTAATGGCACTAGTATTGTCACAGAATATATTTATTGGCTCGGTAACTTTCTTATTTATACCTTCCAACAGTTGTTTGATCCATGCAATGTTGGTACGATTCAATGCTGCAGCAACGTATTCAGCTTCTACTATTGACTGTGAAATGCATCCTTGTTTCTTGCTAAGCCAACTCACTAGTCTTTCTCCTAAAAAGAAAGCTCCTCCACTTGTGCTTTTTCTGTCATCAATGTTGCCTGCCCAATCAGCATCAGTATAAACTTTTAAATCAAAATCATTTCCTTTCTGATATACTAAGCCATAATCCTCAGTGCCTTTCAAGTATCTAAAAATTCTTTTGATTGCTGTCATGTGTGTTTCCTTAGGATTTGCAGAGAATCTTGCAGCTATACCTACTGCATGTGCTATGTCTGGTCTGCTGTGAACAACATATTGTAGCTTTCCAATCATGGATCGGTAAAGTGTCTCATCAATAGATGTAGATTCATCATTCTTTGACAATTTATAGTTGGTAGTCATAGGAGTACTTACTGGTTTTGAATCATCCATTCCAAATTTTTTCAAGATTTCCTTTATGTACTTGGATTGGGTAATGAAAATCTCATTTTTCATTTGCAGTATCTGTAAACCTATAAAATACTTTATCTCACCAATTAATGACATCTCAAATTCTTTGCTCATTTCATTTCCAAAGTTCTTGCATAAAGAGTCATTTCCACAAAATATAATATCATCAACAAATATGGCTAAGATTAGTATTCCATTTACATCATTCTTCATGTACATGTTGTTGTTCTCACTTGTCCTTATAAAACCAATCTTAATCAAATAAGAGTGCAATCTTTCATACCATGCTCTAGGTGCTTGTTTCAAATCATATAAAGCTTTGTTCAATTTACATACCTGATCTTTGTTATTGTCTTCAACAAATCCTTTAGGTTGTTCAATAAAAACTTCTTCTTCTAATATTCCATTCAGAAATGCAGATTTGATGTCCATTTGATATACTTTGAAGTTTTTGAAAGTAGCATAGGCCAACAATGTTCCTACTCCTTCGAGTCTAGCAACAGGTGCAAAAGTTTCACCATAATCAATTCCTTCTTCTTGAGCATAACCTTTGAAAACTAGTCTTGCTTTGTTTCGAATGACCTCTCCTTTTTCATTTAGCTTGTTTCTGAAAATCCACTTTGTACCGATTACATTTTTTTCCTTCGGTTTTGGGATTAGTGTCCATGTGTCATTCTTCTTGATTTGATCAATCTCTTCTATCATTGCATTTATCTAATCTTCACTGTTAAATGCCTCTTTCACTATTCTCGGTTCAAATTCAGATATCAAACATGTGTTCTGTCTTAGTTTGTTCCTTGTCATTACTGGATCATCCTTATCTCCTATAATATGACTTGGTGCATGATGTCTTCTGACATACTTGGCTAATACAGGCTCGGTAGGCTCTGTATGATCTTCTTCATCACTCAGTAATTGGATATTCTCTTCATTTTCTTCGACAGTCTTCTCGGTAAGACTTCTCGATTGAACATAGACAAATTCATCATAGTCTTCTGGTTCCTTGGAATTTCCTTCATCATTTCTTTTTGCAAATTCATCAATTTTCACATTTGCACTTTCTACTATTTTATTAGATGATTTGATCAAACATTTAAATGCTTTGCTTCTAGAAGAATAACCTAGAAATGTTCCTTCTTCACTTTTCTGATCAAACTTCCCATTTCTATCATCTTTGTGAACATAGCATCTACTTCCAAAGATTTTAAAATAACTAACATTAGGTTTCTTATCATACCAGATTTCATATGGTGTCTTCAAAGTACCTTTCTTCAATTGAACTCGGTTCAAGGTATAAACTGTTGTGCTTATTGCTTCTCTCCAAAATTTTTGTGGCACCTTCTTTTTGATCATCAGTGTTCTAGCACAATCCATAATAGATCTGTTTCTTCTCTCAGCTATTCCATTTTGTTGTGGAGTTCTCGGTGCAGAAACTTGTCTTTTAATACCATGATCATTGCAGAATAAATTGAACTCATCAGATGTGAACTCTCCTCCTCTATCTGATCTAAGACATTTCAGTTGTCTTCCTGTTTCATTTTCAACTCTTGCCTTGTACCATTTAAACATCTAAAAAGCTTTTGATTTTTCTTTTAGAAACATTACTAACATCATCCTTGAATAGTCATCCACAAATAATATGAAATATTTATCACCATAATAACTTTGAAGTTTCATAGGACCACAAAGATCAGTGTGCACTAGATCTAAAATTCCCTTAGAAGTGTAAGACTTACTTGTAAAGCTTGATCTTGTCATCTTACCCATCTGACATCCTCGGCACATAGCATTCTCAGGTTTTTCAAGACTTGGTAGACCTCTTACTCGATGCTTCTTGCTTATTTTGATCAGATTATCAAAATTTACATGACAAAACCTTTTATGCCATAACCAGGTATCATCTATCTTTGCATACAAACACTTATTACGAGTTGAATCAAGGTGAAATGTGTTACCTTTTGTTTATGTCCCAGTAGCAGCTAACTTTCCATTCTTGTCATGAACTTTGACAATTCCCTTATGAAATTCTATTCGGTAACTTGTGTTGTTTAGCTATGCTACACTCAACAAATTGTATTTCAACCCTTCAACCCAATAAACATCATTGCATCTTGCATTATCAAGAAGTGTTATAGATCCTTTACCTCTTACCGGACATGGTGCATCATTACCAAATCTAACATAGCCTCCATCATAATCTTCTAATATAACAAACTTGTGTTTATCTCCTGTCATATGATGTGAGCATCCACTATCTATGATCCAAGAATCATTAGTGTTTATGTGAGATATTTGGGATTTTTCTTCATACCTTTCTTCATCTGATCCATCTTTGATAGCCACATAAACTACCTCCTCTGTATCAATATCATCTAATTTATCATCATTGGATTCCTCATCAGCTATTAAGCATGTCTTTCTATCTCTTCTTCTGAAGTCTCGGTGTCCTCTATAATGATTATCTTTCTATCTGTCATCTCGGTAATCTCTCCTTTCATTAAAATATTTGTTAGGACAGTTAGAAGCCATATGTCCTATCTTATCACAATTGAAACATTTCAAAGGTAGCTTTCCTTTATACTTACCTTTGCCTCTCGGTAACCTTTTGGCTAATAGTGCTTCAAACTCTTCTTGCTTTTTGATTTCCTCATATAGCTTGTGTACTTCTTCCATGTTCTTACAGAATCTTTCACTTGCTCCACTATGATCTCCTTCAGAGTACTTATACTTTCTTTCATTGTAATCATTAGATTCATCAAGATGAAAATAACTAAATGCAGATTCAACTTTATTTACCGAAGATCCACTGTTATCAAAATTACTTAACTCAAATGCATGTAGCTTACCAATAGTAGCATCTAAAGAAACTAGCATATTAGGTACAGACCTCAATTCATTGATTGCAGAGACTCGGATTGCATAAGCTGGTAGAAGGGTTCTTAACAACTTACTTGTTATATCCTTTTCTTCAATGGTTCTACCTGCTCCTTTGATTTGATTGGCAGTCTCCTTTAGTCTTGTACTATACTGAGTTATGTTCTCACCTTCATTCATCCTCATAGATTCAAGTTGTCCTCTTAGACTATCTACTTTCTCTCTTTGAACATGTTCATCTCCTCCATATACTGATATGAGCTTATCCCACATTGCCTTTGCATTATTATAGCCTTCTAGATCATTAAACTCTGAATCGGTCAATGCAGATGTTATTTCAATCATTGCTTGAATATGTTCTTGCTTTGCCTTCATCTCTTCCATAGTCAATGGATAGGTGATCAGTGTAACAAAATCATTCTCCAGATAGTATACAACTTATTCTCCAACTCTTGATAGATGTAGCTTCATTCTTTTCTGCCATGTAGAGAAACTTGACTTGTTCAGCTTCGGTGCATCCCTCTTATACATCTTTGGATCTTTAACTCAAGTGCCTTTAAACTTTTCTTCCAGAGTCCAATTGCTCTGATACCAATTGATAGTTCTAATACTTAATATAAGTACAGATCCAATAGTCAACAAGATGAGAGGGGGGGGGGTGAATCATACAAACTTAATCATCCATAAAAACATCAGATTCAACCTCGGTAACATATACTTCAGTAATATAACCAAAACTGTTAAACATGCAAACTCAAAAGCATATAAACATCATAAACCTCATAACACTAGATTTAACGTGGAAACCCAAAATTGGAAAAACCACTGTGGGATTTCAGACCCACTAAGAAATATACTCTTCTAGAGTATGCTCAGTTAAAAGCAAATCCTGTTAAAGATTACAAACACATTGCTAGATGTGACCCGGTTAAGGGATTTCCCTCAGATCTATTAGGATCTTCACCTTGTTAGAAGTGACTTTGTTAAAGGATTTCAAACACTCAATCAGAATGTCACCTTGCTAGAGGGTTTTACAAATAAGACTATTATGTCCACTCGGTTAAGAGATTTTCTGTCACTTTCACAAAATAATAGTAATAAAAATCTATCTGCAACTTCACATCTAAAATGCTAAAGAAAATTCCTATTTTCTCAATACAATCTACACATAGAACTAATCTTGTCTATCTATTGGGCTTCTATACTTTGTTATTCAAACAGGCCTTCAAGCTGGTGTGCTCGGTAATCACTATGTAGCATCCCTGTGCATACACTTGCCCACATACATTGTTTATCAACAGTTCCCTATTTATAAACAATTAGCTAATCGCTTAATCTCCTTGATCACATTTCCCATGATCAATCATAGCCATTAGATCTTCAATCTTGTCCAGGTTCAATGCATCTTTTGATCTAAAAATGTTTTACCCCACCTTGGAACTGCATACATTTCTTCGAACTTATGCCAGGGTATTGCGGTTCAATCTGAGCTATAGATCTTCATGCCGACTTTCCTTTGCCTTAGATTCATTAACAAACTTCATGCACGGCTCACCAATCATTTAATTAGCTCCAGCTCATCAACTTCCTTCATTAAATATCGCATGTAAACATTTAATGTATTCTGTTATAGCTCGGTTACAACTCGGTAACAACTTAGTTATAACTTGGTGAATACTAAACTTCACTCGGTAGACATTCCGCCTTCATTAACCAATAGCAGTAACCTTAGGGTTTACCGACTAGGTTCCTTAGGGTTTACCGACTAAGTTCTTTGCTTAGTAACATAGTATAGTATTAACCTTACAATTTACAGCATATGTATGATGTTAAAACAATCTAAACATCATGATCTCATCATTTTCTGACTCAGTAATAATTTCCCATTGAATACCTTATTCATCATATTCTTTCCTGTGTCTTTTACCGACATCTTTATACTCTTTAAATCATACTTCTCAAGATATGGCAACATCATACTGAATTAGAAAATCAATTTCTTGACATCAATGACAAAATAATAATATCAAGACAGTAAACATCTTTAATTAGTTATATCCATAATCATCAACAACCTTCTCAATATCCTTATTGAAATGCCAACAATCTTTCATTGTCTGTTATAATGCTATATTGCCAACACTTCTTTCTTTTCTTGGTCCAGTTCTGCAATCATCTACCTTATTGTCTCTTGCTTATGAGACAATAATGACAAGATCTGGATGTACTTTTCCCTTGTGGGAATAAACTTATTTTCAACAAGGACATCTATCCTGAAGTCCTCCATTTTGCTCCAAAAGGTAGTACTTTTCACAACTTCCTCAATCTCATGTGATAATGAAGTTTTGAGTCCTTGCATCTGACTCTAGATTACTTCATAATCCACCAATAGTCCCATTGTCGAACTTAGAAGATGAGAGCCTTCTAACGTTAGTCATGAAATCCACTCATCCATCACTCGGCCTTTAGCTCCTACCTATTCAATCTTCTTTAGGGCTTCGGTATCCATTGAGGATCCTATGGGCTCAATTTCTTGAGAAGATTGTGTGACCTTTAGAAGAACATTGGTCGTATGTTCACACTTCTACTTCAATTCATCTTTCTCGTCCCTCTCCTGGTCCAATCTCCTCAACAAAGAATTAAAGGCTGTCTGAGAATCTAATTTAACACTCTCATGTGTTTCCACCCCAAGCTCTACGACATGCATGGTATAATCCTCATATCGTATGTTGCCTTTGTCCTTATCTGACGATGGAACCATAACCTCAGCATACCTTCTCTTAGAAGCTGGGTCTACTACCACCCAAGATACCATCTTTGGCTTCTTTGTTCCCTTAGGCTTTGGAGGAACCAACCACTCAAAGTCAAACTCATCTGGAGAAATTACCTGTTTTTTTCTCTTATGGGCCACTGCTTCCATCCAAGGGGGTAATTTTGGATTGGTTGATGGAGTAGTAGCTCCTTGCTAATTTTTAGTTAAAATTTCAGGAGTAGACTGACTGGAGCTCGGAGCTGTTATGAGTGTTATCGATGGCACCAATTTTGAAGTATTTGGTGGAACACTTGTCGATGTTGTGATAGTTGCTGCTACCGACACCTCTTTAGTTACTTATGGGAGGGTTGAAGGCACCGTGGATGCAACTTCAACTTGTACCAATGGTGGAATTTCTGTTGTGGCTGTAGTGATAGGTAAGTCTACTAAAACCTATTCTACAAGTGCCTCTTCCAAGGCTTCATTAAAATCCATCATCATAGATTCAAGGGTAGACGAAGGGATATCATCCAGATTGGAGAAGTTGGTTAGTGTGAAAAACTGTTGAGCGGCCTTTGATTGCACCATGCTCATACTTAGATCTCCATCTGGAAAATCCTCATCCTCTTGATCAGAGTCAGAGTCAATAGAGTGGATGATTACCTGTGAGGTGATCGGGGCATCAACTGCAGCTGGGTGTGATGTTTCTTCAACCTGTACTTCCTCTTGTTGAGGAATTTCACCTTCTTCAATCCCCTTCTCTTTTTCAACTTCACTAGCAGGTGGTTGTTCTGGTTCTTTTGCAACTTCTTCTTGTACTGCCGATGATGACTCACCCTTCTTGGAACCTTTAATTGTGAATTTAATCTTGGGCCCTTTCCCCTTAGATTGTATCATCGGAGTTGAAGATAGTGCTTGTTGATCTGCCCTACTCTTTGTTCTTGTCTCAACTGTAGTTGTCTTGCCAACTGGGCCATCACTATTGTCGTTATCTCCTGAACTAGTAGGAAACTATTTCATCCTTAGATTATTCTTTATCAACCATGCATTGGTGTTTGCCAGGATAGGAGCAATCCTCTAGGTGATAGATTTTATTTCCTTCTTTGACCATTGCATAGGAGGAAGTGGGGAATCACCAATCTTCTTCTTATAATAGACAGGGTCTATTATGTCATATGTGTCTTCCATGGTCATTGGGAATTTTGCTAAATCCAAGTTTTCAATTTATTCCAAGGTAAGATGGCTGAAATCCATCCTTCTTATATCCTCCTCATTCTGACAATATACCCAAACATCTTCAAACCTGTAAACATGTGTATAACTCCTCTTGAGTTTGTTCTTTATGCCACAAAAGTCAAAATTGTTTCATGCCTTGAATCTTCTCATAGTATTCCATTGCATTTCTTCTTCCATGTTCTTGGCTTTAGGGTTGGTTAGGATTGAGTACCCATCGATTGACTCTGGGAAATTCAACCCAATCTTATGTGCTTGTGATTTTTTTCATGCACATTAATTAGTTGTCTACACAACTCCATGAGAATGATCTTGTCAGAAGGAAATCTTGGTAGAATAAAAGGCTCACCTGAGAATCATCCAGTTCGGATATAAGTGAAAGTAGGAAATTGAAGATCCAAAATGAGATACCCTATTATAAGCAACCTCTAATATTCTCTGCTTCGGCAAGCCCTTATCAAACATGCACTTCCATACAACGAAGAAGGCATCATTAACTCTTCTGTAATGGCTACCTTGATTCTTGATGGTAAGCTGATCATAGTACTCCTAGAGGGGCACCAACCTCCTATCACCCCTAGTAGATAAGCCTGGATATTGCCTCATTGAAGCAGCCGCATAAACCAGGTATGAGGTCATATAAAATTTTAGTGTTACTTTGACCTCCTTTAACTGAGCACAAAGGGCATCGCTGATCTGTTCACCCTAATCAATTCTTGCAGCTCCTTTCCTAATATTTTTCATGTAGTAACACATCCAGCTTTGAAAGTAACGAGTCTTTTAACCCCCTCACTCTTGATAACATGGTGACCATGTCGTTGTACTCCTCATTGAAATCACTCTTGTGAAAAAACTTGGGCCATCGTGAGGTTAGGGAACCTCTTGCAGCAGAGAGGAAAAGATTATTGATCACCTTCTTGCATTTATCCTCGTTTTTCTCAAAGTACTCTTGAGCACTTTCTTGAGAAATATCAGCCACCTCTTCCACTTGAGAACCTTTGAAGACACTATTGAAAAATACACTGTCCAAGGTCATGATGACATTCTGATTTGCATCTTTCACATGTCTTGTATTTGGATCAAAGTGATCCACTACTGCAAGCACAAATTTTGGATCATGAGCTGCAATTGGAAAGGATGCATATTTATGCAACTCAGATTTGATCAGATTAGTTAGGTGAGCAGGAGCCTTCTCAACTTAGTCAATGAATTCTTGCATATTAACATGCTTGATCTCAATATCTCTGATTTCCTTGATATTTGAGTCCACTGAACTCTCTGGGTACATATTCAAGTACTTATCGTACTTGTACTTCATCTTTCTTGATAATGTTTTTCTCGGAGAAGATTCCAACCGACTTGAGGAAGGTTTGAATTTTTTGTGAGGGAGCTTTGACATTCATGATGACTGCATCCAACACTGAGGATTATCTCTTTTGATAGTTATTATCATCAAAATCAATTTTCTTCAATCGGATAAAAAAAATGGGACTCAAAACAGGCTTAGGAGTTGTTGGCATTTCAATAGAAAGGAGATTATTGGCATTTCATAAGGATATTGAGAAGGTTACTGGAGATTATTGATATAACTGAAGAAGGATGATAACTATCTTTATAATATTATTTTGTCATTGATGTCAAGAAATTGATTTTCTGATTCAGTATGATGTTGCAATATCTTTAGAAGATTGATTTGAAGAGAATTAAGATGTCGGTAAAAGACACAGAAAGAATGTGATGAATAAGGGGAGAAATAAGTTATTCAATGGACAACTATTACCGAGTTAGAAAATGATGAGATCATGATGTTTAGATTGTTTTGATATCCTACATATGTTGTTTATTGTAAGGTTAATACTATACTTTGTCACCGAGCAAAGAACCTAGTCGGTAAACCCTAAGGTTATCGATATCGGTTAATGAAGGTGGAATGTCTACTGAGTAAAGTTTAGTATTTACCGAGTTGCAACTGAGTTATAACAAATTGCATTGGCTGGATACAAGCATTTTTTAATGAAGGATGCTAATGAGCTGGAGATGAATAAATGATTGGTATGTCGCGCATGAAGTTTGTTAAGAATCTACGGCAATGGAAAATCAAGAGGAATATCTACAACACAGATTGAATAGCAATAACCTAGCACAAGTTCATAGGAAGGTATGCAAGTTCCAAGGCGAGGTAAAACATTTTCAGATCAAAGGATACATTGAACCTAGTCAAGATTGAAGATCTGACAGCTAAGATTGATCATGGGAAACGTGATCAAGGAGATTAAGCAGTTAGCAAATTGTTTATAAATAAGAAATTATTGATGAACAAAGTATGTGGGCAAGTGTAAGCACAAGGATGCTACATAGTGATTACCGAGCATAGAAGCTTGAAGACCTATTTTGAATAACAGAGTAGGGAGCCCAGCAAAGGGACAAGATAAGTCCTATGACAAGATTGCTTTGAGCAAATAGCATCTACTTTAGCATTTTAGATGTGAAGTTGCAGATATATTTTTATTACTGTTATTTTGTAAGTGACAGAAAATCTCTTAACTGAGTGGACTTAACAGTCTTATTTGTAAAACCTGTAGCAAGGTAACATTCTAAATGAGTGTTTGAAATCCTTTGACAAGGTCACTTCTAACAAAGTGAAGATCCTAACAGATCTGAGGCAAATCCCTTAATCGGGTCACATCTAGCAATGTGTTTGTAATCTTTAACAGGATTTGCTTTTAATCGAGCATACTCTAGAAGAGTATATTTCTTAGTGTGTCTGAAATCCCACAGTGGTTTTTCCCTATTTGCGTTTTTGTGTTAAATCTGGTGTTATATGTGTTATGATGATTATGTGTTTCTGAGTTTGCATGTTTAGCAGTTTTTGGTTATATTGCTGAAGTATAAGTTACCAAGGTTGAATCTGTTGATTTTATGAAGATTAAGTTTGTATGATTCACCCCCCCCTCTCATCTTGTTAGCTATTGGCATCATAACTTTACAATTGGTATCAGAGCTTTGGACTCTGGAAGAAAAGTTTAAAGGTACTTGAGGCAAAGATCCGAAGATGTATAAAAGGGATGCACCAAAGCTGAACAAGTCAAGTTTCTCCACATGGCAGAAAAGGATGAAGCTGCATTTATCAGGAATTGGAGAATATGCAACATATTATTTGGAGAATGATTACGTACCACCAAGCACCAACCCGATGACCTTGGAAGAGGTAAAGGCACAGCAAGAACATATTCAAGCTATGATTGAAATAACATCAGCATTGACCGACTCAGAGTTTAATGATCTAGAAGGCTGTAATGATGCAAAAGCAATATGGACTAAGCTCATATCTGTGTATGGTGGTGATGAACATGTTCAAAGAGAAAAAGTAGATAGTCTAAGAGGACAACTTGAATCCATGAGAATGAATGAAGGTGAGAACATAACCCAATAGAGTACAAGGTTAAAGGAGTCTGTCAATCAAATCAAAGGAGCAGGAGGAACTATTGAAGAAAAGGATGTAACAAGTAAGTTTCTTAGAACACTTCTACCTGCTTATGCCATTCGAGTCTCTGCAATCAGTGAATTGAGGTCTGTACCAAATATGCCAGTTTCTTTGGATGCTACTATTGGTAAGCTACATGCATTTGAGTTAAGTAATTTTGATAACAGTGGGTCTTCGGTAAATAAAGTAGAATCTGCATTCAGTTTTTTTCATATTGGTGAATCTGATGATTACAATGATAGAATGAGTAAGTACTTTGAAGGGAATCATAGTGGAGCAAGTGAAAGATTTCACAAAAACATGGAAAAAGTGCACAAACTATATGAGGAAATCAAGAAGGAAAAAGAGTTTGAAGCATTATTAGCCAGAAGGTTACCAAGAGGAAAAGGTAAGTATAAAGGAAAGCTACCTTTAAAATGTTTCAATTGTGATAAAATAGGACATATGGCTTCTAACTGCCCTAACAAAGAATCTAGTGAAAAGAGAGAATACCGAGATAACAGGCAGAAAGAAAATCAATACAGAGGACACCGAGACTTCAGAAGGAGAGACAGAAAGACATGCCTAGTAGCTGATGAGGAATCCAATGATGATAAATCTAGTGAAACTAATACAAAGGAAGCTATTTATGTGGCTATTAAAGATGGATCAGATAAAGAAAGGTATGAAGAAAAAATCCTAATATCTCACATAAACAATAATTATTCTTGGATCATAGATAGTGGATGCTCACATCACATGACGGTTGATAAACACAAGTTTGTTAAATTAGAAGACTATGATGGAGGTTATGTAAGATTTGGTAATGATGCACCATGTCCGGTGAAAGGTAAAGGCTCTATAACACTTCTTGACAATGCTAAATGTGATGATGTATACTGGGTTGAAGGTTTGAAATATAATTTGTTGAGTGTAGCATAGCTAAACAATACAGGATACCGAATAAAATTTCAGAAAGGAATTGTCAAAGTTCATGACAAACATGGAAAGCTAGCTGCTACCGGGACACAAACAAAAGGTAATACATTTCATCTTGACTCAACTCAGAACAAGTGTCTTTATGCAAAGATAGATGATACCTAGTTATGGCATTAAAGGTTTTGTCATGTAAATTTTGATAATTTGATCAAAATAAGTAAGAAGCACCGAGTAAGAGGTCTACCGAGTCTGGAAAAACCTAAGAATGCTATGTGTCGAGGATGTCAGATGGGTAAGATGACAAGATCAAGCTTTACAAGTAAGTCCTACACTTCTAAAGGAATTTTAGATCTTGTACACACTGATCCTTGTGGTCCCATGAAAGTTCAAAGTTATTATGGTGATAAATATTTCATATTATTTGTGGATGATTACTCAAGGATGATGTCAGTTATGTTTTTATAAGAAAAATCATAAGCTTTTCAAATGTTTAAATGGTACAAGGCAAGAGTTGAAAATGAAATAGGAAGACAGCTGAAATGTCTTAGATCTGATAGAGGAGGAGAGTTCACTTCTGATGAATTTAACTTATTCTGCAATGGTCATGGTATAAAAAGGCAAGTGTCTGCACCGAGAACACCTTAGCAAAATGGGATAGTTGAGAGAAGAAACAGATCAATTGTAGATTGTGCCAAAACCCTGATGATAGAAAGGAGGGTACCTCAAACATTTTGGAGAGAAGCAATCAACACTGCAGTTTACACCCTGAACTGAGTACAACTAAAAAAAGGAACTATGAAGACACCATATGAAATCTGGTATGACAAGAAACCTAATGTAAGTTACTTTAAAATCTTTGGAAGTAGATGTTATGTTCACAAAGATGACAAAAATGGAAAGTTTGATCAGAAAAGTGAAGAAGGAACATTTCTTGGTTATTCTTCTAGAAGTAAAGCATTTAAATGTCTAATCAAATCATCTAACAAAATAGTAGAAAGTGCAAATGTGAAAATTGATGAATTTGCAGAAAGAAATGATGAAGGAAATTCCAAAGAACCAGAAAATTATGAAGAATTTGTTTATGTTCAACCGAGGAGTCCTACCGAGAAAGTTGCTGAAGAAAATGAAGATAATGTCCAGTTACCAAGTGATGAAGAAGATCATACAGAGCCTACCGAGCCTATATTAGGCCAAATATGTTAGAAGACATCATGCATCAAGTTAGATTATAGGAGATAAGGATGATGAGACAAAACACATGTCTGATATCTAAATTTGAACCAAGAATAGTAAAAGAGGCATTTAACAGTGAAGATTGGGTAAATGCTATGACAGAAGAGATTGATCAAATCAAGAAGAATGACACATGGACACTGATCCCAAGACCAAAGGACAAAATTGTAATTGGTACAAAGTGGATTTTCAAAAACAAGCTAAATGAAAAAGGTGAGGTCATTCGGAACAAAGCAAGAGTAGTTTGCAAAGGTTATGCTCAAGAAGAAGGAATAAATTATGGTGAGACTTTTGCACCTGTGGCTAGACTTGAGGGAGTAAGAACATTGTTGGTGTATGCTGCTTTCAAAAATTTCAAGGTATATCAAATGGATGTTAAATCTGCATTTTTGAATGGTATACTAGAAGAAGAAGTTTATATTGAACAACCTGAAGGATTTGTTGAAGACAAGAGTAAAGATCAGGTATGTAAATTAAACAAAGCTTTATATGGTCTGAAACAATCACCTAGAGCATGGTATGAAAGACTGCATTCTTATTTGATCAAGATTGGTTTTATAAGGACAAGTGAAAACAACAATATATACATGAAGAATGATGAGGAAAATGGAATACTGATTTCAGCCATATTTGTTGATGATATTATTTTTTGTGGTAATAACTCCTTATGCAAGAACTTTAGAAATAAAATATGCAAAGAATTTGAGATGTCATTAATAGGTGAGATAAAGTATTTTATAGGTTTACAGATACTACAAATGAAAGATGAGATTTTCATTACTCAATCCAAGTACATAAAGGAAATCTTGAAGAAATTTGGAATGGAGGATTCTAAACCTGTAAGTACTCCTATGACTACTAACTATAAACTATCAAAGAATGATGAATCTGCATCTATTGATGAGACACTTTACCGATCTATGATTAGAAAGTTACAATATGTTGTGCACAGTAGACCGGATGTAGCACATGCAATAGGTATTGTTGCAAGATTCTTTGTGGATCCCAAGGAAACCCATGTGACTACAATTAAGATAATTTTCAGATACCTGGGAGGCACTGAAGATTATGGCTTAGTATATGAAAAGAGGAATGATTTTGATTTAAAAGTTTATACTAATGCTGATTGGGCAAGCAACATTGATGATAGGAAAAACACAAGTGGTGGAGCTTTCTTTTTAGGAGAAAGACTAGTAAGTTGGCTTAGCAAGAAACAAGGATGTATTTAACAGTCAACAGTAGAAGTTGAATATGTTGCTGCAACATTGAATTTTACCAATATAGCATGGATCAAGCAACTGTTGGAAGGTATAAATGAGAAAGCTACCGAGCCAGTAACTATATTCTGTGATAATATGAGTACCATTAACATTTCAAAGAATCCGGTAATGCACTCTAAGACAAAGCATATCTCTATAAAGTATCATTATCTTAGAGAAGAAGTTCAAGAGAAGAAAGTTGTGTTGGAATATATCAATTCAAAGGAGCAAATAGCAAACATCTTCACAAATCCACTGCCAAGGGACACTTTTGAGTATCTCAGAAGCAAGTTAGGGGTACTACCCCTATCTTCTACTCACTGACAGAGTTCGGTGAAAGCATCAATTCGATGAATCTACATAATATTATGTGTGGATTGATGCTGATTTATGCACTTTAGGAGGTTTTCTAAAGGTGTGTAGGAAATAGTGAATAGAGACAAGTTGCTCTTGTTGGAAAAATGGTGTCTCAACCTTGCATTTATGTGAGGTTACTATTTATAGTAAGTTTTCATTTGAGCACGAAATGGTGCGAAACTCTCCCTGAAGCTTCTGGTTGGCTAGATAAGCATTCCGGTAAAGTTTCGTCGCAAGGTCACAGCTAGTTTTGAAGATATTAAAGTTTTCGTCTTGGAGGGGTGCAATAAAATGTTTAAACTTAATTTTGGGGACTTTAGAGGCTCCTAAATGCCCTGAAAAGTGGCCGTAACTGGAAAAGCTGCTTACGAGGTGATAGAGCACTTCGCGAGCTTTTCGACGCTTCAAACGGTTCGTCAATCGGACACCCGGTTCTCAAGTTATGGCCTCCGGAAGTTTGTACTCCTGAAATAGGAAAAATAATTTGTATCGGATACATAAATGAGCTGTAAAAGGGAGCAACACGTGTTGATGTGTGCTTTAACATGTCATAGGGCATCTACAAGGGAGATAAGGTCGGCTACACCTTATTGGGTGGTTTTAGCCCATGGTTTTGTAATACCGTTTGACGGTTTCCTGTATTGTATCTCCTATTTATGAGGTGTGTGAGATAGAGGTTGTGTGTAAGAGCCCTATGGCTATTGAGTTGCCTTTGAATCTCTGATTAGTGATACTCCTGCGAAGAGCTTGCTCTGCAAGTATTTTGTAATCTATTTTTGATTGCTGAATAAAATATTGAGCTGCTTTTGGAGGGTGGGGTTTTTCTCCCGAAAGGGTTTTCCCCACGTAAATCATTGTGTTGTGGTATGAATGCTATTATATCTATTTCTATTTTCTGTAACTGTTGTAATGATCTGAAAAAGTTTTGCATTACCCTCCTCTCAAGGTTAGTGTAGGAAGTTGTTTCCGCTACTTAAATTCCTTACAAGTGGTATCAGAGCCTGATCACCTTTGGTTTCAATTGTGGGCAGTTGGGTTTTTTGAACTAATCCAGATTTGAGTGGGAGCTTGTGCAGAAGACACTTTTTGATCTTGTTGCAGGAATATTCAGATGGCGAGTTCGTCAGGGAGAATAGAGGTGGAGAAATTTAATGGAAGTAATTTTGAGATGTGGAAGCTGAAGATGGAAGATCTGCTAATAGATCGAGATCTTTGGGATGTTGTTGATGCGAATGTCCAAAGGCCCTCAGATCCTACTGCGGCAGCTCAGTATGATGTTATGGACCGAAAAGCCAAGGGTCTAATCAGACTGTGCCTGGCAGACTCTGTTCTAATCAATGTCCATGAAGAAAACTCTGCAAAGAAGCTATGGACTAAGCTTGGTGAGATGTATCAAGTGAAATCTTTATTAAATCAAATTTTCTTAAGAAAGAAATTGTATTCCTTGAAGATGGAAGAGGGTGGATGAATTGCAGACCACCTAGAAGCATTCAATATGATTGTGGCTCAATTAGTATCCGTCGGTGTTAAGATGGACGAGGAGGAGAAATGTCAAATCTTGCTTTGCTCTTTGCCTGATTCGTGGGATTCTCTTGTTATGGCTATTGGTAGTACTTCTGTTGTTTTGAAATCTGAAGACGTGGTGGGTGCCCTACTTGGTGAAGAGATGCGAAGGAAGGTATCCATCAGTTCAAAGGAAACCCTAACCGTTCGTGGAAGACCTAAGGAGAAAGGCAAGAAGAATGAGAAGTGCGGCAAGTCCAAATCCAAAGGGAGATCGAAATCTCCTGGAAAGTCCAAAGTCATTTGCTGGAATTGCGGTAAATCGGGTCACATCCGTAAGGACTGCAAAGAAGAAAAGAAGAAGAAAAAGAAAAAGTTCGATTCTGATTCTGAGTCCGACAAGGAAGATGGCGATGCATTTATTGCGGCTTTGGTGACTCATACAGGTAATGATGCCTGGCTAATTGACTCAGGTGCATCTTTTCATATGACTTCCAATAGAGATTGGTTTTCTGAATATGAAGGGTTTAATGGAGGTAAGGTGTACTTGGGTGATGATTCACCTCTAGACATTGTTGGTCGAGGTAAAGTTAGAATCAGGTTTTCTGATGGTAGAATAAAAAGGATTAATGGTGTGCTGCATATCCCTGGATTAAAACGAAACCTGTTATCTGTGAGCAAAATAATAGATGCAGGTGTGCAGGTAGTCTTTTCTGAAACAGGATGTAAGATGATTAAGGGTGCCATGGTAGTTGCTAGAGGTGTCAGGTTTGGCACTTTGTATAAGCTTGAAGCATACACTATTGAGTGTAATAGCACTTCTGTAAAAAGTAAATCTGTGGATACTTCACTGGAAGATTTGAAGGTTTCACCTTCAGCAGATGGAAATGGTTTTTGGGTACCTAAGGGTGCTCTTTCGTCTGAAGCAAAGTTACCTGCAGAGAAGACTATGTTATGGCACCAGAGACTTGGCCACATTGGAGAAAAGGGTCTAAGGACCTTGAAAAATAAAAATCTTGTTGAAGGTTTGAATGATTGTAATCTTGACTTTGATTTCTGTGAGCATTGCATTTATGGAAAACAAAACCGCGTTCAGTTTTACTCGAGTTCTCATATAACTTGTGGTGTTTTGGACCTTATCCATTCTGATGTGTTTGGTCCAGTAGATGTCTCTTCGATTGGAAAATCCACATATTATGTTTCATTTATTGATGATTTTAGTAGAAGGACATGGGTATATTTTCTAAAGAGTAAATCTGAAGTTTTTAGTCATTTTAAAGAATTTAAAGCAATGGTTGAGTTGCAGACTGGAAAGAAAATAAAATGTTTGAGAACTGATAATGGCGGTGAGTTTTGCTCTAATGATTTTGATAGATTCTGTAAAGACTGTGGAATTAACAGGCAGAAGACAACTCCGTATTCTCCACAGCAGAATGGAGTTGCAGAAAGAGTGAACAGGACACTGATGGAGAAGGCTAGGAGTATGTTGAGTGGTGCTGGTCTCGAACAAAAGTTTTGGGCTGAAGCTGTTGCCACTGCTTGCTACCTGATTAACAGGTCTCCTACATCAGCTCTTGTTGATAAAACGCCTATGGAAGCATGGTCAGGTCACAAGCCTTCATTGAGACATCTTAGAGTTTTTGGTTGCGAGGCATATGCACATGTGCCAAAGGAGAATCGAACAAAGTTGGAGAACAAGGCTGTGAAATGTATCTTCATCGGGTATAGTTATGGTGTGAAAGGATACAAGCTTTGGGACCTTGTTGCACAAAAGGTAATTCACAGTAGAAGTGTTATTTTTAGAGAAATTAAGTCTCCTTCTGTTACATTGCAACCAGAACAGACTAAAAAAGAAGATGTGATTCAACTTCCTTCTACCCCTGAAAGAGTTGAATCGAGACCCCTAGATAGGCAAGAATTTGAGGAGAGCTCGTCTAGCTCTGAATCTTCAGAAGAGGAGGAAGAACCTCCAACTCAGCTTGTTCGAAGGTCTACAAGACATAGACAACCACCTGAAAGGTATTCACCTGATGATTGGAGATGTACTTTTGCTCTGAATACTAGTGTGGATGAACCAAAATCTGTAGAAGAGGCATTAGGTATGAATGATGCAGAATCCTGGAAGATTGCTATGGAGGAAGAAATGGCAGCTTTGAAAAAGAATGATACATGGGATCTTGTACCATTGCCTGAAGGACGAAAACCTGTTGGTTGTAAATGGGTGTTCAAGAAAAAGATTAGTTCAGATGGAAGCATTAAGAAGTATAAAGCAAGGTTGGTTGCAAAAGGCTACTCTCAGGTTGAGGGTGTTGATTACGGTGAGATATTTTTTCCTGTTGCAAAAATGACGTCCATTAGATTTTTGCTTTCTATTGCTACTGCTTATGATTTAGAGGTTGAGCAAATGGATGTGAAAACTGCTTTCCTTCATGGTGATTTGGAGGAAGATATTTATATGACACAGCCAGAGCACTATGTGGTGAAAGGCAAAAGTAATTTGGTCTGTAAATTGAAGAAATCTTTGTATGGCCTCAAACAAAGTCCTAGGATGTGGTACCAGAAATTTGATACATATGTGTTGAGTTTGGGATTTGAACGTTCTAAATCAGATCACTGTGTTTATTATAAATCTTATGGTGGTCATTTCTTATTCATTGCATTGTATGTTGATGATATGTTATTCATTGGTAAAGGGAAAGGTATGATTTCAGAACTGAAGTCTCAGCTCGCTGCTAAATTTGAAATGAAAGATCTTGGTGCAGCAAAGCACATTCTTGGGATGGAAATTAGAAGAGATAGGGTGAACAGAAAGCTATGGCTAGGCCAGAGTAAGTATGTGAATTCAGTGTTACAGAGGTTCAACATGCAGAATTGTAGACCATTGAGTGTTCCTTTTACAGTTGGAATGAAACTATCTATTTCAGATTGTCCTACATCCCCATTGGAGATGGAAGACATGAGCAGAGTGCCTGACCAGAGTGCGGTTGGAAGCTTGATGTATGCTATGGTCTGTACTAGACCAAACATTGCCCAAGCAGTGGGAGTACTTTCTAGATATATGTCTAATCCTGGTAGAGTTCATTGGGATGCAGTCAAAAGAGTCTTCAGATATTTGAAGGGCACTTCAGAGTATTCTTTGTGTTATCATGGTAATTCAGTTGGAGACATGACTTCCCTTGATATCCATGGTTATGTGGATTCAGATTGGGCAGGTGATATTGATAGCAGAAGATCCACCAGTGCTTATGTGTTTACTTTGTTTGGTGGTCCAATTAGTT
The DNA here is from genome assembly GCF_030272615.1 of Cryptomeria japonica. Lineage (NCBI taxonomy): Eukaryota > Viridiplantae > Streptophyta > Pinopsida > Cupressales > Cupressaceae > Cryptomeria > Cryptomeria japonica. Next base: position 686,254,338 of record NC_081413.1, read on the forward strand.
GGATGAGTAAGCGACAGGCTGTGGTTGCTTTATCCACTACTGAAGCAGAGTATATGGCAGCTACTCATGCTTGTAAAGAGGCCATTTGGCTTAAGAGACTGTGTTCGGATATTGGAATAAAACAAGGTACAGTGACAATTTACTGTGATAGTCAGAGTGCAATTAACCTAGCTAAGAACCCGACATTTCATGCCCGGACCAAACATATTGATGTTCAGTATCATTTTGTTAGAGATATGGTCGAAGATGGTAGGGTGAAGCTGGTTAAGGTGGAAACTTTGATGAATGTTGCAGATGCTTTAACTAAGGCTGTGAGCACAGAGAAGTTTAGATGGTGTTCAGAGTCTATGGGCCTTATGGCCCCTAGCAATTGATTCATTGTGTTGACATTCCCTTCCGCTCATGCAAGGTGTTTGACAAGTGGGAGATTTGTTGGAAAAATGGTGTCTCAACCTTGCATTTATGTGAGGTTACTATTTATAGTAAGTTTTCATTTGAGCACGAAATGGTGCGAAACTCTCCCTGAAGCTTCTGGTTGGCTAGATAAGCATTCCGGTAAAGTTTCGTCGCAAGGTCACAGCTAGTTTTGAAGATATTAAAGTTTTCGTCTTGGAGGGGTGCAATAAAATGTTTAAACTTAATTTTGGGGACTTTAGAGGCTCCGAAACGCCCTGAAAAGTGGCCGTAACCGGGAAAACGGGTTACGAGGTGATAGAGCACTTCGCGAGCTTTCTGACGCTTCAAACGGTTCGTCAATCGGACACCCGTTTCTCAAGTTATGGCCTCCGGAAGTTTGTACTCCTGAAATAGGAAAAATAATTTGTATCGGATACATAAATGAGCTGTAAAAGGGAGCAACACGTGTTGATGTGTTCTTTAACATGTCATAGGGCATCTACAAGGGAGATAAGGTCGGCTACACCTTATTGGGTGGTTTTAGCCCATGGTTTTGTAATACCGTTTGATGGTTTCCTGTATTGTATCTCCTATTTATGAGGTGTGTGAGATAGAGGTTGTGTGTAAGAGTCCTATGGCTATTGAGTTGCCTCTGAATCTCTGATTAGTGATACTCCTGCGAAGAGCTTGCTCTGCAAGTATTTTGTAATCTGTTTTTGATTGCTGAATAAAATATTGAGCTACTTTTGGAGGTTGGGGTTTTTCTCCCGAAAGGGTTTTCCCCACGTAAATCATTGTGTTGTGGTATGAATGCTATTATATCTATTTCTATTTTCTGTAACTGTTGTAATGATCTGAAAAAGTTTTGCATTACCCTCCTCTCAAGGTTAGTGTAGGAAGTTGTTTCCGCTACTTAACTTCCTTACAGCTCTGACCGAGACTGAGATGATACACAACAAGGCAAATCACTTCACAGGGGAAGAGTTCATGATTGAGTTCTTTTACTTTTTGGCATTGTTGTCAAAGGAGGAGAAGACAAAATGGTAAACTAAATAAGTAAAGCCCTAAATGAAGAAAATAATAGAAGACTAATGACAGGGGGAGAAGATTACTGAAAGGGGGAGAAGATTAAATGCAAGACAACATACAAGACAATAGCTCAGAAGACTAATGAAAGAGGGAGAAAGCCTAGAAGACTTCAGACGATTTTTAACAGCTCAAGGATAACAGGAGAAGTCTAAGAGCAATCTGAATCCGAATCAATTTGAATATCTTATTGGTATTACCATTTAATTGTTGGTTTTGCCATCAATGCCAAAGGCGGAGATTGTTGGCATTTCAATAGAAAGGAGATTGTTGGCATTTCATAAGGATATTGAGAAGGTTGTTGGAGATTATTGATATAGCTGAAGAAGGATGATAACTATCTTTATAATATTATTTTGTCATTGATGTCAAGAAATTGATTTTATGATTCAGTATGATGTTTTTGATTAATTAAAAGCAGGTTTTAAGGGACCCGAAACCCAATTACATATGAAAGATATTCAAGAAAGAAACAAAACACAATGGCTGCAAAAAACTAGCAAAAAGACCAGCAACAGAGGAAAGGACAACAAGAGGCCAGTAAGAAATTGGCCCCAAGTCCAGCATAAAAATAAATTTAGAAATTCTTCATGGTTTCTTCTGCATCCTGCACCAAAAGCATCATTGCCTTGGCTACTTCCCTCAAGTCGGTATTTTCCTGAGCTATCTGGCTTTCTTTCATCTTCATATCCTTCTCTGCCATAGTCTGTCTAGTTCTGCGCCTAGGGGTTTGGTGGCTTAGGCTGGAAGTAGGAGCATCTTCAATAACTACCAGGTTCTTCTCCTGGTTTTTCTTTTCCAGATGATTCACCAGCGCATTCATGTTCTAGGAGGAGACTTTAAGAACCTGGAGGCTATGGTCCATAAGGCTTTTCAAGGCTTTCTCATTTCTAGCCATCCAGGCATTGACATTGTCCTTATCCTCCTCCACCCGTTCCTTCATTATTTTGATGACATCCTCCAGATGTTTCAGGTCGCCTTTTATCAAATCTTTCTTCAACCAGTCTTCCATTTCCATCTCCTCCTCCACTTCACTATTCTCCGTCTCCTCGTGTTGCTTCCCAGATTCAGACATGTTGATCAGTTTGTTGATCTTAACTTCTAGCTCCCTTTGTTTACCCTGCATGCTAGTAATATTTTCCACCACCCACTTCTGAAAATTGAAGAATTCAAGGGTGTAATTGCGGGCGGTATCCAGAATGGTGTCCGCAGAATCCTTGCTCTGTTCCACCTCCTCCACATTAGGGTTTTCACCTTCCTTAGGCTTCAGAGCCTCTTTCTCAGTTTCTGAGCCTTTAGGGTTAGGTTGACGATTCTCATAATTGCCCCCTTCCTCTCCTTCCCCATAATTCTCCTCCTTGTTAATCTCCATTTCAAAAATATTTTCCTTATTCTTTCCCTCTTCTTCCTCACAAAGCACATCCTTTTCTTCCTGCACAATTTCAACCTTCCTTTTTTTATGGGTAGGGGTTTTGGTCTCCCCAGTCGAATCAGAGTCAATGCATTTCTCAGAAATCTGAGCATTGATGATTAAAGGGTCATCCTTGGTAGCCCTAGCCTTATCCTTCATATATTTATAAATTAGCAAAATGAGTCCGTGGTGCACAAGAGGGTAGGAGCTGGGTTTTTTAATATGGTCGGCCAGGCTCTCATTTAGAGAAGAGGCTAAATAGAAGGGCAAATATATTTTAGCCCCATGGTAGAAGTGGTTCAGGATGGCAAAATGATAATTGTAAATTTTCGTAAACCTTCCATCCACAATTAAATATTCCATTAAAGCCCTAAGAACTTTTTGCCAAAAAGGTTTTACCTGTTGAGGGGTGAAGTATGATATGTTGTCCTTCTTCTCTAGGTTGCCCTTCTCGTCCTCTGTCTTAGGGAAATTTTTGAAGGCCTCAGCGGCATACTTTCTATCCCTATAGAATTTTGTCCCCTCCATCTTGAGTCCCGTGGCCTCCGAGATCAAACTTTCATCGATTTGCCAAATTTCCCCAAACAGGGTAGCCTTGTTATTGCTCCAACTTTTAGCAAACCCGTGAGATAGAGTTTCTACTACCATGGAGCTTCTCCATATAATCAGTGAAACTGTGTCTATGGAGCCTTCTCCACACCTTTCTTTCGCTCTTCCAGTGCTCACAACTTGAAGGTTCATTCCTGTTAAGGTTGCCTCCCATTCTGCTTTCCAGGTAACAATATCCTCTGTTACAACTCTCGGCCCGCGGGTAAAACTCTGAATTTCTATTTTCCCCTTGTAAAGAGTCTCTCACAATTTTGAGATTGCCACTCATGTTCATACGAACCCAGCTATTATTACAATTACCTTTTTCACACATATGATCTTGGCTATGATGCCGAGAAACATTCATCATTTGGTAGTTCATCCGCCCCCAAAATCTGTCATTAGTACTCGTTCCCCAGAAATCAATCATAATATTAGCTTGATCCATTAAGGCGATCAAAATATAATTGTTCCTTAATCTCCCACTTGATGTGATCTTCCCCTATATATTTGACGCCCTTCTCCAAATTAACCCCTTCATTAGCAAGGATATCCGCTACCTTATTACCCTCTCTAAATGTGTGGGTTATAATAATGCTAACATAGTTATTAAGGATAGCTTTAGCATTTTCTATAATATTGGCAATATTCCAGGAAATAGAACTAATAACTTTGAGGGCTTGTATAATATTTAAAGAGTCCCCTTCGAGCCAATTTTTTTTAAATTTGAATTCCTGAGCTAACTGGAGGCTCTTAAGCATGGCCATAGCTTCAGCCACATGGTTGTTTTGGGTTCCAAAAGGGGAAGCAAAAGCAGCAATATAACTTCCTTGAGCATTTATGATAACTCCACCTCCACCAGCCTTTCCAGGGTTCCCTTTGGCTGCCCCATCAAAATTAACCTTAATCGAGTCATAATCAGGAAACCTCCAAACAATGTTATCTCTCTTCTTCTTGTTGTCCGATTTGTAGACCTTATGACTTAGGTTCCATTCAGTAAGAATGTCTTTTTCTAAATCATTCATATTAATAATAGCCCATTGCTGATTATTCTTGTGAGGGATGTTGATGTTCTCCTTTATAGCCTTGCATATTTTTTCAAAGACTACCTGAGTATTACACTTATCTTCCCTAAATATCCTATTATTACTTTCTTTCCAAATGCCCCAGCATATCATGGGGAGAGTCAAAGACCACAGGTTCTTAATGATTTGACATTTGGTAGGATAATTCCATTGCCATATGATATCCTTAATGCTTTTGTTCACGACCCAGTTAATTTTCCATTTTTCCAACATTTTACACCAGATTTCCCTTATGAAGGAACAATGAAAAAAAAGGTGATTAACTGATTCCCCCTCCTTCTGACAGAGCTCACATCTATTAGGGAATTTGAAGCCCCTTCAGATTAAATTATCAATAGTAAGGGTACTATTATGAGAAGTAAGCCAAAAGAAAATGTTGACTTTAGGGATCAGGATGTTGTTCCAGACTTTGCTCCAGATGGGATTGCTGATTTGAGAGAAAGTATTTTTATAGGCAGAAGCAACTGTGAATTCACCTTTAGGATCACTTTTCCAGAGGAAAACATCATCATAGTTTTTGTTAGGGGAAAAGGACAGCAACTCTTTTTGAAGAGAGGAAAAACCAGGATGGATGTCCTCAAGTTTAACCCACTTATTCTCCTTCCAATAGTCACAAACCATCAGCCCAAACCTCCTTTTACATTCTTCAATAACTTGACTATTGTTTTGATCAAAAAGGGCTTCATTCTTTATTCAGGGGTCTTCCCAAAACCTTATTCTGTCACCTTTTCCAAGGACCCATCCTGCTCCAGCTTTTGCAACTTTTATGGATTTGGTAACACTATTCCAGATGAAGGATCCAACTGGGATATCTTCAGAATTAAGGATTCCTTGGATAGTCTGATTCTTAATGTATTTGTCAAACCAAATTTGGTTTCAATCTTTCTTAGTGTCATAGGCTCTCCATAACTGCTTGGCAAGAAGAGCTTTGTTAAAAGTTTTTATAATTTTAATCCCCAACCCTCCTTTGTTCTTTGGTCTACACACCTTGTCCCAGGCAATCAGAGGTATTCTCTTCTTTTCTTCCATTCTTGACCATAAGAATCTCTTCTGAATTCTTTCCATAGCTTCAGCAATTTTAGTCGGAATACCAAACAGACTGAGGGCATAAACAGGGAGATTTTGAAGGGTAGCTTGGAGGAGCTGCATTTTCCCAGCCTGAGATAACATTGAGCCTTTCCATCCTACAAGTCTCTTATTAATTTTATCAATGATCATATTCCAGAAGGAATTTGGGGGAGCCAACCCTAAAGGAAGACCCAGGTAGGTGGAAGGCAGCGATTCCACTTTGCATCCAATAATATTGGCAATTTTTTGTTGTCTTATGACTGGAGTATTGAGAAAGAACATAGCTGATTTGTCCCAATTAACTTGTTGACCAGTTGCCAAAGCATAGGAGTTAAGAGCTATTTTGAAGGCTTTAGCCTCCTTGAATGAAGAATATCCCATGATGATAGTGTCATCAACAAACTGTTGATGAGTGCAAAACACATTGGCAAAGGAAGGTTGAAGACCTTTGATAGTTTTGCTCTGTTTCAACTTATGAATCATTCTACTCATACTTTCAGCTAGAATGGTAAAAAGGATAGGAGATATGGGGTCTCCTTGTCTTATCCCTCTAGAATTTTTAAAAAAATTTGTTGGAGATCCATTAACCAAAATAGAGAACATAGGAGTAGTGATTAGTTCTTTGATTATTTTGATGACCTTATCATCAAAACCAAAAGCCCCCATGATTTTAAATAGAACATCCCATTCAACTCTATCATAAGCCTTTGCCAAATCCAGCTTTATCAAGAAACCTTCTTTCTTTATAGCATTGAGGGAGTGAATGTTCTCATGGACAAGAATGATTGAGTCAAGAATCTATCTACCAAGAACAAAGCCTTTGTGCTCTTCAGATATGATGAAGGGAAGAACTGTCAAAAGTCTAGTAGTCAAGACTTCGGATATTATTTTATAGAAAGAGTTGCATAAGCTAATTGGCCTAAATTTTCCCATAGAATCCACCCCAGAAACTTTAGGGATTAAGGCAATAAAGGTAGAATTCAATTCCTCAAGGATTCTTCTGGATCCAAAAAATTCTTTCACCGCATTAACTATATCCTTCCCCACAATATTCCAAAATTCTTGAAAGAAGAACATAGGGAATCCATTAGGGCCCAGAGCTTTATCCCCTTAAAAAGAAAAGACAACTTTTTTGATTTCTTCAGCAGACGGGATGGCAGCAAGGGTCTTATTCTGAATAGGGTTTATGATTTTAGGAATATTATTAACCAGATTGAGTTGATGGGTCTGATCAAGGTCCTCGTTACTAGATAGAAGTTGCTTGAAGAATCTAACAACTTCATCCCTGATGTCATCCTTATTAAGCAAATTGCTATTCTCAACAGTTAGTTTTGTGATTCTATTTGTTGCCTTATGTTTTAGGTAAGTCATGTGGAAAAACTTAGTATTTCTGTCCCCTGCCTTCAACCATATTGCCCTGGATCTCTGTCTCCAATATATTTCTTCCCTAGAAATAATGTTGTGAATGTTGTCAAGGACCTTATCTTCCATGGCTTTGGAATACTTTTTGTAGCCTCCTTTCTGGATGGAAATTTGTATCTGGTCCAGTTCCTCCTTTAATTTTTTCTTTGAATCAAAAATATCACCAAAGACCTTCTTGTTCCAATTCTTAATATTTGTTTTGACATATTTCAGTTTTTTGGCAACTTTATACATGGTTGTTCCATTAACATCAAGATTCCACCATTCAGCAATGGAATTTTCAAGATTGGGGTGGGATATCCACATCTTTTCGAAATGAAAAGGGAATCTTTGATTATTCTTAGAGTTCTCAGCAACAAAGGAAATAGGATAATGATCTGACCCAATTCTATTAATAATAGAAAGGGAACAACTATGAGAAAGAATCCAATCATTAGAGAGAAGGGCTCTATCAAGTCTTACTTGGATAAGATCATCACCATCTCTTCGGTTTAACCAAGTATAGGAGGATCCATTGAGATCCAAGTCAATGAGAGCATTGTCATTGATAAAGTCCATCGAGTCAAATCTGCTATCTAGTTGAGCTTGACTACCTCCAAATTTTTCTCTATCTTGTAGAGGAGTATTGAAATCTCCCATAACAACCCAACTATGCATAGAGAATTTTTTCCCTTTGTGCTGAACTTTTTTCCAGAATTTACTTCTAGCAGATTTGGAATTAGGGGCATAGATATTAGTGATAACAAATTCCTTTTCATCAAAAATATTTCTAGCTTTTAGGGATAAAATATTGCCATCCACATCTATCATATCTCCAGAGGTTGTGCTTTTATTCCAGAATATTGCAACCCCTCCAGAGGCTCCATTCGAGCTACTGCCATAGACCCCTCCATTTTTAAAAAACTTTAGTTTCTCCACTTTCTCTTTACTCATTTTAGTTTCCTGAATCAGGATAATATCTGGATTTTGATCTCGAATAAGATTCCTTAATATATCATGTTTATTGAGACCATTTAGGCCTCTGATGTTCCATGATATTACTTTCATTTGGAAGCCTGGGGGTAGGACTCCTTGATAGTTCTCTTCCTTCCATTAGCTATGTTTTGTTTATTCTCTTGGTCCGTATGCCATTTCATAGTTTTGCGTCCTGGTGGGGATCTTGAGGCCCCAAAATCTGCCTTAGATCTGGTTCTGGTTTTTACTCCATTAGGACCTCCTGTCTTCTTGGTCTTAATTTTGTTTCCATTTCTTGTTGTGTTTTCTTCTTGTTGTTCTGCCTTGGGTTCATCTTGTATGTTGCTCCATAGCTTTTCTCTTTTCTGGGATGAAGTGGTCATATTTACTTCTATGTTCTGGAATAAAGCATTTAAGTTTGCTTGTGGCGATCCAAACTTATTACTCCTTCCCATATCTATTTCCTGTTCTTGAAACTCTTTCCCTAAACAGGGTTCTTCTTTCTCTGATATGGGTTCATATAGTTCCTCATGATGGAAGTCAGTAATATCCTCAATCTCACCATCCTCAAGTGTCTCTATACCGATTTCATTCTCCTTCTCTTGCAACTAAGGGGTTTCAAAGGTATTGCCTATTTTGATCTCAAAATCCTTGGTTTCATTCTTCTTGTTCCCGCTCATGGCAGGGTCTTTAATAAGGTCATTGGAGTCATTTTCCTAATTTTCTAGTTTATTTACCAGATTTCCACTTTTTTCTTCTAACTTGTTGCAGACTTTGTTGTTATTTTTTTCTTTCCAAACCGGTTTATTAATATTGATTCATTATGATGTTGCCATATCTTGAGAGGATTGATTTGAAGAGAATTAAAATGTCGATAAAAGACACAAAAAGAATGTGATGAATAAGGGGAGAAATAAGTTATTCAATGGACAACTATTACCGAGTTAGACAATGATAAGATCATGATGTTTAGATTGTTTTGATATCCGACATATGTTGTTGATTTTAAGGTTAATACTATACTTTATCACTGAGCAAAGAACCTAGTTAGTAAACCCTAAGGAACCTAGTCGATAAACCCTAAGGTTATCGATATCGGTTAATGAAGGCGGAATGTCTACCGAGTAAAGTTTAGTATTTATCGAGTTGCAACCGAGTTATGATAGATCACATTGGATGGATAAAAGCATTATTTAATGAAGGATGCTGATGAGTTGGAGATGAATAAATGATTGGTATGTCGTGCATGAAGTTTGTTAAGAATCTACAGCAATGGAAAATCAAGAGGAAGATCTACAACACAGATTGAACCACAATAACCTAGCACAAGTTCCTAGGAAGGTATGCAAGTTCCAAGGCGAGGTAAAACATTTTTAGATCGAAGGATACATTGAACCTAGTCAAGATTGAAGATCTGGCAGCTAAGATTGATCATGGGAAATGTGATCAAGGAGATTAAGTGGTTAGCAAATTGTTTATAAATAAGAAATTATTGATAAACAAAGTATGCGAGCAAGTGTAAGCACAGGGATGCTACATAGTGATTACCAAGCACAAAAGATTGAAGACCTGTTTTGAATAATAGAATAGGGAGCCCAGCAGAGGGACAAGATAAGTCCTATGACAAGATTGCTTTGAGCAAATAGAATCTGCTTTAGCATTTTAGATGTGAAGTTGCAGATATATTTTTATTACTGTTATTTTGTAAGTGACAGAAAATCTCTTAACCGAGTGGACTTAACAGTCTTATTTGTAAACCCTCTAGCAAGGTAACATTCTAAATGAGTGTTTGAAATCCTTTGACAAGGTCACCTCTAACAAAGTGAAGATCCTAACAGATCTGAGGCAAATCCCTTAACCGGGTCACATCTAGCAATGTGTTTGTAATCTTTAATAGGATTTGCTCTTAACTGAGCATACTCTAGAAGAGTATATTTCTTAGTGGGTCTGAAATACCACAGTGGTTTTTCCCTATTTGGGTTTCCACGTTAAATCTAGTGTTATATGTGTTATGATGATTATGTGTTTATGAGTTTGCATGTTTAGCAGTTTTTGGTTATATTGCTAAAGTATAAGTTACCAAGGTTGAATCTGTTGATTCTATGAAGATTAAGTTTGTATGATTCACCCCCCCTTTCTCATCTTGTTAGCTATTGGCATCAGAACTTTACAGGAGTAAAACTACCAAAAATAGTAGGTCCGGGAAAAAAGTCTGACTTGCTCTTTAGGAAACAAAATTTGCACATTGGACTTTAAAGTCCAATGTGCAAGGGTAAACTATCTTGATTAGCAAATCAGACTTTAAAGTCTGATGTGCAAGGGTAAAACCTTTGAGCAAAACCAGCACATCGGACTTTAAAGTTTGATGTGCTTTTAAGGGAAAAACCTTTGATTGACATGTTGGGTTTTAAAACCCGACATGTCAACCAAACCTTCACATCTCCGCATATCGGACTTTAAAGTCTGATATGTGAAGGTAAATCATCTCGCATATCGGACTTTAAAATCCGATACGTGGAGATTCCTCCATCCAACTGCATACCAGACTTTAAAGTCCAATGTGCAGCTTGGAGAAGGATGACTTTCAAGGGCAATCAGATGTTAAAGTCCGATTGTCCTCTCGACACAAGGCAAAACCCGAAGAAAACAAAACAAGGAAGAACAAACGGGAAGATAAAACAAAACAGGAAAAGAAACCCGAAAAGAAAGAATAAAAACCCTACCTTTTTTTGCTACGAGCGATTTGGAAAAAATTTGATGACTAGAGCGATTGAATCCACAAGATGGCGAGCGAAACGAAGGAGGAGACACGCAGAGGAAGAAATCGCAAGCAACAATGAATAAATAAAACACAAAAAGTGATTAAATAAAACCCCAAATTTAACTATTAATGTCGCATTTTATGACCAACTTGCAGTGCATGTTAGACTTTAAAGTCTGATATGCAGGGTAAAAACCTATGCAAGTTATAATTTATAGTCCGACATGTACTCACCGGCCAGACTTTAAAGTCTGAACTGCAGAGGAAGACTACCTGCAGGTCAAACTTTAAAGTCTGACATGCACTCACTGGCCAAACACTCTGCGGTTTGGACTTTAAAGTCTGAACTATAGAGGAAGACTACCTGCAAGTCAGACTTTAAAGTTCGAACTATAGGCAAAAACCAAGCATGTACACATCAGACTACAAGAATTTACATAGAAAGACCCTGTAGTTCAGACTTTAAAGTTTGAACTACAGGTAAAACTTTAAACTTAGAAAAACTAAGAAAACACTTAAAACGAAAAGCAAGAAGCTAAATGAGCTAACTGATGAAGTAGATCAAGCTCTCCTGAAGGTCGTAAGGTATGAAACAGACCAGTTTCATAGGGTTTCCTCACGATTTTGGCCATGCCGGAATCGAGGACAACAGTTTGGCAATGTAGATCTAGGGATCAGATCTATGCAATGACTGATGTCCCTTACCAGTGGTAGGGACCTTGGCATTCCATCTGAGATGATGCCTTGATGCTTATCAAGCAACTGTCTGACTATCGGGTCTAGGTGCTTTGGTCCTCCTTCTTTCTCTTCTACAAACTGCCCTTTCCTTGTCACCTTGGGACTAGGCATGAGGGCATAGAAAACTGCACCTTTCTCTGCAATCTCCTTCATGAACTGTTTACCTTCTACTATCAACACTCTTGTATCCTTCCCTTTTGATTCCATCTCTTCCTCTATCAGAGGTAAGAGTTCTATCACCTTCCCATATTTGGTGATTGAGTAGGTGTTTCTCAACCCATCATGATGAGCTATCAAGTCATACTGCCATGGTCTCCCAAACAAGAGATGACATGCATCCATTTTGGCTATGTCAAATAGAAATCTATCCTTGTAAGATCCAATCTGAAACTCCACCCAAGCCTGCTCTTCCACCACTGATTTCTCACCTTGGGTGAGCCATGAGACCTTATAGGGATAAGGGTGAGGCAACTTCCTAAGTTTAATCTTTTCTACCATTTCAAGTGATACAAAATTTTCAGTGGATCCAGAGTCTATCAGAACCTTGCATACCTTTCCTCCTGTCTTGCAAGTGGTTTTGAAAAGAGATTTCCTTTGTGTAGGATCCTTATTAGGTACCTTCATGGTGGTTACTTCTCTAGCTATCAAGAGCATTAACACTTTGATAAGTGTTTGCACTTGCCATACTTTGGCAATCAGATTCCTGCACCAAATTGCTTCTCGTTTCTCCCATGGATCTAGAAGCCTTCTCCAAACATCTATTGGCCATGTGCCCTTCTTGATTACAGTTGTAGCACCTAGGAGGTCCTCTGCCTTGGGATCTTCCTCTATAGGGTGGTCTCCTACCCCTAAAGCTTCCTCTTGGATTGTAGCCCCCTCCTTGGTTGTATCTGCTCTCTCCTCTATTGCCTTCTTGGTTAGAGTGTCCCAGATAACCAAAACCATTTCCTCTACCTTTGAAAGGGTCTCTTCCTCCTCTCTGTTGTCTCCCTTTACCTCTACCATTTTTCTCCTACCTTCTCTTCAACTTCTCCTCTACCTTGAGTGTCAATTGAAAGCACTTTTGGACTGTCTCCAGGGTTTGGAGATTCAAGTCTTCTTGGATTGTAAATCTCAACCCATTGAGATACCTCGCTACCTTCTCATCTTCACTCTCTTTCACCTTATTCCTCACACACAACTTCATGAACTCCTCGGTATAGGAACTCACGTCCATCTCCTTTTGTTTCAAATTTTGTCTCCTCCTATGCAATTGGATATTGTAATCCATTGGGACATAGGATTCTTTCACCAAAGCCAACATCTTCTTCCATGTAGCTACTCTTCTCTTTCCCTCTTTCACCCTCTCATCCTAGATGAAGGTCCACCAAGTTAGTGCATCCCCTTTCATCTTGGATTGGACCATCTTCACCCTCTGGTGGTCTGATATGTCTTCACTTTCAAAAATATTGTCCAAGGAGTCTATCCACTCCACCATTGTATCAGGCTCCATCTTGCCTGCAAATACTGGTAGATCCATCTTTGTTCTTCTCTCCATGGACTTGAGGACACTCATCAGGGGTCTCTGGTCTGCAAGTACCTCTAGCTCTTCCTGCATAGGGATCTCCTCTTCATCCCCTTCTTCTCCAGAGTCTCTCTCTCCCCTCTCCACTCTATCCTTCAATCGGTCCATCTCATTTCTCAAGGCCTAATTCTCACCCCTGACTGCTCTACTCTCTGCCATCTGCTTCTTCACCAGCACATTCAATTCTGCATTGGTCATTCTTGAAGGTGCCTCATGGGATCCTTCTTCTTCTGACATCTTGTCTTCTCCTTCTTTTCCAAAGGACACTCCTTCGCTCTGATACCACGTGATGCAAAGGCCTACCCAAACTCCTAGTGACAAGCCCAAACAAGGTTAGGCTAGTGAACCCCTAACTACACACAAGGGTCCTGCAAGGAAGGACTCTACACCTTAGATGAAACTACACACACATTCACTATGCTTAGGCCCACTCAAGATGAGTAAAAGGCCTCAACTCCTCGAACATGCTTTACCGGTGACCTCTACCCCTTGGGATTTTAAAGTTGGCCAACACATATCATATAAAGACTCTTTCAAACACTGGTTTTGGTTTAGGGCACCAACTCCTTATACCTCCTTTGTAAACCTACCCCCTCGGCTTGTAGCCCTATTTGATGATAGAATGGACCTTAACTCAAAAATGTTCCACACACCCATAGAAACAATTTATAATTTCAAACACCCTTTTGAAAGTTGTATTGATCCCCCAAATGGTTTGGCCAGATCTATAGATACAAGGTTTGTTCCCTTTAGAGGCTAAGAGACCTAATAGGGGAAACTAGCCCTATTTTCCAAAGCAACTACCTTTACCGGTGCACCAAGTGGAAACTCAAATCTATGGGAATGTGGGGGATAGTTAGAAAACTCTAATTCTAGGGTTACACACCTGGTATCCACCACTCTGACAACTTATGATGACTGTCCTAAAACTTGTCCTAGGTAGTCACATAGAGATGCCTACCTAATCTTTCTCTTTTCTCCACACAACAAAGTTTCCCTTGCTACACACCATGAAAAAACTAAAGTACAGAGGCTTATCTTGCATCCCTCCAAAGGAAGAGTCTTCTAATGGACTAGAGTGCAAGATAAAGCCATTTTTATTCAAAACCCTCTCCAAACCCTCAATTTTTGGGTTATAATCAGAAGAATGGGGGGTTCTCCCTAGTCCAAAATAATGAAGACCTTATACCTCCACCAAAAGAAATTTATTTCATCTCCCTATCTACTCCATGGATGGTGGGATCCAGATCAATCCGTGGAGGCACGTACAACTCCTGCAAACTTGGATTTTTTGGGAAAACTATAGTATTATGTGTATTATTGATTCTCAAATTCCCAATCCAACATCAACAACCTTGGGAATCATGACCACAAGGCTTATACAACTCTCCAATGGTTTCCCATTAAATTTGGAGTAGGTTGGAGCTATTGAAAGGATTCCCCCAATCGATTTACAAAAAAGTTGCACTTTTGCACCAAAAGTTGCATTCTACAAAAGTTGCATTTTTGCAATTTTGCACAAAAAGTTGTCATACTCTCTAAGGTTGGGATCCACATACATGGACCAAACAAACACACATAAAAAATTTCTAAAACCTATCAAACACAAATCTAGACCATCTATTACCCCTTTTTACCACAATGTCCCAATTGGCTTCTCAAATTGCCTAATTGGTGACATGGGCTTACATGGTGGGGTTTATTGCATACATGAAACACAAAACATACTAAGATACCCTAATGCTCCTAGTATTCATCCTTAGGGTCATGAATAGCTTGTTGATGAGGTGCTCCTACACCAGTTCTACTAAAGTTGTTAGAAATTTGCCTAAAATTGTGAAACCTGCTAATCGGTATGTAAGGAATGTCAGATGGGAAAGTAAACAAGAAATTCATTTAAGAGTAAGTTGTATTCATCTAGTGGATTGTTAGATCTAGTGCATACTGACTTATGTGGTCCTACTAGAGTCAGAAGCATGCAGGGTGATATGTATTTCATGTTTCTAATTGATGATTAGTTTAGGATGATGTGGGTTACCTTTGTAAGGGAGAAATCAGAAGCGTTGGAGAAAGTCAAGATATTCAAAGCTAGAGTGGAGAATGAGACAAGATTGAAGATGAAGTGCTCGAGATCTGACAGAGGAGGAGAAATTACATCAGGAGAATTTGATACATTCTATGAGAGGAATGGAATTAGAAGACAATTATCTGGTCCTACAACTCCTCAACAGAATGGAGTTGTTGAAAGGAAAAACATAACTATTTTGGATGCTGCCAGGACTATGCTGATTGAAGAAAATATTGCACAGACCTTTTGGAGAAAATTTGTTAGCACTGTTGTTTACACATTCAAGTTGGTGCATATTAAAGGTGATTCCAGTAAGACTCCTTATAAGCTATGGTTTGGTCATGTTCCTACAGTTACATATTTTAGAGTTTTTGGAAGTAAATGTTATATCAAGAGATATGAGGATATAGGGAAGTTTGATGCAAGATGTGATGAAGGAATCTTCTTGGGATATTCCACTAAGAGCAAGGTCTATCGGTGTTATAACAAGAGATTGAGAAAGATAGTGGCGAGTGCAAATGTGAAGGTAGATGAATGTCTTGGAAAGAAGATCAGAGCATGTGGTTATGATTTTAATGATGAAGATGTTGTTTCAAAGGCTATGCAGACTGAGATCTTAAAGTAGAATGATCTGGTGGAGATAGTTAATCAGGATATTGTTGCTGCTAGTGAATAAGTTCAAGAGCCTGACAATCAGAATAATCAGAAGACTCTGAGGTATGTAAGATTGAATCAATATTTAGAAAATCAGATTATTGGTGACAAAAATAAAGGTTTGATGAATAGGAGGAGGATTGTTGTTGAAGAAATATGTTTGATTTCAAAGATTGAACCTAAATATGTTGCAGAAGCATGTAAAGATGAGAATTGGATAAAAGCTATGGAAGAGGAGCTGAATCAGATTGAGAAGAATAACACTTGGGAGCTTGTTCCGAGACCTAAAGACAAGAATGTGACTGGTACTAAATGGGTGTTCCAGAATAAATTGAATGAGGCCGGTGAAATTTTCAAAAACAAATCAAGACTGGTATGTAAAGGTTGTTCTCAGATGGAAGGTATTGACTATGAGGAGACTTTTTCTCCGGTAGCTAGAATTGAGTTTGTTAGATTGTTGCTTGCATATGCTGCTTACAAGAATTTCAAGATGTATCAGATGGATGTCAAGTCAGCCTTTTTGAACTATGATCTTGAAGAGGAAGTCTATATTGAGCAACTAGATGGATTTTCTTTATCAGATGAAGGAGATATGGCATGCAGATTTAATAAAGCATTGTATGGACTAAAGAAAGTCCCTAGAGCCTGGTATGGTAGATTGGATAAATACTTGTTGAAATTGGGATTCTATAAAGGTACTCCTGATAGTAATTTATACTTTAAGGTTGAGAATGATAACATTTTGATTGTTGAAGTCTTTGTTGATGATATCTTTTTTGGAGGAAATGGTGATTTGAGTAATAAGTTTGCTGATGATATGCAAAAGGAATTTGAGATGTCTATGATTGGTGAGATGAAATTATTCTTAGGATTACAAATTACATAGATTGACAAATTTATTTTCATTTCTCAATCTAAGTATGCGAAGGAATTATTAAGGAAGTTTGGGTTAGATGACTCTAAACCTATTGGAACTCCTATGGTGACTGGATGCAAGTTATATAAGAATGATAAATCTCAGAAAGCTAATCAAACTTTGTATAGATCTATGGTTGGTGGATTTTTGTACTTAACTCATATTAGACCAGACATTATGCATGTTGTTTGTCTTTGTGCTAGATTTCAAGCTGATCCTAAAGAGACTCATGTTACTACTGTGAAGATGATTTTCATATATTTAAAGGGGACTATTGACTAAGGTTTATGGTATCCAAAGAATGATGATTTCATGTTATGTGCCTATACTGACGCTGATTGGGAAGGTGATGTTGATGAACAAAAGATCACTACCTGTGGAGCTTTCTTTTTGGAAAAGAAGTTGATTTCATGCTCCAACAAGAAATAAGATGTTGTATCTGTTGGCAAAATGGTCAGCGCTCCCCTTGGGATTCGTGACAAGGGACTAACCGCCTCCTGTACGATCCATATCTCTATAGTTTGTATCGGATGTTGATAGATCAATCTTTTGATGCAACAACAAGCTGGGCCAACAAATGGCATCAGAGCGTTGGGTCACGGGTTTGAATCCCCTCGGGTAACTCTGGGGGCGAGATTGTTGGCAAAATGGTCAGCGCTCCCCTCAGGATTCATGACAAGGGACTAACCGCCTCCTGTGCGATCCATATCTCTACAGTTTATATCGGACGTTGACATATCAGTCTTTTGAAGCAATGACAAGTTGGGCCAACAATGTCTATATCTATTGTTGAAGTTGAATACATTGTTGCTGCTAGTAACTGTACTTAGGTAGTTTGGATGAAGAAGATGTTGAAGGATATTAGAGTTGTTTATGATGAGCCTACTATTATATATTGTGACAATTAAAGTTCTATTAATATCTCCAAGAATCCGGTATTGTATTCTAAAATAAAGCATCTATCAATAAAGTATCATTTCTTGAGGGAGAAAGTCAGTGATGAGGAAGTCAAATTGGAATATGTATCTACAAAGCATCAGATTGTAGATATCTTCACTAAACCTTTTCCCACAGATATATTTGTCTATTTGAGAGACAAGTTAGCGGTCTTTCCCCCTCCTGATGAGAACTAGATGCATGGAGTTGCATCAATCTGGTTGATTTCAGAGCTTTATCTTCTTATCTGGATTGATGAGTTGGTGTTGCTACTTAGCTAGAGTAGTCAGTGTGTGGTTCAAGTGTTCAGCTGTGAGTTTATCCTAAGGGGAAGAGATTTTACTTCTTAGAGGATGATTTTTGGGGAGAGAAGCATGATTTGTATTTTGTCTTTGGCATTGTTGTCAAAGGGGGAGAGAAGCATGTGAAAAACTACCTTATCTTTGGAGCTTTGTGTGCTTGATCTTAGGGGGATTTTGTTGGAGTTTGCTGATGTTGATTCATTCCTTTGCATTAATTTTTTTTCACATTCATATGTTTCCATCAATGCCAAAGGGGAAGATTGTTAGATATTGTTGCTCCTAGGATATGTTGTTGTCATTGATGTCAACATATTCCTATGTTTTGGCGTTGCTGAGAGTTGGTTTGTGATCTTGTGTTTGCAGTGAGTTGATCTGGTTGGTTTATCTATTTGGGATGATGAATCAACTATAAATACCTCATTCTTTATTGATTCCATGATGCTATGTGGTGATTTGGTCGATTTGTGGATTCCGGTATGAAGACTGCTCTTTTGTATTCAGTGTTGCAGAGATGCAGTATTTCATCCGTTGTGCTCCAGTATGATCATATATTTGGTTGCAGGTTTGGGAGATTGTTTTGGATGTTCATGTGTATCTTAATTTTAGATGGTTCATGATTTGGTGCTTTGTAAGATATATTTCTAGTCCAAATTGTTGCTGCTAAGTGTTCTTGAGTGTTAGCGTGTTGATCGATGAAGATTTGATTAAGTGGTGTTGGTGCAACTATTGTGGATGGTTCTAACATGCTTGTTAGTGTTTCCTAATTGTGTCCTATTTGTTTTGATGATCTGCATTGATTATTGTGTGCGTTCTTGAAGACCTTTTGGGTTCCGTGATATTCTTCATGGTATGCGGTATCTTTGGTATTGTAGCATATTAGATTGATCTTGGCAAGATTTCTTGTGGTAATGTGTGTTCAAGAATTTGGTTTAGGTCCATGCTATGTCATCTATGGCATTGTATTGGTCTGGTGGGTTATTTCTATATCGTGTGATATAATTTTGTAATTAAGGGTTCAGGGTTTGGCCGATCTTGTAGTCAATCTTGATGAATTGTATAAATGGGTGTTAGATTCATGTAATTTGGGTGTATATGTTGTGTCTGCATTATTAGAGAGTGGTTTGTGTGTGAACAAACGAATTCATCCATTGGTGTGGTGTATTGAGAAAAGATTGTTGCAGGGTAGACAAATGAGCTTAATCAGAACTGTCATTAGACATTAGCAAATAGTATCTTTGTAGTTCGTGTATTCTGGATTGTAGTTTGAATATTATTGTAAGGTAGTGAACTTTCCCTGAGGGTTGGAGCTTTTAGAGCTATCATATCTTGAGCAATGAGCTCTAGGAAGTGTGCCTGAACGCATGTGCATTCCCCATTATAATATTTACACATACTACTACAGAGTATCATCTTATTATGGGTAGGTTCCCACTATGGTTTTTACCTTAACCGCATTTTCCACATCAAAAATATTGGTGTCATGTGTGTTGATGTTATTATGTTTATCTTTATTCTTGCTGCAGTTGATCATATATGAGATTGTGCTTAAATTGTTTAATCTGTTGAAAATTGATTCACCCCCCTCTTAGTTTTTCTTTATTGTTGTTGCCAATATTTCCATCTTCATCCAAACTAGATCAACCTTCTTTTGTGGAGAAGAAGGTCTTACATTATTTCCCTTACAAAACCTAGAAATATGCTCTAATTTATTGCAGTTATAACATGTGGTACCATGGTATGGACCATTTCCACCTCTTCTCATATTAGATCTATAATCAACATCATTATGAAAAAACTTGTTGCATGTGTAACTAAACCCATAGAAGGATTGATAAGTCATATCATTGTTATTATTCATGAAATCATTCCTCATCACTTCTATATTCATTAGCCCTATGACCAAATTTATTGCAATCATAATGTTGGTATTATGGATGACTTCATCATGTGTTGCATTGGTTTTGTCATTGATGTCAACACTTATCTTCTTGGAATTTTACATTGTTGTTTTGGTACTATGGTTATATTGGTTTACTGTTGAACCGGTACTATGGCTCGCCAGTATGGTTAGTGGCTTATGCACAATCACCGGTATGTGTTCATCAATAAGTTATATGGTTCACCGACAACGATGATATCTTGGAGATCATTTAGTTATGTCGAAGACATGGATTGGAAGTTTGGTTTTGGTGTTTTTCTTATTGGTCTAATCGGGTTGACAGATTTGCCTTTACTGGAAGATGGGTCTAGGTTATGGATCGGTACTCCAGATCAACACGACATGTTATGGAGATTGTTTATTGATTGGATATTGTGGTAAATGTATTGAGCCGACATGTTGTATCATATCAAGACTTATTTGTAATTGATTATATTGTAATATCTTTAGTGAGATGACCTATACATTTGGTCTTAGGTTTTGTATAAATGATTGTAAGATCTTATTGAAGATCAGGATATGGTTATGGTATGAGTGTGTGTGGATATTGAAGAGCGAAAATTAGCAGATCCTTGTGTGAATCACGCAAACATTATTTGAATATTGAAGGTTATGAAGGTGTTTTGACACTCATGTTCAGAGCCTAACCAGTACTAAATCCAACATTGAAGCTATTTTGAGCAGTACATTATCATTAGATTTAACCATCCAATTGTGTAGTCAGTGTGAATCCTATTTTGTGATTGAGCAGTGAGCTCTAGGCAGGTGGCCTTTCTGCATGTGCAGACCCCATTTGTTGGGAAAAATGGTGTCTCAACCTTGCATTTATGTGAGGTTACTATTTATAGTAAGTTTTCATTTGAGCATGCAATGGTGCGAAACTCTCCCTGAAGCTTCTGGTTGGCTAGATAAGCATTCCGGTAAAGTTTCGTCGCAAGGTCACAGCTAGTTTTGAAGATATTAAAGTTTTCGTCTTGGAGGGGTGCAATAAAATATTTAAACTTAATTTTGGGGACTTTAGAGGCTTCGAAATGCCCTGAAAAGTGGCCGTAACCGGCAAAGCGGGTTACGAGGTGATAGAGCACTTCGCGAGCTTTCCGGCGCTTCAAACGGTTCGTCAATCGAACACCCGGTTCTCAAGTTATGGCCTCCGGAAGTTTGTACTCCTGAAATAGGAAAAATAATTTGTATCGGATACATAAATGAGCGGTAAAAGGGAGCGACATGTGTTGATGTGTGCTTTAACATGTCATAGGGAATCTAGAAGGGAGATAAGGTCGGCTACACTTTATTGGGTGGTTTTAGCCCATGGTTTTGTAATACCGTTTGATGGTTTCTTGTATTGTATCTCCTATTTATGAGGTGTGTGAGATAGAGGTTGTGTGTAAGAGTCTCATGGCTATTGAATTGCCTCTGAATCTCTGATTAATGGTACTCCTGTGAAGAGCTTGCTCTGCAAGTATGTTGTAATCTATTTGTGATTGCTGAATAAAATATTGAGCTGCTTTTGGAGGGTGGGGTTTTTCTCCTGAAAGGGTTTTCCCCATGTAAATCATTGTGTTGTGGTATGATTGCTATTATATCTATTTCTATTTTCTATAACTGTTGTAATGATCTGAAAAAGTTTTGCATTACCCTCCTCTCAAGGTTAGTGTAGGAAGTTGTTTCCGCTACTTAACTTCCTTACAAGTGGTATCAGAGCTTGATCACCTTTGGTTTCAATTGTGGGCAGTTGGGTTTTTTGAACTAATCCAGATTTGAGTGGGAGCTTGTGCAGAAGACACTCTTTGATCTTGTTGCAGGAATATTCAGATGGCGAGTTCGTCAGGGAGAATAGAGGTGGAGAAATTTAACGGAAGTAATTTTGAGATGTGGAAGCTGAAAATGGAAGATCTGCTAATAGATCGAGATCTTTGGGATGCTATTGATGCGAATGTCCAAAGGCCCTCAGATCCTACTGCGGCAGCTCAGTATGATGTTATGGACCGAAAAGCCAAGGGTCTAATCAGACTGTGCCTGGCAGACTCTGTTCTAATCAATGTCCATGAAGAAAACTCTGCAAAGAAGATATGGACTAAGCTTGGTGAGATGTATCAAGTGAAATCTTTATTAAATCAAATTTTCTTAAGAAAGAAATTGTATTCCTTGAAGATGGAAGAGGGTGGACGAATTGCAGACCACCTGGAAGCATTCAATATGATTGTGGCTCAATTAGTATCCGTCGGTGTTAAGATGGACGAGGAGGAAAAATGTCAGATCTTGCTTTGCTCTTTGCCTGATTCGTGGGATTCTCTTGTTATGGCTATCGGTAGTACTTCTATTGTTTTGAAATCTGAAGATGTGGTGGGTGCCCTACTTGGTGAAGAGATGCGAAGGAAGGTATCCATCAGCTCAAAGGAATCCCTAACTGTTCGTGGAAGACCTAAGGAGAAAGGCAAGAAGAATGAGAAGCGTGGCAAGTCCAAATCCAAAGGGAGATCGAAATCTCCTGGAAAGTCCAAAGTCATTTGCTGGAATTGCAGTAAACCGGGTCACATCCGTAAGGACTGCAAAGAAGAAAAGAAGATGAAAAAGAAAAAGTTTGATTCTGATTCTGAGTCCGACAAGGAAGATGGCGATGCCTTTATTGCGGCTTTGGCGACTCATGCAGGTAATGATGTCTGGCTAATTGACTCAGGTGCATCTTTTCATATGACTTCCAATAGAGATTGGTTTTCTGAATATGAAGGATTTAATGGAGGTAAGGTGTACTTGGGTGATGATTCACATCTAGACATTGTTGGTCGAGGTAAAGTTAGAATCAGGTTTTCTGATGGTAGAATAAAAAGGATTAATGGTGTGCTGCATATCCCTGGATTAAAACGAAACCTATTATCTGTGAGCAAATTGATAGATGCGGGTGTGCAGGTAGTCTTTTCTGAAACAGGATGTAAGATGATTAAGGGTACTATGGTAGTTGCTAGAGGTGTCAGGTTTGGCACTTTGTATAAGCTTGAAGCATACACTGTTGAGTGTAATAGCACTTCTGTAAAAAGTAAATCTACGGATACTTCACTGGAAGATTTGAAGGTTTCACCTTCAGCAGATGGAAATGGTTTTTGGGTACCTAAGGGTGCACTTTCGTCTGAAGCAAAGTTACCTGCAGAGAAGACTATGTTATGGCACCAGAGACTTGGCCACATTGGAGAAAAGGGTCTAAGGACCTTGAAAAATAAAAATCTTGTTGAAGGTTTGAATGATTGTAATCTTGACTTTGATTTCTGTGAGCATTGCATTTATGGAAAACAAAACCGCGTTCAGTTTTACTCGAGTTCTCATAAAACTTGTGGTGTTTTGGATCTTATCCATTCTGATGTGTTTGGTCCAGTAGATGTCTCTTCGATTGGAAAATCCACATATTATGTTTCATTTATTGATGATTTTAGTAGAAGGACATGGGTATATTTTCTAAAGAGTAAATCTGAAGTTTTTAGTCGTTTTAAAGAATTTAAAGCAATGGTTGAGTTGCAGACTGGAAAGAAAATAAAATGTTTGAGAACTGATAATGGCGGTGAGTTTTGCTCTAATGATTTTGATAGATTCTGTAAAGACTGTGGAATTAACAGGCAGAAGACAACTCCGTATTCTCCACAGCAGAATGGAGTTGCAGAAAGAATGAACAAGACACTGATGGAGAAGGCTAGGAGTATGTTGAGTGGTGCTGGTCTCGAACAAAAGTTTTGGGCTGAAGCTATTGCCACTACTTGCTACCTGATTAACAGGTCTCCTACATCAGCTCTTGTTGATAAAACGCCTATGGAAGCATGGTCAGGTCACAAGCCTTCATTGAGATAGCTTAGAGTTTTTGGTTGCGAGGCATATGCACATGTGCCAAAGGAGAAGCGAACAAAGTTGGAGAACAAGGCTGTGAAATGTATCTTCATCGGGTATAGTTATGGTGTGAAAGGATACAAGCTTTGGGACCCTGTTGCACAAAAGGTAATTCACAGTAGAAGTGTTATTTTTAGAGAAATTAAGTCTCCTTCTGTTACATTGCAGCCAGAACAGACTAAAAAAGAAGATGTGATTCAACTTCCTTCTACACCTAAAAGAGTTGAATCGAGACACCTAGATAGGCAAGAATTTGAGGAGAGCTCGTCTAGCTCTGAATCTTCAGAAGAGGAGGAAGAACCTCCAACTCAGCTTGTTCGAAGGTCTACAAGACATAGACAACCACCTGAAAGGTATTCACCTGATGATTGGAGATGTATTTTTGCTCTGAATACTAGTGTGGATGAACCAAAATCTGTAGAAGAGGCATTAGGTATGAATGATGCAGAATCCTGGAAGATTGCTATGGAGGAAGAAATGGCAGCTTTGAAAAAGAATGATACATGGGATCTTGTACCATTGCCTGAAGGACGAAAACCTGTTGGTTGTAAATGGGTGTTCAAGAAAAAGATTGGTTCAGATGGAAGCATTGAGAAGTATAAAGTAAGGTTGGTTGCAAAAGGCTACTCTCAGGTTGAGGGTGTTGATTACGGTGAGATATTTTCTCCTATTGCAAAAATGACGTCCATTAGAGTTTTGCTTTCTATTGCTACTACTTATGATTTAGAGGTTGAGCAAATGGATGTGAAAACTGCTTTCCTTCATGGTGATTTGGAGGAAGATATTTATATGACACAGCCAGAGCACTATGTGGTAAAAGGCAAAAGAAATTTGGTCTGTAAATTGAAGAAATCTTTGTATGGTCTCAAAAAAAGTCCTAGGATGTGGTACCAGAAATTTGATACATATGTGTTGAGTTTGGGATTTGAATGTTCTAAATCAGATCACTTTGTTTATTATAAATCTTATGGTGATCATTTCTTATTCATTGCATTGTATGTTGATGATATGTTATTCATTGGTAAAGGGAAAGGTATGATTTCAGAACTGAAGTCTCAGCTCGCTGCTAAATTTGAAATGAAAGATCTTGGTGCAGCAAAGCACATTCTTGGGATGGAAATTAGAAGAGATAGGGTGAACAGAAAGCTATGGCTAGGCCAGAGTAAGTATGTGAATTCAGTGTTACAGAGGTTCAACATGCAGAATTGTAGACCATTGAGTGTTCCTTTTACAGTTGGAATGAAACTATCTATTTCAGATTGTCCTACATCCCCATTGGAGATGGAAGACATGAGCAGAGTGCCTTACCAAAGTGCGGTTGGAAGCTTGATGTATGCTATGGTCTGTACTAGACCAGACATTGCCCAAGCAGTGGGATTACTTTCTAGATATATGTCTAATCCTGGTAGAGTTCATTGGGATGCAGTCAAAAAAGTCTTCAGATATTTGAAGGGTACTTCAGAGTATTCTTTGTGTTATCATGGTAATTCAGTTGGAGACATGACTTCCCTTGATATCCATGGTTATGTGGATTCAGATTGGGCAGGTGATATTGATAGCAGAAGATCCACCAGTGCTTATGTGTTTACTTTGTTTGGTGGTGCAATTAGTTGGATGAGTAAGCGACAGGCTGTGGTTGCTTTATCCACTACTGAAGCAGAGTATATGGCAGCTACTCATGCTTGTAAAGAGGCCATTTGGCTTAAGAGACTGTGTTTGGATATTGGAATAAAACAAGGTACAGTGACAGTTTACTGTGACAGTCAGAGTGCAATTAGCCTAGCTAAGAACCCGACATTTCATGCCCGGACCAAACATATTGATGTTCAGTATCATTTTGTTAGAGATATGGTCGAAGATGGTAGGGTGAAGCTGGTTAAGGTGGAAACTTTGATGAATGTTGCAGATGCTTTAACTAAGGCTGTAAGCACAGAGAAGTTCAGATGGTGTTCAGAGTCTATGGGCCTTATGGCCCCTAGCAATTGATTCATTGTGTTGACATTCCCTTCTGCTCATGCAAGGTGTTCGACAAGTGGGAGATTTGTTGGGAAAAATGGTGTCTCAACCTTGCATTCATGTGAGGTTACTATTTATAGTAAGTTTTCATTTGAGCAGGAAATGGTGCGAAACTCTCCCTGAAGCTTCTGGTTGGCTAGATAAGCATTCCGGTAAAGTTTCGTCGCAAGGTCACAGCTAGTTTTGAAGATATTAAAGTTTTCGTCTTGGAGGGGTGCAATAAAATATTTAAACTTAATTTTGGGGACTTTAGAGGCTCTGAAATGCCCTGAAAAGTGGCCATAACTGGTGAAGTAGGTTACGAGGTGATAGAGCACTTCGCGAGCTTTCCGGCGCTTCAAACGGTTCGTCAATCGGACACCCGGTTCTCAAGTTATGGCCTCCGGAAGTTTGTACTCCTGAAATAGGAAAAATAATTTGTATCGGATACATAAATGAGCGGTAAAAGGGAGCGACATGTGTTGATGTGTGCTTTAACATGTCATAGGGAATCTAGAAGGGAGATAAGGTTGGCTACACTTTATTGGGTGGTTTTAGCCCATGGTTTTGTAATACCGTTTGATGGTTTCTTGTATTGTATCTCCTATTTATGAGGTGTGTGAGATAGAGGTTGTGTTTAAGAGTCTCATGGCTATTGAATTGCCTTTGAATCTCTGATTAATGGTACTCCTGTGAAGAGATTTCTCTGCAAGTATGTTGTAATCTGTTTTTGATTGCTAAATAAAATATTGAGCTGCTTTTGGAGGGTGGGGTTTTTCTCCCGAAAGGGTTTTCCCCACGTAAATCATTGTGTTGTGGTATGATTGCTATTATATCTATTTCTATTTTCTGTAACTGTTGTAATGATCTGAAAAAGTTTTGCATTACCCTCCTCTCAAGGTTAGTGTAGGAAGTTGTTTCCGCTACTTAACTTCCTTACACCATTTATATACACATACTATCTGGGTTGGTATTATGGATGTGTTGCATTGGTTTTGTCATTGATGTCAACACTTATCAACACTTATCCTTCTGGAGATCCTTGGTTATGTTCACCGACAAGTTCAGTGACTTATGCATAGTCACTGGTATTTGGTTCACCGACACTGAGGATGACTTGTTATCATCTAGAGATCACTTGGTTATGTCGAAGACATGGTTTGGACACTTGGTTTTGGTATTCTGGTTATTGGTCTAATTGGGTTGACATATTTGTTATTACCGACAAATTGATCTAGGTTATGGACCGATATGCATTATCTATTCCAGATCAGCATGACACATTATGGAGATGATTTAATCAATTGGTATTGTTGTAATTACATTGAGTCAACATGATGCATCACATCTTGACTTACTTATAATTGATTTTATTATAATATTCTTAATTAGCTGACCTACACATTTGGTTTTAGATTTTGGTATATATGTAAGATCTCAATTGTGAGATGTAGGTATATGGTATGTAAGGTTATGGTATTGTAACATGGTATGTGCGAATATAGAAGATCTTATGAGCAGACCATAGAGAAGGTGATTATCAGAGCTTAACCGGTACTGAATCTAGCATTGGAGATGCTACTTTGAGCAGTACATTATCATTGGATTTATTTATCCAATTGTAGTCAAAGTGACTCTTATTTTGTGATTGAGCAATGAGCTCTAGGCGGTTGGCCTTTCTACATGTGTAGACCCCATTTGCACACACATACTATTTGTAGTAGTATCATCTGATTGTGGGTAAGGTTTCCCACCATGGTTTTTCCCCTTACAGGGTTTCCACGTACAAATATCTATGTTATGTGTTGCGGATGTTGTTTCTCTTTCTGTTTCATGCATTAAGTTTCACCAGTATTGATATTTACTATTAATCTGTTAATCGACATCAAGTTTGGTTTACCCGTATTATGTATCAAGTTTGATTAAGTTATATTTGGGTTGAAATTATTAGACATTGATTCACCCTTCCTCTCAGTTGCCTTCGGGCCCTAACAATCTGCAGTAGTATCATCTGATTGTGGGTAAGGTTTCCCATCGTGGTTTTTCCCTTACTGGGTTTCCATGTTAAAATATTTATGTTATGTGTTGTGGATGTTGTTTCTCTTTCTATTTTATGCATTAAGTTAACCAGTACTGCTATAACTGTTAATCTACTTTACCGATATTAAGTTTAAATTGGATTAAATTGCTTTTGCTTTACAATTTATTGACAATTGGTTCACAACTGATTCACGCCCCCCTCTCAATTGTCCTTCTCAAGACCTAATAATTGGTATCAGAGCTAAGTCCTCTTTTTGCAAAAGCCCAACAGCTTGAGGAGATCCTATGGCTACAAATATTTTCAGGAAGGATAGTCCAAAACTTGATGGAACTAACTATGGCATATGGAAGATTAGAATGGAAACACATCTGAACTACATTGGAAGAGATATATGGGATGTTACAAAGAATGGCTATGTTGCTCCTATTCCAAATCAACCTCATCCACCAACATTGGCTAAGGACATGGACAATGATTGCAAATCAAGAGAAGCACTTCTGAGTGCACTATCAGATCAACAAATCACGAGATTATCAGACTAATCTAATGCTAAAACTATTTGGGATAAACTGGAAACACTTAATGAAGGAGATACCACTGTCAAGATTGCAAAACTGGAATGTTACTGGGTCAGGTATGAAAATTTGAAAATGGAAGAAGATGAAAGAATTTCTGCATTTATGGAAAGAGTTAATGAAATTTATTTTAGGAATACAATGTTGTGGAGGATCCTTAAGTGAAGATGAAATTGTGTCTAAAGTTTTAAGAGCATTGCCACTGGCTTACAAAATGAAAGTGACTGCTATTAATAAATTGAGAACAATGCCTAATACTTCAGTTTCTAGAGATACTTTGGTTGGAAAACTTTCAGTATTTGAACTTGAAGAATTTGGTCTTGTTGCTATTGTAAAAACTGATTTAGCTTTCAAAGCATCATCATCATCATCAACATCATTATCATCTGACAAAACTGATTGGAAAGCAGTTTATGCAAAAGAACTTGAAGATATGAGGAGCGAAAATGAAGAACTTGAAGCACTATTTGCAAGGAAAATGCCTAAAGGTTAAGCAGGAAGTAAGTATGAAGGTAAAGCACCTTTCTAATGTTTTAATTGCAATAAAATTGGTCATAGGGCATCTAGATGTCCTTATAGACATGCAAGATTAAGGAAGGAAGCAAAAAGATCATATAAGCCTAACCCTGAATATCCGAGATATAGATTCAAGAAAAATAGAGATAAGTCATGCTACTATGCAGATGAAGGTGTTACAAATGACTCTGATGAAGATCTAGCAGATAGCGGATGGGCTTTTGTTGCAATAAAAGAATATCAACTGATACCTATTGTCAAACCGGTAGAGCAGGCACTGGCAACAAAAATTGAAGAAAAAGATGAATGGATTATAGATAGTGGATGCTCGCATCATATGACTGGTGATAAAAGCAAATTCTTATCATTTCAAGAAATTCATGGAGGTCTAGTAAGGTTTGGAGATGATAAAGCTTGTTTAATCAAAGGAAAAGTCATTATATCTTTGGATGGTAAGCATAATACTGACAATGTTTATTATGTAGAAGGTTTAAAGCATGATCTTTTGAGTGTTGGTCAGTTAGTTGAAAAAGGATTTCAGTTACAATTCAAGAATGGAAAATGCAAAATCATAAATAGAACTGTATTGGAGATTGCAACTGGTAATCAGACTAAAGGTAATATCTTTCACTTGAATACCAATGATAAAACATGTTTGATTGCACATATTGATGAAAGTTGGTAATGGCATAAAAGACTCCGTCATGTGAATCTTGATTGCATTGTAAAGATCAGTTCAACTAAGGCAATAAGGCATTTACCTAAGACTGTGAAACCTCATAATCCGGTATGTAAGGAATGTCAAATGGGAAAGCAAGTTAGAAAAAATTTAAGAGCATTACTGAAAAATCCAATAATATTCTTGATTTAATTCATACTGATTTGTGTGGTCCAGCAAGAATAAGAAGTATACAAGGAGATAGATACTGTATGCTAATAATTGATGATTATTCTAGAATGTGTTGGGTTACTTTTCTCAAGGAGAAATCAGAAGCTTTTGGAAGATTCAAGATATTCAAGGCAATGGTAGAGAATGAAACTAGTAAGAAAATCAAATGTTTGAGATCAGATCAAGGAGGAGAATTTACATCTAGAGAATTTAATGCATTCTGTGAAGTGAATGGAATCAAAGACAACTATCAACACCCCGGACACCTCAACAGAATGGAGTTGTGGAAAGGAAGAACAAAACTATTCTGGATGCAACAAGAACAATGTTAATGGAAGTAAATCTACCTCATGTGTACTGGAGAGAAGTAGTGAATACAGTGGTTTATACTTTCAACAGTGTTCACATCAAAAGTGAAACCGGTAAGACCCCTTATGAACTATGGTTTGGTCATATTCCTACTCTTAAGTACTTCAGAATATTTGGAAGCAAATGTTATATTAGAAGAGATGAGTATATTGGCAAATTTGATCCTAGAAGTGATGAAGGAATATTTCTTGGTTATTATCTAAAAGAAAGGCATATAGATTTTATAATAAAAGGTTACAGAAAATCATTGAGAGTACTAATGTGAAGATAGATGAACACTTTAGAGGAGATTCAAGATTTGTAGAACCGACAGTTGAAATGATTATAAATGAACTGACACAGATTGCACCGGTACAGCATGAAGACCTAGTCACACCGACATCATCAGAAAACTCAACCGTGATTGAAGAACAACAACCTGTGAATGTAAAACATAACAAACCCAGCTATGTAAGATTGAATCATTCAGAGAATCAGATAATTGGAAACAAGAATCAAGGTGTTATGACTAGAGGAAGACTGGCAAATGAAGAGGTATGTTTAATTTCTCAAGTTGAACCAGCATCTTTTATTGAAGCATGTAAGGAGGAACATTGGATAAAAGAAATGGAAGATGAATTAGAACAAATTGAAAAGAACAATACTTGGACATTGGTTCCCCGACCTAAAGACAAAAATGTAATTGGAACTAAATGGGTATTTAGGAATAAACTTAATGAAGATGGAGAAGTAATCAGGAACAAAGAAAGATTAGTTTGTAAAGGTTATTCATAGAAATAAGGAATTGATTATAATGAAACCTTTGCACCGGTAGCCAGAATTGAGGCAGTTAGACTATTTCTTGCATTTCCAACTCATAAGAACTATAAAGTTTATCAAATGGATGTAAAATATGCATTTCTGAATGAAGATCTAGAGGAGGAAGTTTACATTGAACAACCTGATGGATTTTCTTTGACAAATAATAAGGATATGGTTTGCGGGTTAAGGAAAACTTTATATGGCTTAAAGCAAGCTCCCAGAGCTTGGTATGCTAGATTGGATAAATATCTTTTTAAGCTTGGTTACATAAAAGGTAATGCTGACAACAATTTGTATTAGAAAGTTACCATTAATGATGATATTTTGGTTATTGAAGTCTTTGTAGATGATATCATTTTTGGAGGTGAAGATGGATTATGTAAGGACTTTGCTAACAAGATGCAGGAAGAATTTGAAATATCTATGAATGGAGAGATAAAAAAAATTCTAGGTTTGCGGATTTCACAAATAGATAAAGGTATATTCATATGTCAAACAAAGTACTTGAAGGAACTTTTGAAGAAATTTGGTATGGAAAATTCAAAACTGGTAAGTACTCCTATGACTACAACTGATAAATTGACATTGAAGGATGATTTAGCTCCTATTAATCCAACAAGGTACAAACCTATGATTGGAGGTTTACTGCATTTAACACAAACAAGACCTGATATAATGAATGCAATATGTATTGTTTCAAGGTTTCAAAGCAATCCTAAATAAAATCATGAATCAACAGTTAAAAGTATTTTTCGGTACCTACAAGGCACAACAAATCTTGGTTTATGGTATCCTAAAGATGAAAATTTTGATTTATGTGCATACACTGATGCAAATTGTGCAGGAGATGTAGATGACAGAAAGAGTAGCATTGGCGGTAAATTCTTTCTTGGTAGTAGATTGATTTCATGGATCAACAAGAAACATACTTGTACATCATTATCAATAGTAGAATTAGAATATGTTGTAGCAGCAACTAATTGTACTCGGGTATTATGGATCAAGAAAATGTTGAAGGATATAAAGGTAAAATACAAAGAACCAATAATCATTTATTGTGATAATTCAAAAGCAATTGATATATCAAAGAATCTGGTATTTCACTCTAAGACAAAACATGTTTCTATTAAGTATAATTTTCTGAAAGAGAATGTTGAAGTAAATGAAGTGAAATTGGTTTATGTGAATACTAAAGAGAAAATTGTAGATATCTTTACAAAGCCTTTGTCTAAGGAAACATTTGAATATCTCAAGAGCAGCTTGGGGTAATTTCCCCACCTACAGAGACTTAGATGTTGAAAATTGGCATCAAACCAGCAGGAACTAATAGAAAAATCTTTTTCCGGCTTTGATGGAGGAGAGCTACTTCTCAGGGGGAGTAGTTGGAAGAATGTTATGTTTTGTTTC
Organism: Cryptomeria japonica; assembly: GCF_030272615.1. Classification (NCBI taxonomy): domain Eukaryota; kingdom Viridiplantae; phylum Streptophyta; class Pinopsida; order Cupressales; family Cupressaceae; genus Cryptomeria; species Cryptomeria japonica. The sequence continues at coordinate 686,286,689 of NC_081413.1, forward strand.
TTAACTGCTTTGGCTTTTGATGTCAACGGGAGAAAGATATCTATGGAAAAACATTATTCCTTGGGGGAGAGATTATTCATTGGGGGAGAGATATACTCTTTGGAGAAATGTATTTTGGTTTTTGTTTCTGTTACAGAACTTTGTATTGATCTACCTTTGGGAGATTGTTGGTTTATTGTTTTTGGCACTTAGATTTTTTTCCATCTAGTGTTGCCATCAATGCCAAAGGGGGAGATTGTTGGTATTATGGATGACTTCGTCATGTGTTGCATTGGTTTTGTCATTGATGTCAACACTTATCTTCTTGGAAGTCTACATTGTTGTTTTGGTACTATGGTTATATTGGTTTACTGTTGAACCGACGCTATGGTTCACTGGTATGGTTAGTGGCTTATGCACAGTCACCGGTATGTGTTCACCAGCATGTTATATGGTTCACCGACAACGATGATATCTTGGAGATCATTTAGTTATGTCGAAGACATGGATTGGAAATTTAGTTTTGGTGTTTTTCTTATTGGTCTAATAAGGTTGACAGATTTGCCTTTACCGGCAGATGGGTCTAGGTTATGGACCGGTACTCCAGATCAGCACAACACATTATGGAGATTGTTTATTGATTGTATATTGTGGTAAATATATTGAGCCATGTTGTATCGCATCAAGACTTATTTGTAATTGATTTAATTGTAATATCTTTAGTGAGCCGACCTATACATTTGGTCTTAGGTTTTGTATAAATGATTGTAAGATCTTATTGAAGATCGGGATATGGTTATGGTATGAGTGTGTTTGGATATTGAAGAGCGAAAATAAGAAAATCCTTATGCGAATCACATAGACATTATTTGAAGATTGAAGGAAGGTTATGAAGGTGTTTTGACACTCATGTTCAGAGCCTAACCGATACTGAATCCAGCATTGAAGATGCTATTTTGACCAGTATATTATCATTGGACTTAACCATCCAATTGTGTAGTCAGTGTGACTCCTATTTTGTGATTGAGCAGTGAGCTCTAGGCAGTTGGCCTTTCTGCATGTGCAGACCCCATTTGTATACACATACTATCTACAGTAGTATCATCTGATTGTGGGTAAGGTTTCCCATTGTGGTTTTTCCCTTACCAGGTTTCCACGTCAAAATCTTTGTGTTATGTGTTGTGGATGTTGTTTCTCTTTCTATTTTATGCATTAAGTTAAGCTGGTATTGCTATAACTGTTAATCTGTTTTACCGACACTTAAGTTTGGTTTACCGGCAGTAAGTTTAAGTTGGATTAATTTGAATTTGGTTTACAATTTATTGACAACTGGTTCGCAACTGATTCAACCCCCCCCCCCCCCCCCCCTCTTAGTTGTCCTTCCTGGGACCTAACACATAACACTGACCATTAAATGGTTGAGAGTTCACAACATTGTACCTTAGAGGTCTAAATCAATTCATACTTCTACAATCAACAACCTTATGTCCAATATTATTACAACAATAACAATTACCATTGAAAGATTGAGAGTACTTGGTTTAAAAAGTTCAATTAGGAGTTGACCTTCTCAAGTTCTTCTTCTTGCTTTGGAATTGTGTGAAATTTCTCTTATTCCCTTCTATGTTCTTGAATTCTTCATGTGAATTTTCTTTTCCTTTCTCATTCTTGCCTTTAGTCTTAGAACTTTTTCCCTTCTCAAAACCAAGGCCACTCTTGGCTTTTTGTGGTTTTTGATTGAGTACCTCATCAAGGAGGTCACTTTCACTTTTTAGTTTTAAACCTTTCTTTATATATTCTTTTTCACCTCTAATTCTTTTCTGAAAATGACAATATCTTCTTTAAGTTTGATGCATTTAGGAAACAATCAACAATCTTCTCGCCCTTTTCAAATTGAATCTTTAGATTAACTATGCCATCTTCTACCTTCTTGAGTTTGTCTTCACATTCCTTTCTTCCTTCAATCTTAGATTTCAACTTGATAATCTCCTTCTTTTCTTTATTGAATTTGGTCTTGTATTCATCAATCTATACCCTTGTAATTTCCATTTCTTCAAGAGAAAACCAAAGTTCTCCTTCAAGATCTACTTCATAATCAACTGGATTAATATCCCAAACTTTAGGTTCCATTGTCTCTAGCTTTGATTCAAGATTGATTATGTCATTATCCATTGTCTTTAAACTCCATGTGGTTAAATGCATGATGTATCTCAATTGTTAGACTTTTATCTTAGGAACCTTGCTCTAATACCAATTTTTGAATACACCTGAATGCTAAGAGGGGGGTGAATCAACATAAACTTAAATTTAACCATCCATTAGAAATTTAAACATTAAACCCTATATGACAAAAGAAGGAACATAAACAAAGCATGGACCACACAAAAACACCAAGATTTTATATGGGAAACATAATGAGGGAAAAACTGTGGTGAGAGTTAAATAACACTATATGAAACATATATTACAATATTTGTTTGACGGATCACTACCTAAAGAAGCTCATTGATCCTTGATGGACTTGTTGAGGAAGATATAAGAAAATAGGGACCTGCTAAAGAGACTCACTATTTGGTAGTAGGATAGATGAAGGTTATAGTAAAAAAATGAACATGAATTTCTATAGAAGAAGCATCTGACATATGTTGATGTTTCAATCCTCCTTTTCGCACAATTACTTAGTCATACTGACTTCACACACTTCATACTCAACTAATTCATCACCAATTATATTAAACACTTCTCAATACCTTCACAAACAATCTATCCTATCTTATATATCCTCTGCAACACCTCAAAACATCAATTAGGTCAGCTCCAAAATGACTCTTCAAATGAAGAATGTGATACAATATAGTTCAACTTCAAACACATGTATCATAAAAAAAAATTAGGTTGTAGATCAATCCATGACATATCTTAACCTCAAACACATCTCAATAAATCCTTTAAAGCCAATAATATAGGTTAGGATCAACTACAAACGAAGCAACTCAATTTGTTATCCCAAACATTCACACCACTATCAAAATTGTTAAGTGTTCAACTTCAATCCACTGGGGAGAAACCAAAAAAATCATGCAAATCAATATGAAAGAAAAGAATACCATTTACAAAATTTCTACAATCTTCTCCTAAAGTAATTTATCATTAAGTGTTGGCGCAATGGAAGAAATTCACTGAACTAACAAAAACGAGGCAATTTGGATAGACTGTGACACTATAACCTTTTGGATATTGAATTGTGGGTAAGTGCACCAAGATGGGGGATCAAAATGATTCGACATTTTTTGGCCCCTATCAAGGCATTTGGTGAGTACCAAATTACGTTCTCATCATATTTGGCATGTCATGCCTAAGACTTGGTCATGCCAAACCTATTTGGTAAGTGCCTTATTTGGCATTCGCTAAATAGGGACCCTGCCAAATAGTTTGCATAGAATAATTCTCTCTCTCTCTCTCTCTCTCTCTCTCTCTCTCTCTCTCTCTCTCTCTCTCTCTCTCTCTCTCTCTCTCTCTCTCTCCGTTAGTGAAATATATACATAAAAATATAACATTAAAGTATAAGTGATTTAAGTTATATTTTATGTATATATTGGCAAGATGTCTAATAGTGGTTTCAAATCTCTAGGAGTTATAATGAGATTCTAGGTTTTTGAAGATCGTAAAATCTTTTAGATAGTCAAATTTTAGTAATCAACATTCTCTCAATCTCTCTACCTTACTCTAGAGAGAGAGAGAGAGAGATGTTGATTACTAAAATTTGACTAAGTCATAAAATTTATATGATCTTCTAAAACCTAAAATCTACACTATAACTTCTAGAGATTTGAAACCACTCCCAAACATCCTACCAATATATACATAGAATATAAATTAATGTATAATTTTCTTATTATACTTAAATATTATATTTTATGTATATATTGCACTAATAGAGAGGGGGAGAGAGAGAGAGAGAGAGAGAGAGAGGAAAACAAAATGCTAGTGCAAAAAATTTGGCACTCAACAAATGCAGAATATACATTTTTTAAATTTGGCGCTCACCAAATGGGTTACATTGGGATATAACAAGTGTTAGGATTGGATTTTCCTTGGGCATTCAACCCAAAGACTTGGATGACCTTTTGAGGTCTAAGACGTGTTTTCTAAAAACATAATAATTTTTTCACATTTTTGTTTGTGCTCTCCATCAAGTTTGCACGTGTTTCAATGCAAAAAAAACACCACAATGAAGTTAAGCTCTCTCTTAGCTATCTAACCATATAAATATTTTTCAAATTTTGATTATGTTAAGGTTTTCATCTCTATTTTCTTTTGTTAGTGTGTCCGTTTTTTTGTCAAAGACCACTATGTGCTATTTTGGACATCATTTTTACCAGTTCATCAAATTTTACAAAAAAAATATATTTTTAGAATCTAGACTCCACTCTACACATATTGAATTATTTTTATTTTTTTTTTAGTTTTTAAAAATTTTAGGGGGGAGCATGCTCAAATTTCTATTTTTCAAGATGGGTCCACTTTCAAAATTAGTAAAAAATAATATATTCACCAAAACTTTAGCCAACAAAATCTAGTATAAACTACATGGTGTTAGATAGGTTCTCACTAGAGTGATTTTCAAAATTCATAAAATAATTAACATTTTAGGGGCATCACATTTGACACTATGTTATGTTTTTTCTAATAAAAATATGACCAATAAATGTGGTGCCCCTTTTTGAAACCCTTAATCTCCACCATTAAAAAATAATAGTAGTATAGAAAGTAGATTTAGAGAACTGCAACTCTTGTTCTTGTTGCATCTTCAAATTTTGAGTGTAGCTATCTTCATTTTCTCGTCAAAGTTCAATTTTTTTTTATTTTAGAAAAAAAAGTGGTATCTCATGACCACCTCTTGGTCCCCTTTCTTGATGCACATACCCTTGCAGAGCAACTAAACAACTAAAACACATATTTTAAAACCCTTAAACCTTCTTGACCATATTCCCAAGTAAGAATAACAAAAAATATCCAACCAAAAGAATGCAAAGCATTTCTATAGACTTTGTTGATTGTATATCACTATCACAACACTATCTTGTATGTAGAAACTTGTATATTTTGCAATAGAGGAAGACATCATTTTATACTCCATAAAGAACATGTTTATAAATGTATCAAACTATTTCCATAATCACAAGAAAAAATCTTGTTATTTAAAGAAATGTGGACCGAAACACCAAATGCTCTACCTTAGAGAAATCATTACAGATGCCCTAGGCAATAATCCTGAACCTTCCATTGCATGGAGAGAATCAAACTGACATAGTATTACTATAAGAGGTTGAAGCACATCATCTAACATCTATTTCCTCATCCACATCATACATGAGTACAAGAGAGCTAACAATCATTTATGTCTTCATCATCATTCATATGTAGATCAACCTCCTTGTCAAACCATCTTTCTCAAATCTTCCACTATCTTACCAATCTATCTCTAACCATTTCTTAACCCCTTTAGCTTCACCAATAACCTCAAGTTTATATCAATGACCTCAAGTTTATATAAATGACAACACATAGTGCAAACATAAAAATCTTAGTGGACATTGAGGATTGTGTAATATTTGACACTTCTATGTATTCATATGTAACAAATATTGTGTTTATGTTGTATAACAAGAGAATACTAAGGTTGTTGATCATGCTAGTTGCATGAAAAATATTTGCATATATTGGATGTACAAAATCATATGATGTTTAATCATCTAGAAAATTCATGGTGCTATTTGTTAGACAATTCAAATAACTGGAAGACAACTGAGAAAGGGGGGGGGGGGTGAATCAATTGTCACAGATTACCAGAACATTTAGCAATTAAAACTTCAATACCAGAACCCAAAAACATTAATACCAGAATAGTAGTTAAACCAATTAAGCATAAACAATAATCGCGAAATAAATACCATCCACATGACACCAAGATTTATACGTGGAAAACCCGGTAAAGGGAAATACCATGGTGGGAAGCCTACCCACAGTTAGATAATACTTCTGCACATAGTATGTGAATTACAATTGAGGGGCCTATACTTGTAGGAAGGCCAATAGTCTAGAGCACAAAGCTCATCACAAAAGGAGTCTCACTGACTACATAGAAATCCATACTACAATCCGGAGAAGTGTTTGAACTACAAAGATATCATCTCCTATGCCTGAGTACAGTTCTGGTTAATCTCTATACTAGATGACTAAATCCTCTTGCATTAACCCAATTAGATCTCCAATGATCGACCAAATCCTCTTCCTGAATGATATTACATTATTCGTACATTACATATCCATTTCCTTGACCTACTTCTCTACTATATAATCTACAATAAATCTTACATCATATATATGCAAACCCTCAACCATAAACAATTAGGTCAGCCACCAGCTAATAAACCAATTACATAATTACAAAACATGTTGGCCTTAGACCAAATAAATAATATCCAACACATAAGACATCCTGAAAACACATCGAGAGGTCCAATCCACACGCTTCATTAAGTCGGTCCATAACCTAGATCAATCGGGACCCAATATAGGTCCACATGCTAAAGCAATGATCTCCATCCGCCAAGTCTCAAACATGATCACCATCAGCATCCTAAAACTTCACTAGATGCTACACCAACACCACTTATGAAATTCGCCAAAGATCTTCATCAAAAGCTCTGTCGATGAAACCCTCACTGGAACCAGAAGCCAAGCTTCTAAGCAAACAGGATAGCATCCGATCACCAGAACAAAACCAAATGACTGAATATGATCACGAGTATCATGAATAAGCCAATTCCATAACCAAATCACACCAGAGCCTATCGGGTCATGCCGGATCCAAACCAACTAGAAACTGCTCAACCTATCGGGACCAGAAGGGTGTCGGTAAAGGATCCAAACAGCTAGTGTTGACATCAATGAAAAAACATCAATGAAACACATAATCAATTCCACCAAATGGCCAACAATCTCCCCCTTTGGCATTGATGGCAACAGATGTGAAAAACATCTAAGTACCAAGAAATTCCAAACAAGTCTCCCCTAATGGAAGACAACCAACAATCTCCCACATAAAGATATAGCAATGAAGTTCTGAAACAAAGACCAAACTCCCCCTGTGAATAATATCTTTGTAAGGCTTTGAAATATACATATATCTCTCCCCTTGATGTATACAACCAACTCCTTAAGTTTCTTTTTCACATCAATATCTCTCCCCCTTTGACATCAATCCCAGAAATCTGACAAAAATATCAAAGTAAAAACATAAACCACTGAGTCATAAAGATTACTACTCCCCATGAGCAGTAGCATCCCCACATTAGTGTAATAATGAAAAATATCTATGATAATGCATACCGAACTGATTCCAAATCGCATCAATCAAGTCTCTACTGGAGGGGCAGAAACCCCTAATCTATCTCTCAGATACTCAAATGATTCTTTAGGCAAAGGTTTAGTGAAAATATCTACAATCTGCTCTTTAGTGTTCACATAAGCCAATCTGACTTCATTTGGTTGCACCTTTTCCTTCAAAAAGTTATACTTGATAGATATGTGCTTTGTCTTGGAATGAAATACTGGATTCTTTGATATACCAATAGCAGCAAAGTTATCACAGTGAATAACTACCAGTGCATCACAATCCACCTTTATATCCTTCAACATTTTCTTCATCCATAAAACTTGTGTATAGTTAGTAGCAACAACAACATACTCAGCTTCAACAGTAGATTAAGAAGTACATGATTGCCTCTTGTTGATCCATGAAACCAACTTCTTTCCAAGAAAGAAAGCTCCACTAGAAGTACTTTTCTAGTCATCAACATTTCTAGCCCAATCAACATCTGAATATACACATAATGTAAAGTCATCATCCTTAGGGTACCACAAACCATATTTTGATGTACCTTGCAAGTATCGAAAAATCCTTTTCACCGCACTCTCATGATTTTCTCTAGGACCACTTTGAAATCTTGATACAATACAAACAACATTTATTATGTCAGGCCTAGTCTGAGTCAAATAAAGCAGACCTCTAGTCATATATTTGTATCTAGTAGGATTTACCGGTGCAGAAACATTTTTTCTTGTCAATTTCTCACTTGTAACCATAGGAGTACTTACCGGTTTAGAATCTCCCATACCCAATTTCTTCAACAATTCCTTAGCATACTTAGTTTGACAGATGAAAATACCTTTGTCAGTCTGAGTAATCTACAAACCTAAGAAAAATTTCATTTCCCCAATCATAGACATTTCAAATTCATTCTCCATATCCTTAGAAAATTCTATGCATAACTTATCTTCACCTTCAAAAATGATGTCATCAACAAATACTTCAATAATCAGTATATCATCATCAGTGATCTTATAATATAAATTATTGTCAGCATTACCCTTAGTCAAACTAAGCTTCAAAAGATATTTGTCCAACCTTGCATACCAAGCTCTGGGTGCTTGTTTCAATCCATATAAAGCTTTCCATAACCTACAAACCATGTTTGTATCATCTAATAGTGAAAAACCATCAGGTTGCTCAATATAAACTTCCTCATCAAGATCCCCATTCAAAAATTCACACTTAACATCCATCTAATAAACCTTGTAATTTTTATGAGCAACATAGGCAAGAAATCTTACAACTTAAATCCTAGCTACAGGTGCAAAAGTCTCTTCATAATCAATTCCTTCCTTCTGAGAATATCCTTTACAAACCAATCTAGCCTTATTTCTTATAACTTGACAATCCTCATTCAATTTATTCCTAAAAACCCATTTAGTTCCAATAAAATTCTTATTTTTAGGCCGGGGAACCAAAGTCCATGTGTTATTTTTCTCAATCTGATCTAATTCTTCTTCCATAGCTTTCAACCAATATTCATCTTTACATGCCTCAATTACTGATATCGGTTCAACTTGTGAAATTAAACATACCTCATTAGTTGCCAATCTTCTTCTTGTCATTACTCCATTGTTCTTATCCCCAATGATTTGATCTTCTGAATGATTCAATCTCACATACCTAGGAGTCTTCTGACTCTATGTTCCTCTTCCATGTTCTTCAGTTACTATATAATTTTTTGATATTGCTAGAGTAATTGGCTCAACACTTTGTTCTGGTAAAGGTGCTACCGGTTCAGATATAATCATTTCCACCGCCAGTTCCTTCTCATAGACTCTGATTTGACCTCTATTCAACTCATCCACTTTGACATTAGCACTCTCCACAATTCTTTGTAATCTTTTGTTATAACATCTATATGCCTTGCTTTCATTAGAATAACCACGAAATATGCCTTCATCACATCTAGGATCAAATTTGCCAATGATATTATCTCTCCTGATATAATATTTACTACCAAAGATTCTGAAATACTTAACTATAGGTGTATAGCCAAACCATAATTCATAAGGTGTCTTACCAGTTTCTCCTTTGATATGTACTCTATTGAATGTGTAAACTGGTATGCTCACTGCTTCTCTCCAGTAGATATGAGGTAGACTAGCTTTCATCATCATTATTCTAGCAGCATCCAAGATAGTTATGTTCTTCCTTTCCACAACTCCATTCTGCTGAGATGTCTAGGGAGAAGAAAATTGTCTTTTTATACCATGCTTCTCACAAAAGATTAAACTCACTGGATGTGAATTCTCCACCATGATCTGATCTCAAACATTTAATCTTCAATCCTGTCTCAGTTTCCACTTTAGCCTTAAAGATTTTAAACTTTTCAAATGCTTCAGATTTTTCTTTTAGAAAAGTAACCCATATCATTCTAGAATAATCATCAATGATTAGCATGAAATATCTATCACCTTGAAAACTTTTAACTCTATCAGGGCTACACAAATTAGTATGAATAAGATCAAGAACATCATTAGATTTATCTTGTATACTCCTAAAAGAAGTTCTGACCTGTTTAACCATTTGACATTCTTTACATACTAGATTATAGGGCCTCACAATCTTAGGTATATCTCTAACTGCCTTAGTTGAACTGATCTTAACAATGCAATCAAAATTAACATGACACAACCTTTTATGCCATAGCCAACTCTCATCAATCTGTGTAATCAAACATGTCTTATCACCGGAGTTCAAATGAAATATATTACCTTTTGTCTATGTACCGGTTGCAATCTCCAAACTAGATCTATTAATGATTTTGCATTTTCCATCCTTGAACTGTAATTGAAATCCCTTATCCACCAATTGTCCTACACTCAAAAGATTATGCCTTAAACCTTCAACATAATAAACATTGTCAGCATTGTTCTTACCATCCAATTATATAGTTCCTTTTCCTTTGATCATACATGTTTTGTCATCTCCAAATCTAACTAGACTGACATCAAATTCTTGCAAAGATAGAAACTTCCCTTTATCTCTAGACATAAGTGTGAACAACCACTATCAATTACCCATTCATCCTTGTCTTCAATTTTAGTAGCAAGTGCCTTCTCTTTAGGTACATTCTCTTCCAATGCCGGAACATCTTCCTTGATAGCCAAGAACACCCATTCCTTCCCATTGTCAGAACCACTAGCAGAGTCTTCTATTGGTTCATCATCAGAATCAGTAATACCTTCCTCATCCGCTATATAGCATGACTTGTCTATGTTTTACCTATACTTATACTTGTTTTGATATCCAAGGTTAGTCTTAAGAGATCTTCTAGCTCTTTCTTCAAATCTTGAATTCCTTTCAGGACATCTAGATGCAAAATGACCAATCTTATTACATGCAAAATATTTAAAAGGTGTTTTTCCTTCATACTTACTTCCTACCGGTCCTTTAGGTACTCTTCTAGAAAATTGTGCTTCAAGTTGCTCAAACTCTTCATCTTCTCTCTTCATATCATCCAATTCCTTTGCATATAAAGCTTCCCAATCTTGCTTACCAGTTGCAGATGTATATGCATGAAAAGTAGGTTCAACCTTCACAGCTCTAGAAGGTCCAAATTGTTCAAGCTCAAAAGCAGATAATTTCCCAACCAAGGTATCTTTGTTAACAGATGTATTAGCCATTTTTCTCAGCTCATTAATAGCAGTAGCCTTCATTTTGTAAGCCGGTGGTAAGGCTCTCAAAACTTTAGAAACAATTTCATCTTCACTAAGAGTTCCACCACAACATTGAATGTAGTAATCCTTTCATCCTCTTCCATCTTCAGGTTTCCATATCTCACCCGGTAACCATCAATTTTTACAATTTTCACTGTAGGGTCACCTTCATTAAGAGTCTCCAACTTATCCCATATAGCCTTTCCGGATGATTTGTCAATCAATCTCATTATTTTTTTAATCAAAAAGTGCACACAAGAGGGATTCTCTCGCTCTACAATCGTTCTCAAGTTCCTTATCTAGGTTTTTCGGAGGAGGATTGCTAGATGCCAAATTATGAGGTGTGACACCATTTTGTGTGATCTCCCAAATCTAATTGCCAAGACATCTCATATAAGTCTCCATTTGAATTTTCCATACTGTGTAATTTGTTCCATCAAGCCTAGGAATATCTCTCTGAAAGATAGCTCCAGATGAATTGGATGAACTTGAACTGTTAGTCGCCATAGCATCTTCCTCAAGCGGTTAAGCTTTTTGTAGAGAGGACCAAAGCTATGATACCAATTGTTAGACAATTCAAATAACTGGAAGACAACTGAGAAGGGGGGGTGAATCAGTTGTTACAGATTACCAGAACATTTAGCAATTAAAACTTCAATACCGGAACCCAAAAACATTAATACCAGAATGCTTAAACCAAATACCAGAATAGCAATTAAAACAATTACGCATAAACAATAATCACATAATAAATACCATCCACATGACACCAAGATTTATACATGGAAAACCTGGTAAAGGGAAAAACCATGGTGGGAAGCCTACCCACAGTCAGATAATACTTCTACAGTAAGTATGTGAATTACAATTGAGGGGCCTGCACTTGCAGGAAGGCCAACAACCTAGAGCACATTTCTCATCACAAAAGGAGTCTCACTAACTACATAGAAATCTAGACTACAATCTGGAGAAGTGTTTGAACTACAAAGATAGCATCTCCTATGCTTGAGTACAGTTCCAGTTAAGCTCTATACCAAAGGACTAAATCCTCTTACATAAACCCAATTCGATCTCCAATGATCGACCAAATCCTCTTCCTGAATGATATTACATTATTCGCACATTACATATCCATTTCCTTGACCTACTTCTCTACCATATAATCTACAATGAGATCTTACATCATATATATGCAAACCCTCGATCATAAACAATCAGGTCGGCCACTAGACAATAAACCAATTACATAATTATAAAACATGTTGGCCTTAGACCAAATAAATAATATCCAACACATAAGACATCCTGAAAACACATCGAGAGGTCCAATCCACACACTTCATTAAGCCGGTCCATAACCTAGATCAACCGAGACCCAATTTAGGTCCACACGTTAAAGAAATGGTCTCCATTTGCCAAGTCTCAAACATGATCACCATCAGCATCCTGAAACTTCACCAGAAGCTGCACCAACACCACTTATGCAATTCACCAAAGATCTTCATCAAAATCTCTGCCGGTGAAACCCTCACCAGAACCAGAAGCCAAGCTTCTAAGAAAACAGGATAGCATCCAATCACCAAACCAAAACCAAATGACAGAATATGATCATGAGTATCATGAATAAACCAATTTCATAACCATATCATACTAGAGCCTACAAAATCATGCCGGATCTAAACCAACCAAAAATTGCTCAACCTACCGGGACCAGAAGGGTTTTCGTAAAGCATCCAAATAGCTAGTGTTGACATCAATGACAAAACATCAATGTAACACATAATAAATTCCACCAAATTGCCAACACTATTGTGTATTGGACAACTTGCAATAATGAATTTTCAATTTGTGGGTGGATGATGGGTTAGTTAATATAGTACCTAGTAATGTAAATGATAAATTCTATAATGAAGATACTATATTTTCTAACTTGTCATTATGTGTGATCATTGAATTTGATAAAAATGCAGGTTAGCTATAGGCCATGAATAATCAATTTTTTTTCCTATTTCACATATTACAATCTTGAGACAATCATACTGTATGTAGTGGAAAGTGAGTTCAAAGGAGTGCTAAAAACATGTTCAAATACTCAAACAAATGAAATCGTAACAACATCACGATAGGATGAAAAACGAGATTAAACAAGACAAAATGAAAGCAAACCAAGTGAAGCAATTTTTGTGGAAGTCTCTTTTGTTGCAATAGTTTGTCCTGTGTAGATGGATTGTGTGTGTGCTCACTCAAGATTTCAACAACATAACGATGCTCAAATGACCAAGGAGAGAGAGAGAGAGAGAGAGAGAGATAAAAATGGTTAAGGGTTTGATTTATAGGATTTTGGATGAGATGAATGGATGGTTGGGATTAAAGATCAAGATCAATGGTGGAGGATGAAGGAGAGAAATAAAGGAATTGAAATTTCCATTTAGGGCACTTTAAGGGACAAGTCCATGTGCTTGTGTAAGAAACCCATGTGCTTGACTTGATGGGAAGAGTTGAGTTCACTTAATCAAGGACTAAGTGTGTGCAAATTCTTAGCAAAGTGGGTTAGGTGTGGATTCAGATTAGGATTAGAGGCAAGTGGGAGATGTAGAGGAGGATGTGACATGTGAGAGGAAATTAAATAAATAGACTTATTTATTTAATTGTTGGAAGAAGGGGATAAAAGATAGAGATAAATAATTAAAGGTATTTATTTACCCTCGACTAGGATTTAGGAAAATTATAGGAAAATGGATGAATAAAGATAATTAATTAAATAATAATAAATTATTTAATTAATAAAAAATAGTTAGAATAGATAAATAATAGGGATAAATTGATCAAACACAAGTGATCAATTTTAGGTGTCCACATTTTACCCCTCTTTGAGATGGTGTTACAAAGTAGCATCATTTAAAAGAAGATTAATATATAGGACTTATAAGAAAATGGTTAGATTAGAATGATGCCCCAGTCATTAAAAAGACTGACTAGGAAGAAAGATGATGAGAGATGAGGATGAGGAGGCCCCCTCGAGAGGGCATGAGGGTTCGGGTTAGTGCAGGATCAAGGGGTGCCAAAAAGTGGCGATGTGAAAAAAATAGCCTTCTTCACTCGCCTAAAAACGCGAAAATCCGTGTTGGCTTTTTGCTTGGCCTGGGTGTCAGTACACCTTGGCCTGGTAATTACCTATGCAAATCGGATATCCGATTTTTATTTGTAATTTTAATTTTAAAAATATATTATATGTTACATATTATATAATATATAATCTATTATTATATTATATAATATATATTATATAATAATATATATAATATAATATTATATTATATATAATATAATAATGAAAATATTATATTATATAATAATATTATATTATATATAATAATATTATATTATATATAATATTATATTATATTATATAATAATATTATATTATATATAATATAATATAATATTATAATATTATATTATATTATAATATAATATTATATTATATTATAATATAATATAATATTATATTATATTATATTATATTATATTATAATATAATATAATATTATATTATATTATAATATAATATAATATTATATTATATTATATTATAATATAATATAATATTATATTATATTATATTATATTATATATAATACAATACGTATTATATTATATTATATTATATATTATAACATACAATACGTATTAGCTATTGAATGTATGGTTGGAAAAATCTTAGCCACAAAGAAAAAGGTCAATGAGATGGGAGATAGAAAGGAAATGGACAACAAACTGAAAGATTTTGGTAGCAGAATTGACAAGCTAGAGCACAATGTCAAGCAGCTTGCTGATCAAAATTTCCAAATCCTTAAATCTTCGGTGGACAACATGAACATCTTTATCAACAGGTACAAGAATAATGCAGAGAAGGATGGTGATAAAGAGCAAGTGAGCAAGAAGGGTCATGAAAGGAGGACCAGAGCCAACACAAAGAATAAGGTTGACATCGAAGGTCGTGAGCTGGAGGATATGAAGACCTCAGCGAACAACATGAAACAAATGGTTGTTCACATTGAGGAGATCTTGAATAGTATTTAGTTCTAGTTGTTGTCCTTGGTTCTGTCTCTTTGTTGTCTTTTTCTTTCCTTTTGCTGTCTGTTCTGAGTTTTATGTAATGAAGTTTTAAGCTGTGCCCTTCCGGTGGGTTCATTTTGACTTTTTGAAGTGATCAGGCACTTTTTTAAGCTTTTTTGTTTTCCTAGCTTGTAAAAGGTTCGGGTACCTTTCAAATACCTGTTTTTACTTAATCAAAACATACAATATGTATTATATAATATATTATTATATTATATAATATATTATTATATTATATATGTTATTTAAAAATAATTTAAGTATAAAAATTGGATATGCGATTTTATTGAATATCCGATTTTCTGAGACTTTTATATTTTGACAGTGGCAGCCCGTGAGTCATTTTTAACTCACGGGCTGCGCGATTTCATCACAATCCGATATCCGCTCCATCCGATATCCGGTTTTTTGACAAAAAATTGCTAAAAGATAGATTCAGAGGTAAGAATTTTATTGTTTTGAATCATTTTTTGTATTTTTTGTTAATGTTTATTTGATTTTTCATTGAAAATATGGGTTTTTTTATGGAAACTAGGTTTTTTTAAATCAAATATCTAATTGTTTAAGTTTTTTAACTAAATTTAATTGTTTACATTCAATTAGGTTAAAAATGGGGGATAACAATGAAAACACTGACAAACCGCAACTGCAATAGCCAAACCCTCATTTGCCGAACCCCCCCTCAATTCAGGATTTGATTGCACAAAATTTGAATGAATTGAGGGGGATTGCAGAAGTATATTGTAGGATCCCTCATCCAAACCAATGTTTGATCCTCTCACGTCGATCATAAAAAGTATGGAAACCATGACTGAGAAGCACCCTGTCGCCCTTTTGTGGTGAGATTCTATGAGGGAAAAATATGCAGATGGCTTGTCATATAAGGATATCAAGGATCTTGAGATATCCAAAGCCAAAATCATCTCATTGTTTGTCAATCCCCGTATTGGTCAGCCCGTAGATCCCCAAAAAACAAAACTTTCTATTAAATGGTGCACAAATGATGGGATTGTGAAAAACTTTTGGGATCGTTGGTTGATGGTTTTCGACAAACCACCCAACAACAATCTTGATATCCCCTTCTATTTTATAAAAAAATTGTATGTTGAGTTTGTTTTACACAAACATGTGAACTACTTTGACATCCAACCTTTCCAGGGTGTAGGTTTAGGTATGCCCCAAAATAGACCTGGGGCAGTCAAAGTAGTCCAGGGCCCGTATGTCCCCCCTCCTCTTGTTGATCCCCCACCTGTAGTGGAGCATCCTGATATCATTCGTGAGGAGGCTTCATGGACCATATCGGCTATTCACTCTTTGAGTAGCCTTTTGGTTTCTCGGGCTGCGTCAGTAGATCAGCCTACTCTTGATGGTAGCGGTGCATCTGGTGGCGTTGACACGTCATCCTTGGCTCCACACATATGCATGCCCCATAGTTGTGTCATGTATGGGCACGTATGCTTGGGTCCAGTAGGACACCTTATCGATCATCCTCTGGATAGTGCAGATTATGAGGTGCATGAGATGCATGATGTACCAGATGTTATTACACAGACTAGAGGATACCCTGGGGAGTCCTCACATGCTAGAAGCGAGGAGGCACCATCATCATACATTGATGATGTAGTGGTAAGATTTGTATTTTCACAGTTCATGTTATATTTTAATTAAATATTTATAAATTAGATAATATTAAGTACTAATTTTTATTTACATGGTCTATTTAACAGTTGATGACTGAGGATGAGTTGAGGTAGATTCAGGAGGGCACCTTGTCGGCCATTTCATTTGGCCTTGATAGCTTGACGGTACATATATTATTGCACCTAGTCATTTGTATTTTATTGTACATACATGTTCATCATTTATATTGGTATTAATTAGATTATGTAGTAACTTGCATGTATATCTTATTTTACTCTTGTAGGGCACAAGTAGCATGAGTGCGGGGCAGTGTGATTTAGGATCTGGTAGTGCAGTTGGAGACAAGGGAAAGGTAATTGAATGCAAATATGATTGAATGGATAGCTTAAATAACTTATAGTGATTATACATGTCTAGAAAAAGATTGATAGTTTCATATACTTGTTGTGTATATATACAGAGAATTCTTGGCTTCACATCCTTGATGACTACACCTAGTATACCTGAAGAAGAAGAAGAGATGCCTCAAGTAGATGTGTGTTTATTTTATTTTTTGACTAGTAGATATAATTTGTTATTATTAGTGACAATTATATGCTAACTTGTATCAATGTCATGTTTCTGAACATATGTAGGTTGTGTATGAAAATATTCAAAACATAACTCCTCTACTGAAGACATACATCAAGAGTCCTGCAAAGCTGAAGAGAAAACATGGAGATGAGGTAAACATGAATAGTTCAATTATAGTTCATTTTTAACTTAACTTTTCGAATGTGAATTATATAATATAACTAATATTAATCGTGGTTTGTTTTTCTTGTGCATGATCCTTCAAAGCCGAGTAGTGCGGCGAAGAGGATCGATTTTGATGATCCATCAACAGCTTAGGATGTTATAGATAGTTTTGGGATGCTTACATGTCTAGTTGGCATGTATATTTTGTATATGGACATACATTCACGTATTTAGACATACATTTTGTTTCAGTTGGCATTTATGCCATATTTGTGTATAGACATACATTTGTAATCATTTGACATTTTTATATATACAAAAGTTGATATTCAATCATATAAATTGTTGCTCATCTGTGTGTGGTGTTATCATGGAAATCTTTATTCTTCATTCCAATAATTAACAATGGTTAATAATGGCTATTTAATGAACAATACAATTCATTTCATTTCATCGTAAGTGTTGTTTTTATAATGAACAATATAATTCATTTAATGAACAATACAATACAATTCATTTAATGAGCAATACAATTTATGAACAATACAATTCATTTAATCAACAATACAATACAATTCATTCAATGAACAATACAATTCATTTAATGAACAATACAATACAATTCATTTGACGAGCCTTCCTCAATTGATGGCTTACTAAGGAGGTTGTAATCACTCTTCGAGTGGCTCTCTTATCTCTTTCTTTGGTATTCTTTCCAATAGAATTGAGAGTGTCAAATAGATTTTTTGCAATAATAGAATTTATCTCCGTCTTCTTGTTCATACGAATCTTCAATTTGTTTAGAAATGGTCTCATCTTTATCATCTTTAGTAATTGAACAAAGAGTTGGCATTTCTCGGTCAATGTCTTATTGCTAAAATTTTGGTTGAAAAGTTCTGTAGCCCACAACCGAACGGTTCTTGTTGACCTCTTGCCTTCAAGATTCATAATAATGTTCTCATCGATTTCAAATAACCATTTTGGGGTTCTTGAAGATCTTGGATTTGGAATTTGTCTTTCATCCATGAGAGGGTCTTCATTTCTAAAGTAATTAGGTGTTACATATGGTTCACTTGGTGAGGCAATTCCACCTTCAATGTTAAAGTTTTCCACATTTTCACCTCCTATGTCAAAATTTTCCACATGTTGAGCATTTTCATTATCACTTTCAACATTTTCAAAATTTTCAATATTTTCACTTTCAAAATTTACATTTTCATTTTCAATAACTTGTGGCACATTTTTAGTTTCAATTTCCTCTTCAGTTGAAGTAACATTAGCAATATTTAGCATACCTTGTCTTCTCCTCCTATGACATTCTCTATCTCTTTCTCTATACACTTCAACTTGGTCATTTGAAAGCTTTCTTTTGCATTTAGACTTCCGACAACTACTACTCCCCATTTCCCTCCACACATATGCTCCTTCGTGATTGACAATGTAAGTTTTCACTTTAAGAATCTCCCAAAAGCACAAATTTGTCTCTAGCTGTCTGAAACCCCCTGATCCTCGATAGAAAACATAGGACCCAGACTGTTGGCCGTTGGAATCTACAGAATGGCCCACAAACCCTTTTTTTCTTGGGTTTTAGTACTAAAATCGGATATCGGATAAAATTGGATATCGGATTTTATACAATATCCGATTTTTGTTTAAAAATATGTGGTCCCCAAAAAAGATTCCCATTGCCACCATATATGAACTAAACTACCACATGGCAGAAATCTGATATTCGATTAAATCGAATATCAGATTTTATTGGTCATATTTTAGAGAGAGGGAGGGATAGAAGGAGAGGGAGAGAGGGAGAGAGGGAGAGAGAGAGAGAGAGGGAGAGAGGGAGAGAGAGAGAGAGAAGGAGAGGGAGAGAGTGAGAGGGAGAGAAGGAGAGAGAGAGAGAGAGGGAGAGAGAGAGAGAGAGAGAGAGAGAGAGAGAGAGAGAGAAGGAGAGAGGAAGAAAGAGAGAGAGAGAGGAGGAGAGGGAGAGAAGGAGAGAGAGAGAAGGAGAGGGAGAGAGAGAGAGAGAGAAGGACATGATTTCGTGTCTTAAGGGGTCCTATGGTGTCACAAGACACCATATGACCCCTAACGACACCATAGGACCCCTTAAGACACCAAATCATGTCATTAGGGGTCATATTGTGTCTTATGGGGTTGTAGGACACAATATGACCCCTAATGACATGATTTGGTGTCTTAAGGGGTCCTATGGTGTCGTTAGGGGTCATATGGTGTCCATAGGGGTCATATGGTGTCCCATGAACCCTTATGACCTCTTAGGACACTGTATGACCCCTAATGACACCATATTGGGTCGCTTTGGGTCATATTGTGTCCTAAGGGGTCATATTGTGTCTTAAGGGGTCCTATGGTGTCCCAAGACACCATATGACCCCTATGGACACCACATGACCCCTAACAACACCATAGGACCCCTTAAGACACCAAATCATGTCATTAGGGGTCATATTGTGTCTTACGGGGTCGTAGGACACAATATGACCCCTAACGACAAGATTTGGTGTCTTAAGGGGTCCTATGGTGTCGTTAGGGGTCATATGGTGTCCATAGGGGTCATATGGTGTCCCATGAATCCTTATGACCTCTTAGGACACCATATGACCCCTAATGACACCATATTGGGTCGATTTGGGTCATATTGTGTCCTAAGGGGTCATATTGTGTCTTAAAGGGTCCTATGGTGTCCCAAGACACAATATGACCCCTATGGACATCATATGACCCCTAATGACACCATAGAACCCCTTAAGACACCAAATCATAACATTAGGGGTCATATTGTGTCTTACGGGGTCGTAGGACACAATATGACCCCTAACGACATGATTTGGTGTCTTAAGGGGTCCTGTGGTGTCGTTAGGGGTCATATGGTGTCCATAGGGGTAATATGGTGTCCCATGAACCCTTATGACCTCTTAGGACACCATATGACCCCTAGTGATACCATATTGGGTCGATTTGAGTCATATTGTGTCCTAAGGGGTCATATTGTGTCTTAAGGGGTCCTATGGTGTCCCAAGACACCATATGACCCCTATGGATACCATATGACCCCTGACGACACCAAATCATGTCGTTAGGGGTCATATTGTGTCCTACAACCCCATAAGACACAATATGACCCCTAATGTTATGATTTGGTGTCTTAAGGGGTCCTATGGTGTTGTTAGGGGTCATATGGTGTCCATAGGGGTCGTATGGTGTCTTGGGACACCATAGGACCCTTTAAGACACAATATGACCCCTTAGGACACAATATGACTCAAAGCGACCCAATATGGTGTCGTTAGGGGTCATATGGTGTCCTAAGAGGTCATAAGGGTTCATGGGACACCATATGACCCCTAACAACACCATAGGACCCCTTAAGAAACCAAATCATGTCATTAGGGGTTATATTGTGTCCTACGACCCCGTAAGACACAATATGACCCCTAATGTTATGATTTGGTGTCTTAAGGGGTCTTATGGTGTCATTAGGGGTCATATGGTGTCTTGGGACACCATAGGACCCCTTAAGACACAATATGACCCCTTAGGACACAATATGATCCAAAGCGACCCAATATGGTGTCCTAAGAGGTCATAAGGGTTCATGGGACACCATATGACCCCTAACAACACCATCGGACCCCTTAAGACACCAAATCATGTCATTAGGGGTCATATTGTGTCCTATGACCCCGTAAGACACAATATGACCCCTAACGACATGATTTGGTGTCTTAAGGGGTCCTATGGTGTCGTTAGGGGTCATATGGTGTCTTGTGACACCATAAGACCCCTTAAGAGACCAAATTGTGTCGTTAGGGGTCATATTGTGTCCTACGACCCTATGAGACACAATATGACCCCTAACGACATGATTTGGTGTCTTAAGGGGTCCTATGGTGTCGTTAGGGGTCATATGGTGTCCATAGGGGTCATATGGTGTCCCATGAACCCTTATGACCTCTTAGGACACCATATGACCCCTAGTGACACCATATTGGGTCGCATTGGGTCATATTGTGTCCTAAGGGGTCATATTGTGTCTTAAGGGGTCCTATGGTGTCCCAAGACACCATATGACCCCTAACAACACCAAATCATGTCGTTAGGGGTCATATTGTGTCCTACGACCCCGCAAGACACAATATGACCCCTAATGTTATGATTTGGTGTCTTAAGGGGTCCTACGGTGTCGTTAGCGGTAATATGGTGTCCATAGGGGTCATATGGTGTCTTGGGACACCATAGAACCCCTTAAGACACAATATGACCCCTTAGGACACAATACGACCCAAAGCGACCCAATATGGTGTCATTAGCGGTCATATGGTGTCCTAAGAGGTCATAAGGGTTCATGGGACACCATATGACCCTTAACGACACCATAGGACCCCTTAAGACACCAAATCATGTCGTTAGGGGTCATATTGTGTCCTACGACCCCGTAAGACACAATATGTGTTGAAATGTGGTGACTGATTAGCAAAGTACTGTACACTCAGCACGTATCCTTGCCAGGGTCCGGGGTCGGGCTGGGCCCCGGGCAGGGGTTCGAGAGAAGCAACCCCCGAGAGAAGTAGGGGTTCAGGGGCGGGAGCCCCCGAGAAAAAAAATTTTGGGGTAGTTTTTTTGTTGATGAAAACCGACATTGTAATAAAACCCTAAAAAGGCTGACTTTGTTTTTGCCCTAAAAATGCATGTTATAAGCGGCTAGGATTCTTAAGGCATTGTAAGGTTGATGTACTGTTTTTGTTGGATAATAAGAAAGATTGGATGACTGTGTATGGTGGACATAACCCATTCTGGGTGAACCACGTTAAATCTCTGTGTTATCTATGTCCTGTTTTATTTCTTTATCTTTTGTATTTAAATCTGCATATAATTGTTAGTTCATATTTGCATCGGATCTACTTGAAACCTTAACAATTGGTATCAGAGCGAGGTTTTCTGTAAATTGGCATGAATCTCAGATTTGAGTGGGAGCAATGGAGGATTCCAAATTCAAGGTCGAAAAGTTTAACGACCAGAACTATCAGTTATGGAAAATGCAGATGGAGGATTACTTGTATCAAAAGGATTTGTGGCAGCCATTGGAAGGAAAGGCAAAGAAAGTGACTGTAGATTTGATGGTGACATTGGCAAAGTTGTATGAGAAACCCTCGACTTCGAATAAGGTATTTCTTATGAAGCATTTGTTTAATTTGAAAATGAATGAGGGAGGATCTGTAGCAGAGCACTTAAATGAATTTAATACAATTACCAGTCAACTGTCTTTGGTAAAAATTACCTTTGCAGAAGAGGTTAGGGCTCTCTTGATTTTATGTTCTTTGCTAGAAAGCTGGAATAGCTTGGTTATGGTTATAAGTAACTCTGTCTCTGGTAAAAATGCTTTGGTATTTGATGATATTGTTGGTGTTATCCTAAGTGAGGAAATGCGAAGGAAAAGCATAGGTGAGACTCCAACATCATCGGGTAGTGTTTTGAATGTGGAGAACAGAGGAAGATCAAAGGAAAGAGGAAAAGGCCCTGGGAATGAGAAGTCACGAGGGAAGTCAAAAAAAGGGCGCTCTCAATCTATAGGAAAGAAAGATTGTTGGTACTGCGGAAAGCCTGGCCATCTAAAGAAAGATTGTTGGTCTCGGAAAAACAAAGAAGGAGACAAAAATGAAAATGACAGTAAGGAAGCTAATATTGCAAGTAATACTTTACAAGATGCTTTAATCTTATGTTTGGATAATGTTAATGATTCCTGGGTAATAGATTATGGGGCTTCATTTCATGCTACACCCCATAGAAAATATTTTCTAGATTATGTTCAAGGTGATTTTGGATAGGTATATTTGGGTGATGATGTTGGAAAAGGAAAGATAAAGATCAAGTTGCAAAATGGAAATGATTGGTTTCTGCAGGAGATAAGACATGTTCCTAATTTAAGAAGAAATTTAATTTCTGCAGAGCAACTAGGTAGTGAAGGTTGCATAGTTACCTTCTTAGATAGTATTTGGAAGGTCACTAAAGGATCATTAGTAGTAGCTAAAGGTGCGATGGTAGGCACATTATATCTGTGTACTGGTAACACTTACTCTACCCTAGCTACTACAGATATAGTTACTGCAGGGACAACAACAATAGATGTTGCAAGAACAGATTCGATAATGTGGCACCATAGGCTTGGGCACATGAGTGAGAAAGGGATGAAAATCCTTCACTCCAAAAATCTATTGCCAGGACTAAAGAAGATTGATTTAGAGTTCTGTGAAAACTGTGTTTATGGCAAACAGAAAAGAGTCAGATTTCTCAAGGTTGGGAAAGAGAAGAAGAGTGAGAAATTAGAGCTTGTGCATTCAGATGTATGGGGACCAGCTTAAGTATCATCTCTTGGTGGCTCTTGTTATTATGTTATTTTTATTGATGACTCAACCAGAAAACATGGGTATATTTCCTAAAACAAAAATCAGATGTTTTTGAAACTTTTAAGAAATGGAAAGCTTTGGTTGAGAATGAGACAGAAAAAAAGTTTAAGTGTCTCAGATCAGATAATGGAGGTGAGTATTGCAGCAAAGAATTTGAAGATTACTGCTGCTTAAATGGGATTTGAAAGTAGAAGACAGTTCCAAGAACTCCACAAGAAAATGGTGTGTCAGAGAGAATGAATAGGACTATCATGGAATGCGTGAGGAGCATGAGATTGCATGCTAGATTGCCCTTACATTTTTGGGCAGATGTTGTACATAATGTTGTCTATTTGATAAATAGAGGACCTTCAACCCCTTTGGATGGTGGTATTCTAGAGGAGGCATGGACTGGTAAAAAGGTAAATTATTCTTTTCTGAATACCTTTAGTTGTGAAGCTTTTGTCCATATTGATAAAGAAAATAGAACCAAGCTTGATGCTAAATCTCAGAAATGTACCTTCATTGGATATGGGATAGATGAATATGGCTATCGGTTATGGGATTTTGAAAATAAGAAAATAATTAGAAGTAGAGATGTTATATTCAATGAGAAGGTTATGTATAAAGAACAGATCCAGGAAAAGAAGCATGAACAAGACAAACAAGAATATGTGGTGTTGGATGAGATTCCTGAAAACGAAATGCCACAGGTAGCTGATGCTTAGAAACAACAGATTGTCCCACAAACTCCTGCAAGTGTTAGACGTTCTACAAGGTCAAGTAGACCCCCTGAAAGATTTTCTCCTTCTTTGTATTCTATTTTATTAACTGATTCTGGTAAACCCGAAGAATATGAAGAAGCAATGCAGGTGGATGCCAAACAACAGTGGGAGCTAGGCATGAAAGAGGAGATGGACTCCTTGATGAAAAATAAGACTTGGGACTTAGTCCCTTTACCTGCAGACAAAAGAGCTTTGCCTAACAAATGGGTTTATAGGTTGAAGGAGGAGGAAGGAGGTCAGAAAAGATATAAGGCCAGACTTGTGGTAAAAGGTTTTGCACAGAAAAAAGGTATAGATTATGATGAAATATTTTCTCCAGTTGCAAAAATGACTTCAATTAGAACTGTACTTAGTCTTGTGGCTGCAGATGATTTACATCTTGAACAATTAGATGTCAAAACAACTTTTCTCCATGGAGATTTGGAGGAGGAAATTTACATGTTGCAACCACAGGGATATGAGGTCAAAGGTAAGGAGAACTTGGTGTGCAGGTTGAAGAAAAGTTTGTATGGCCTAAAGAAAGCACCCCGACAATGGTATTTAAAATTTGATAGTTTCATGGCTGAACACGGTTATCATAGATGCCATTCTGATCATTGTGTATATTTTAAGAGATTGGATAATGGCAGTTATATTACCCTGTTGCTTTATGTTGATGACATGCTTGTTGCTGGGTCTAACATGCAACATATAAATGATCTTAAACAAAAATTAGCTAGGTCATTTGCTATGAAGGATTTGGGTGCAGCTAAGCAAATTCTTGGTATGAGAATTACACAGGATAGGAAAAATAGAACCTTGAATTTGTCCCAAAGTGAGTATATAAAGAAGGTGTTGAAAAGATTTAACATGCAGGATGCAAAAGCAGTTAGTACACCTTTGGCTAGTCATTTCAAATTGACTAAGGAGATGTGCCCAAAGGCACAAGAAGAGGTTAATAAAATGTCTAACATCTTGTATTCATCAGTTGTTGGTAGTCTGATGTATGCAATGGTATGCACAAGGCCAGATATTGCACATGCAGTGGGAGTTGTGAGCAGGTTTATGAGTAATCCAGGTATGGAACATTGGAATGTTGTGAAATGGATCCTTTGATATTTGAAAGGAACCACTACGAAGGCATTATGTTTCAAAGGATCTAATGCTGCTCTGAGTAGATTTGTTGACTCTGATCTGGCAGGTGATATTGATTCACGGAGGAGTACTAAAGGGTATGTTTTTACTATAGGGGGAACTGCAGTCAGTTGGATTTCTAGGCTGCAAAAGGTTGTTGCACTTTCAACCACTAAAGTTAAGTATGTTGCTGCT
Source organism: Cryptomeria japonica (assembly GCF_030272615.1). Taxonomy (NCBI): domain Eukaryota; kingdom Viridiplantae; phylum Streptophyta; class Pinopsida; order Cupressales; family Cupressaceae; genus Cryptomeria; species Cryptomeria japonica. The sequence continues at coordinate 686,312,763 of NC_081413.1, forward strand.
ACAGAAGCCAGCAAGGAGATGATTTGGTTACAATGTTTTCTGGAGGAATTGGGTCAGACACAGGAGGATTGTCCATTGTATACTGATAGCCAGAGTGCCATTCATCTTGTGAAGAACTCTGCTTTTCATTCAAGGACAAAGCACATTCAGCTCAGGTACCACTTCATCCGGACTATTTTGGAGGAGGGTCAGTTACCAAATGGACACCATATGACACCATAGGACCCATTAAGACACCAAATCATGTTGTTAGGGGTCATATTGTGTCTTACGGGGTCGTAGGACACAATATGACCCCTAACGACATGATTTGGTGTCTTAAGGGGTCTTATGGTGTCACAAGACACCATATGACCCCTAACGACACCAATCGACCCCTTAAGACACCAAATCATAACATTAGGGGTCATATTGTGTCTTACAGGGTCGTAGGACACAATATGACCCCTAACGACATGATTTGGTGTCTTAAGGGGTCCGATGGTGTCATTAGGGGTCATATGGTGTCCATAGGGGTCATATGGTGTCCCATGAACCCTTATGACCTCTTAGGACACCATATGACCCCTAATGACAACATATTGGGTTGCTTTGGGTCATATTGTGTCCTAAGGGGTCATATTGTGTCCTAAGGGGTCTTATGGTGTCCCAAGACACCATATGACCCCTACGGACACCATATGACCCCTAACGACACCATAGGACCCCTTAAGACACCAAATCATGTCATTAGGGGTCATATGGCGTCTTAAGGGGTCATAGACCACAATATGACCCAAAGCAACCCAATATGGTGTCATTAGGGGTCATATGGTGTCCTGAGAGGTCATATGGGTTCATGGGACACCATATCACATAACTATCATTAGGGGTCATAGTTATGGGTCGTAAGACACATTATGACTCCTAACGACATGATTTGGTGTCTTAAGGGGTCCTATGGTGTCCCAAGACACCATATGACCTCCAACGACACCATAGGACCCCTTAAGACACCAAATTGTGTCATTAGGGGTCATATGGTCTCTCTCTCTCTCTCCCCTTCCCTCTCTCTCTCTCTCTCTCTCTCTCCCTCTCTCTCTCCCTCTCTCCTTCCTTCTCTCTCTCTCTCTCTCTCCCCCTCCCTCTCCTCCTCCTCCTCCTCTCTCTCTCTCTCTCTCTCTCTCTCTCTCTCTCTCTCTCTCTCTCTCTCTCTCTCCCTCTCCTCCTCTCTCTCTCTTTCTCCCTCTCTCCCTCTCCTTCTCTCTCTCTCTCTAAAATATGACCAATAAAATCCGATATCCGATTTAATCGGATATCGAATTTTTGCCATGTGGCAGTTTACTTCATAAATGGAGGCAAAGGGAAATTCTTTAGGGACCGCAAATTTTTGTACAAAAATTGGATATCGGATAAAATCCGATATCTGATTTTTGTACTCAAATTTTCAAATTTCTAATTTCAGCTCAGGAATGCTTTGGTATTAGGCTTGGAAGTGACAAACCTGGAAAGTCAACTGAAAAAATGTGTTTTTCATTATTCCTTGATTTTCCAGACTTTACACTGGTCGCTGATGACTATTTTTGTAGCCAAAATTGATAAAACGAAAAGGGTTTTTTAAGGACGTTCCCAGCTTTCCAACAATATAAGGCTTGTCTTATTTTGACTTTAGTAAATAATTATTATTTATTTTCTAATTGAATTTTGACAATAGTCCTGATTGATATACTAATTGAAAAACACTCATAACTTTCAAACAGTATAACATTTTTTGAAACCAAAACATGCGTCACATCCTATGCTTTGTCTACTATAGGGAAAAATTAAAAAAAATTAAATTTCATAAGGTTTTGACCAAGTTAAGGTGGTCAGACGTAGGAGTTTCTGAATTTTTGAAAAGCTGTAGTAAAAAAATCATAAATAATTATTTAATTCATAAAAAATTAAAATAAAATATGTGTCACATCCAAACATGAGTCTAATACTTATATTATAAATATTATAAAAAATATTAAGATTTGATTGTGATTAGGGTGGTTAGACATACGTCTACTTCTTATTTTTTTCCTGAAATTTTAGTACCACTGCATTGAAATTTGAAATTTTCATCAAATAGGATTTTTTTTTTCCAAAAAACAACTAGTAGCTTAGAAACTACATTCAATTTTCTATATATTCTCTTCTTACATATTTTAAAAATAATATTCACAACTTATTCAAATTTTCATGTCAAGTTGCATAACTCTGATTTTTCTGAAATCTCATTGCCACTTAAGGGCCTGTTTTGGCACACCATGATCCTGCACATACCCGTTCAAGAGAACACAAGTGTGATCTGAAAATGGATGAGATGATGCATGCATGATAGATGGATGATGATGGAAAATGCATTGTGGATGCAATGGCTAAGGATTGCAATATTGATTATGATGCATTATTGGTGATGAAACAATGAAAGTGAGAACAAATAGATTAACAAGTCTCTATGTTATACAAGATGGGACTAAATGATAGTGCAATGGATGAGAATGATAATGGATAGACTAATGAGTCTATATTATGAAAGATGTACTGAGATGATAGATGAAATGCAATTATCAAACAATGATGTGATGGATGCAAGGGAAGATGCAATAAGTAAAAGTGGATGGATAGATAACCCAAAGGATGAGGGGATAGACAAATAGGATGGATGGATTAGAAAGATACATGGGATAAATGGATGGGGGGAGATTGAGCACCGTATGCTAACTACCATGAACTGAGTACTTATTTTGATTTAGCATATGAGATTATGTGCCAGGGTAGGAGGAACCAAGGTGAAATTGTATCACGTGCATAGGACTGACACAACAAACAAAAAGGTTGGTCTAACATCTCACAAACTCGCAAGGACTTTGAGGGAAATGATGCTAGAAAAACCACAAGAAAAAGATATTCCCTAGCGTAACATGAGACCACAAGGATCTCATGAGGGAACAACATGAGACACATCAAGAAAACAGATCTAAGCAAAACAACAAGACCGTGCCCCTAATTGTACCATTCATAGCACACCATGATATAAAGGAGCGTGACGACCATAAGGAGGTAAAAATAGGAAGCTCAAGGTAAAGATAAGAAAATATATAGAAGCACCAAAGAAATAACAAGTATCTCAAGTACCCTTTTTCATAGTGAAGATTGATGGATGAGGTTGATGTGGTCTGATGTGAGGAAGGATACATCCTGCAAAAACCAATGATTGATACTAAACTAGGATTTCTATGACAAGAGATAAGTGAGACACATGAGACCTTGAGGAACTACTAGATGATTATAGAAGCACCATATAGATAGGGACACAATCTTGATCACTCGAAGACAAAATGACACGAAGGATGAGATTTAAAAGAAGTTAATATGTACAAATGATCCTAGATGGAGACACAAGACTAGCACTATGTACAAGACATGATTTACAAGAGTTTGGGATGATGGATGATGAACCAAAGACAAACATGATGTTGACCCTGTTAAGATGAAAATCCATGATGGATTGATGGTTGATGGGGTGTTGTTCATGTGGGAATGATATATCCCAAAAAACACAAGGATTGGGTTGATGGTTGATGAACTATTATTGATGTGGGAATGATATTTCCTGAAACAACACAAATATTGGGAAGGATACATCTCGATGATGATGATTGGATTGAGATCAAGGTTTGCAAAAAGGATGGGAATAAGACCATGGATATGATTAGATGGATTGTTTGATGATTGATGTTGGATAGTTGGAGGGGATGGATGGGATTTGCATGTGATGATGGATTGTAGAAAGCATTGGGATTGATGGGATGAATGGCATTGGATTGCATGTGGGTGTCTTAGAGCTAGATACCAATGACAATGGATGCAGGGTGTGATGGAATGATTTGATAGGAGGGATTGAGAGATGGAGGATATGGTGAAAGGGATTTGGAGATAGAAGAATTATGAGACGAGGATTGGGAGATGGAAGATGGTGTAATTACCATTGAGGTGAGGATTCGTCCTTTGTAGATGGATTTGTTGTAAGGTGTGTGCCCTTGGTCTCCTTGTGTTGTGCAGTGCAACGCTTGGGTTTGTGAAATGGCTTAATCGCCTCCTATGGATTCTATAAGTCTAGTGGTTGTATCGGGAATTAACAGGTCAATATTTTGGTGCAATGGCAACCACACTTGTAACAAGTGGTATTAGAGCTTGGTCATAGGTTCAAACCCCTTGCTTGCGCTTGGGGGGGGGGGGGGATTGTTGCAAGGTGTGCACCCTTGGTCTCCTTGTGTTGTGCGGTGTAGCACTTGGGTTTGTGACATGGCTTAACCGCCTCCTATGGATTATATAAGTCTAGTGGTTGTATGGGGCATTAAAAGGTCGATCTTTTGGTGCAACGTCAACCACACTTGTAACAAGATTGTGTGTGTGATCACTCAAGATTTCCACAACCTAACAATTCTCAAATGACCAAGGAGAGAGAGAGAGATACAAATGGTTAAGGGTTTGATTTATAGGATTTTGGATGAGATGAATAGATGGTTGTGATTAAAGATCAAGATCAATGGTGGAGGATGAAGGACTTAAAAATTCCTTTTACGACACTTGAAGGGACAAGCCCATGTGCTTGTGTAAGAAGCCCATGTGCTTGATGTGATGGGAGGAATTTACTTCACTTAACCAAGGATTAAGTGTGTGCAAATGCTTAGTAGAGTGGGTTAGGTGTAGATTAGGATTAGGATTATAGGCAAATGGGTGATGTAGGAGGATGTGACATGCGAGAGGGAATGCCATAAGTGAAATTATTTATTTAATTGTTGGATGAAGGGGATAAAAGATAGAGATAAATAATTAAAGTTAATTGTTTACCTTAGGCTATGACTTAGGAAAATTATAAGAAAATGGACGAATAAAGATAATTAATAAACTAGTAATGAATTATTTAATTAAAAAAAAATGTTAGAATAGATAAATAATAGGGATACATTGATCAAACACAAGCAACCAATTTTAGGTGTCTACACACATAAATCCTCATCAATATGATAGGGGATCTAACCAGATAAAAGTTTCAAGGGCTAATGTTGGAAAGGGTCACAATAGCGATTAGTGACTTAGAGTGGGCAATTATGATGTTCATTGTTATCTCCAAATTTAAATTTCTAAACTCATTGAGAATATCTATAAAATCCTTATTTGAGCTATACACCAAAAAATATAAAATACAAATTAGGTTAAGAACAAAAAGGAAGATTTATGCTTGCATTCCTTGTCCCTAAGTTGGCTCTTAAGGGTAATATTTAATATCCGTGCCTTTTGAATTTAATTGGATTTCATGACTCAATAATGTTATTGAAGTAATTTGGTGTTCTTGGTGTTTACAATGACACGACTATTCAAGTATGTACATTGTATACTTGCAAATATATACAAATATTGTCAACATAGCTTTTATTTATGCTACTCAGTATAATATGATGTATTGGTATTATCTCCTATATAACATAGTGAAAATATTTGTGTTTGTGCGTTATTAGAATCTATGTTAGCTTGCAAATATGATTGTATTAAACTAAGTTTTTTTTGTAGATATCTAAAGTTGTCCACATAACCACACTTCACTTCATCCCATCCCAATATTAATTAAATAAGTCAATAATTTGATGAACCTTACTATTTATCCTTCAACTATTAATTAAATAAATATAAATCATTTATTTGATTAATCCATCCTTCATCTTTATTTCTTACCCATAATGAAATGAATCGATATTTATTTAATTAAATATAAACCTTGTATGTGTTCCTAAATGATTAATTAATCTCATCTAATTCCACTTATCACTAAAATTTTACACTAAATTCTTAGTCCTTGACCCCAACTCTTAATCCTAATTGTTCATTTAGACATGTGATCTCTCACATGTGTGAGAAGGCACTTGTCAAGTCTCATTTCCTTATGTGGTCTGTTACACATGTGAGAAGTCACACATCTCCATCCTTTGTTTCCATGTGATCTCTCACACATGTGAGAGGATTTTCTTGTCTCCATTCCACTTCTCCATGTGTCTCCATTTCACTTGCCTATGTGTGTCCTCACATGTGTGAGATGAAACCTGTCATAGGTCCTTCTTTCCTATGTGTCCACACACATGTTTGAAAGGTCGCTTATTATAGGTATCTTTTCTCCATACATCTTGTCACACATGCAAGAGGACTTAATCTTCATCCTTGAATTTCGAACCAATCCTAGCCCTTCCCATCTCTCCGATCCTCCTCCTTCCCAAGTGCACCAATCAAATGTTGTTGCTTGGTGATCCTTCAACCACTCTGATATCTCATGAATCCTAAACCATTGAAATCAAATCTCAATCATCAACTTTCAATCCACAACATCTATAAACCAAACCCTTTTCGAGTCATTTCATCATCAAGCTTCATTGCAAAGACATGTTGTCGAATCAAGCAGCAACCTATATACTACTATCAACACAACACCATCAACAACATATTAAGAGGATTATTGGGAGGACTGACAACATCTCAAAGTTTTGGTGCACATCCATCATCTTCTCACTCTAATAGAGGTATAGCAAGGTATAATTTCATTTCTATATATTTTTGTCTTTGTATTCCACTTTATTTTCTGTCATTTACATTTAATTATAAATCAATGTGTAATGATACTTTTAAAAAACATCAAATATTATATATAATAAAATACTTAGATATGTTGAGCTCTTGAAACAACTCATCAAATATTAACGAAACATTGCTGTTTCTTATTTTTAGACTATTAACCTTTCCTATTAATATTTATAACTATAAATTTTGGTACCAATCTTGCATAAGGAAGTTTATCCTATGATGTTGTTAATGCTTTCCTATTCTTAAACCAATTAAGAGGAACAAAATCCGGTTAAGCACCTGGCTTGTGATCATAAAAGCAGCCAGCTCTTGCGTGAAATGCCAACCTCGTTGCAATATAATCCTCTTATGATCATATAACTGTTCATGTTAAGCGAATCTCCCTGTCAAGTCAAAGACAGACTCTGTTCCGTGTTGAATTCTTCCCCAACCTCTTTATCTGCTCTACTACAATTCACACAGAGAACATGCGGGACAACTTAGCCTCTAATCCAAATCGCTCCTTAAATAGGCACACCATGACAATTATTTATCATCTGTATTGTAACAAGTATACAATCTTCCTCCACAATTATTTCACCTGATCTTCTAATTTTATAATTAGTTTCAGTTCACAGAAATCACAAAAGCATTTTCATCAATGTCTGAATTGGAGATGAAGGTAGAAAGGACAATTGAATTGGTGGTTCCTTCAAAGCCAACGCCGACAGGAACACTCTACCTCTCCAACATTGATCTTACAGTGGTTTTCCCGGTGGAAACAGTGTATTTTTTCGAGAACAAGTGTATTGATTCAAGTGCAGATGACGTGGTGGGTAAAATGAGGGAGTCACTTGCAGATGTGCTGGTTGAATACCATTTTATGGCTGGAAGGCTGCAGCTGAATGTTGAGGATGGAAGAGTAGAGATGAGTTATAACAGAGCTGGTGTTCTATTTGCAGAAGCATCTTCACAGCTTACTCTTGCCCAGCTTGGAGATGTGTCACTTCCAAATCCTTGTTTTAGAAATCTTGTTCTAACCATTGATGAATTCAAGGAGCTTAGCCAGACTCCTGTCTTGACCATACAGGTATAAACTCATGTATATGTTCCAATTTTTAAAAATCATTATTACTATTTATTTAAGTTTTTATTGTTTGAGGTGGCCTTTGTAGTTTAAGCATTATTATACAAGGACACAGTGGTAGTTTATCTGCAACCAATGTTTTGATGTACTTCTATCATTAATGATATCACATTTCAACAATCTACAGCTCTCTGTTTTTTTAATTAGATTGCATATTAGTTTTTTGATTTTTCATCAGCATTTCAGATAATCACATTCTGTGATCCATCATCAGAATACTACTAAAAAGTTAAGAATATGAAAATGAATCACGTTCTTAGCTCTCTAATAATATTCTGATGATAGATTATAAAATGTGTTTCAAAACATTAATACAAAGAAACTAATACACAGCCAAATTCAGAAATTGAAAGATTATTAACTTCTGCCATTTTTTAACGAACATAAGCTTGTGGTCTTGGTGTAGTTATTCATCTATTTCCCCTATGATAAAGCGTGTACGCTTGGTCTGAAAGAAATGGGCTCTAAATCAGCTGCATTCGACTTCAAGCTTTCTAATTCTCCACAAAAGGAAACAGAATGGAGTATTAAATTCTTTCCTTGCTCAAGCTTCTGATTAACTTAAGGAAATTTGCAGGTCACTCGATTCAAGTGTGGAGGATTTTGCATAGGAATGGTAACCTCCCACAGCCTAGTGGATGGCCAATCTGCTGCAGAATTTTTGTTTAACCTTGCATCAATGGCCAGGGGCCAGGGCCTCCTTATTCAACCCAATTTCCTTAGAACCTCTCTCAAACCTCGCTCTCCACCACAGATCAATTACCCCCACCATGAATACATCAAGCTCAACAATCTCCCTATAGAAACATCATTCACCACCTCGGACACACAATCACATTCTCCTATCACACTACCACAAAACAAATCATTCAGAGTTTTTACCTTTTCTTCAGAGATGTTACAATGCCTAAAGCAAAAGTCCCTGCAAGACAAAAGCTTAAGCAAATGCTCCACTTTTGAAGCCATGGTGGCTCATCTATGGCAGGTTAGAACTAAGGCAATTTTCAATGACCCAAAACAGACAAGCACAGTTTTATTTGCAGTGGACATAAGGTCCAGAATGGTTCCTCCCCTGCCCAGAGGATTTGTTGGCAATGGAGTTTCCTCTGCCATCGCAAGTGCTTCTGTGGAGGAAATCAAGCAGCATAATCTCTCATTTTGTGCTGCAAAGATTCAGAACGCCATAGCTTCCATGACAGATGATTATGTGAGGTCTGCAATAGATTGGCTTGAGATAAACCGTGGAATTCCTGCTGTCATTAATGACAGTTTCTTTTTATCTGCTTGGTGGAAGCTGCCTTTCTATGACTTAGATTTTGGATGGGGGAAGCCTTTGTATGCAGGTCCTGTTGTCAGTGGCATGTCTGAATTTGTTCTTTTGCTCTCCAATGGCTCTCAAGGAGGAGTGAATGTGTGGCTTATGCTGGAACCTCATCAGATGGAGATATTTGAAGGCCATGTTATGGACATATAACTATGCTTTTATGTATTGCAGGTATAAATAATGACAAGCTTTCCAATAGAAGCTTTGCTTCTGAACTCCAGAATGTGAAAAAGAACACAGAAAGTGTAATTGTAATTAATCTTAATAGTAGCTTTTCATTTGCAATGAGCTTTGGGTATCTATTAATTACTCCGTAAAAATATTAAGGAAAAGCTCTATCACAGTTGGCAAAAAATGTAATTAGAAAAAAAAACTTTGATCATATAAAGCTTTCTATTTTTCCCTACATCACTAATATTTTTGTAAGATCCACTTGTTAATCTGAGCAAATCCACTTCGGAGACATAGAGGCAAACTTGGCAACATGTATGATAATTGTATAATGTCAATAAATATATATTATATGCATATCGATAGATCTATCTTAATATGGTTATTCAAGAGATTTCATATCTATTTAGGGGATGGGAATGAGTAGTCATTATAATTAATTTTGTACATCTTAAGTTTCTAAAGAGTACATCAGATTTTGATTATTATTATTATTTTTTTCGTATGTGACTTAAGAGCTTATAACTTGATGCAGGAGCACCGGTGTAGTTCATATCGGTTTGAGCAGTTAGCTATGGAGTTGCTTGGAGATCGTGGCATTTCTTTATGTTTGAGAATTTAGCGTTGTGGATTTGGATTTATCCCCTTGAAGTTTGTGGCCTTTATCATATTTGAGATTATTGGCATTTGGATTTGATTCCAGTGAGATATCGATTCCGATATTGGCCCGGTGTTGATGTGTTCTTACCGGTTAGTCTTGCAGAGTGTTGAGCGAAGTTGAATCGGGTTGCGGTTGATTTCCGTGACTTGCGGATCGTTGAGTTATGTTTCTTGTGCCTTGTCCAATGTTCCCGGAGAACCGCGTGTAGTTTTATGCTTTCTGGAGATGTTCTTGGTAATTTGAGCCGACATTTTATTATTTACACGTTTCATTATGACTTGGTTGGTCTTTGACCAACTTGATCGAGTTGTTATTGTTTGCGGATGGTATCAAGAGAAGTTTTGCAAATCATTTTAAGGGGCAGGAGATAGAAGACAAAATCTAGAGAAAGAAGAGATTGAACAAGATGTAGATACCGACAAGATTTTGGTCTGGTAGGAATGAAGCCGAAAGGGCTGAGGTTCGGAACAGGGTTGAACCGATTGACTGTTACCAGTGGCCAAATCGATGTGTAGATGATCTGTGGATCTTATATTGGTGTTGTAACCATTGTTTGTAATCTTGGGTTGCGGTCCAGCATGTGGCATATGTAATTCATTAAATTGTTATAAGAATTGTTCATACTATTTACCGGTTGTGTATTCTGTGGTGTTACTAGATGCTCTTTCTGCCTTATTTGTGTTGTGTTACCGGTTATTAGTAGACCTTGCATGGTGTTTGTGTTTAAGCTGCAAGGCGAGGATATCCTTCATTGGATCTCCCTACCTTGACTGCATCAAGTAGTATCAGAGCCAGTTTGTGAACCTGTTGTTGGAGGAGGACCTAGTTATATACCGGTTGGTTGGAAAGAAAGTTGAGACAACTTGTGGACTTGTTTAGATCACCAAACGTGAGGCAGAGCAAGGCTTGCAGGTAGACTGCCAAACATAGAGGTTGAGTTTGAGGCATTTAGTGGGTGGAGACTTGAACAAATAGCTGATTGAGGCAGGCTGCAGAGTGGACCAGTAGATCGCCAAGGAGAGGCAACTAGAACCTGAAGTCAGACCGCCAAACCCCTGAGGCAGTTGCAAGTACCTATTGACCGATCATCGAACCAGATCAAGTGATGGGACTCACTTTTCAATTAACCTCGAGACTGATGAAGGAGCACTAATGTAGTTCATACTGGTTTGAGCAGTTAGTTGTGGAGTTGCTTGGAGATCGTGGCATTTCTTCATGTTTGAGAATTTAGCGTTGTGGATTTGGATTTATCCCCTTGAAGTTCGTGACCTTTATTATATTCGAGATTCTTGGCATTTGGATTTGATTCCAGTGACATATTGATTTTGGTATTGGTCTTGTGTTGATGCGTTCTTACTGGTTAGTCTTGCAGAGTGTTGAGCGAAGTTGAATCGGATTGCGGTTGATTTCTGTGACTTGCGGATTGTTGAGTTATGTTTCTTGTGCCTTGTCCAATGTTCTCGGAGAACTACGTGTAGTTTTATGATTTTTGGAGATGTTCTTGGTAATTTGAGCCGACATGTTATTGTTAATTTGAGCCGACATGTTATTGTTTACACGTTTCATTATGAACCGGTTGGTCTTAGACTGACTTGATTGAGTTGTTATTGTTTGCAGACATTATAGAGAGAAATTTTGCGAATCATTTTAAGGGGCATGAGATAGAAGACAGAAGCTAGAGAAAGAAAAGATCAAGCAAGATGTAGATATCAACGAGATTTTGGTCTGGTATGATGAACTTATAAGGCACTGAGAGGCGGGGATGAATCAGTGCAAGCAAAAACAATATGAATCTGATTATCAATTTTACCAACTTAAAACTTAATAGACATATAAGAAATAACACCAAGTATGCAATCAACACATCAAGCAAAAACCACAAGGCACAAGAGATTATACATGGAAAACCCAAATGGGAAAAACCACGGTGGGAGTTAGTACCCACAAGATCCACTATCTGCAGTATAGAGATATGACCGGTTAAGGTCTACAACACCCGGTTAGGGGCACACCCTGTTAGGAGTGTCTAAACCCGGTTAAGAGATTTACAAAAGGCCTGTGAGGACCAGCCCTGCTAGGAGCTACCCAAGTTACAGGGATTCACAAACACAAGTTATTGTGTCACTTGGTTAAAGGATTTAATGATCAGAATTGTTAGGATCTGACTGCACCTTGTTAGGAGTGACCTTGTAAGAGGATTTTCTTGCTGCAACTGTTAGGGAGACAACAAGTACACATGATCTTAGTATAACACCTTTAGTGTCTGATAAGATCTACTTCAGAACATTACAAAATCACATAGACTTCATCTCTCAAATCCTTTGATCATCGCGCTATTAGAAATATAAAATTCGCTAATAATCTTTCAAACTATCAAGCTCATACACATATATCCTTTCATACCTCATCACACATTTAAAATCATCATAAGGTCGGCTAGAACCTTGTTACAACTCCCTAGGTTCAATGCATCTAGACAATCTTGCATTGTATGCTTTAGTTATGTCGGCCACTAACATAACAAATCCAATTCTGTGTCGTTTTACCAATCTGAGTGATTTTCACCACTATTGATTAAGTCTCAATCAAAATGCCTGCTTTGTCAATCAAATCGCATTCACCTGATTGAATCAGCACATGTTGTCACGAACATAACTTCATCTATCATCCTTCATTGCTGCTAAAAAACCACATCATCTCATTCTTCATATATTTCTTGTACCGTTTGTCGGAATATAACTATGTTTGTCTTTTACCGGTTAAAGTCCTAATTACCGGTTCTGATAAAACTATCTCTACTTATCGGTTGACCTATAGGACTTAGATGACTATAAAAACATAGTTGCCAACAATGACAACATACAACATAGTCATCATACAACAATCTAATAAAACATGTACCAGTTGCATCAAGCAAACAAATAATTACCGGTTAAGATCAAATGATCAAATGCCAACAACCTCCCCCTTTGGCATTGATGGCAACACTTAGAAATAAAATAAAAAATTGACAACTAAGTGTGCAATACAAAAATTGACTATATGGCATGTATGTTAGGATTCCCAAAGATACTGAGAGGGGGGGGTGAATCAGTGTCTTGCCGGTAAATAGATTTTCTGACCTTATTAAATAAATTGCATTCCAAAATAGTGTACCATTAAACAAGAATTAATGCAGTAAATATGAACAATTAGCACAACATAGAAATCACACCATAACAAAAGATTTTTAACGAGGAAACCCGGTGTGGGAAAAACCTCGGTGGGATTTGTGACCCACAATATTCACTCACTGGCCAATGAATGGATATTACTTATAATAGGGGCCTGCACATGCAGGAAGGCCAACTGCCTAAATATCACTACTTAATTACAAATGGAAGTCTCACTGACTTACAAAATGGATTATGCAAATCCAATATAATGTACTGCTTCAATTCAACATCTGCTATGCCAGGTTCAGTACCGGTTTAAACTCATACAATAACCATAAACCTTACTCCAAAATCTGCCTTAATATTCGCACATTACTTCTACAATAATCTGACCATATCCACATCATAAATGATCTACAAGATCTCATACTTATATATGAGTCTTATTACAATACGCCTTGTCGGCTTATAAAAAGATATTACAATTAAATACAATATGCAATAATTAAAATTCTGTCGACTGGGGTGTTGATAATCATCTTTGCCGCTGCCGGTAAACTATTTGCTGGTGTAGAGTCTGCTGGTGCCGGTGCCATAGGATTGCAAGGTTGCCATCAATGACAATACCTTCAATCACTTACAATTTCTCATTGGAGTGTGCAATGCCAACAATCTCCCCCTTTGGCATTGATGGCAACTGCCATTAAAAAAATTCAAAAATGTATCTAAAATTTGAAGTCCAAAAAATCTTACCAAAATATGTGCTCCCCCTGAGCAGATGATCTCTTTTGTTCATCATTTTTCTCATCTCTACTACTCCCCCTTTGGCATCAATGGCAAAGGCTGTCAAAAATGTCAACTGAGTGTAGTTCTTAGCTGGAACCCTATAACCAGTTGGTTACAATCTGAAATAGATCTGCCAATACAAAATTCAGGCTCTCAGTGAACCTTTCACTATCCTTCAATGCTTCTTCAGTCCTTTGAATTGTACAGGTGAGGATGTGCATTTTCTCTTCCGGTGTCTTTAGTCCTGGAACAAGTGCCTCTAAGATCTCTTTTCTCAAAGAGATGAGGTTGTCAAGTTTAGGACCAAGTCTACATTTAAGCTCTTTGCCTTGAATTTTATTCTCTCTTTCTCTTTTTCAAATTTTTCAATTTTCTCCTCAAAACCTGCCATTTCCTGCTCTATAACCGATATGGATTCTGATAAACCAATGAGATTATCAGCAATATCATTTATTTCTTTCTATGCTTTACTGATTTTCTTGTCTATATCCACTATCAAAGTATCAGTCTTGCATGTGTCTCTCTACAACTCTTTAAATTCCATTATTGTTTTGCTTAGTGCCGGTAGGAGTGTGTCAATATGTCACATGCACTTCTTTATTGTCTCATCAAATAATTTATCCTTTTCTCTGTTCATTTTCTCTCTAAATGTCTCCTCATTGATTTGATCAACTGTTAATACTCCCTCTTAGAAATTACTCCTATTACTCCCTCTTTACATTGCATACAAAATTTTCACTGACTCTTGACTATTACTCCCCCTTTGACAACAATGCCAAATAAAGAAGTAAAATACATGAAAGATGTATATATTTTACATCAAAATTTGCATCAGAGCATATATAAATATAAGTCATAAAGTTTTTACAAAGTAATTTTAGAAAAAAGCATCACTAAAAGGAAACTTTGAACAACTGTTTGAGATCATTATCCCATGTCTCTAACAGTGTGTCGATAATCTCAACATGAGTCTTTATCTGCCTGACTAATTCCTCCACTGCATCAACTGTGCTCATCTCAAGTATAGCCAAAATAGCTTCCGACTCCTTATATGCTCACTGCAAAATTTTAACTTTAGGAATCAGTTGAGTTTGGAGCTCCTTCAATGATCTAACCCATTTTACCTGCTCATGTTCATACATCTCAAGTTTGTGATGTAAGTCTACAACTGATCTACCAAAAAGAATAGCTGAGTCATTTAGTGGCCTAAATGTCTCACTCAATATTTCAAGTTCTTTCTCAGCATCTTCCCTTTTCTCCTTCAAGTTAGCACAAAACAGTGAAAACTTAGAAATAGTAGCCAAAATCTTTCCTTCGGTTACTAGTGCATTCTTCAACAGGTCTTCATTAACCGTGAGTGCTACCTTACCTTAGTCTATCTCAGACATCAGGATTTTTGTCCTTTTCTTCTTGTTATCCTTTTCAACTGATATATATGCTACATCTTCAAAAGCTTTGAGTTGATCTCTGACATCGGTAACCAACTGTCCAAGTTTGTCAATGGGAGTGACAAAACTTTTAGTATTAGTCTCCGGTAGGAGACTAGACAAAATATCAACTGCTATCTTGATTGTCTTTGCCTCTCTCTGTTGTTCCTTCATTCTTTTCTTTTGAGCTCTAGATTGCATTGTTGTTGCAATCTCCATCAATTGAGAAGAACTCAGATTGTCCATATCAATAGGTCCTTTAATGCTCACCGAGTCATCATCATCATCATCATCATCATTATCAATTATTTTCTTCTCCTTTGACTCCTTTTTCTCTACCTTTTCTTTCTCTATTTTCTCCTTCTCAATCTTATCTTCTTTTGACTTCTCTCCTTCTGTGGTGTCCTTGACTGGTGGTGGTTGTGTCTCCACATTTTTCTCATTCACCTTCTTCATCAGTCTTTTCCTTTTGACTGTCATCTACATTTACACTTATCAATGAAATTTGATTATCAGTAGATTGTGTGCTCACTGGTGGTTCATCAGAGCTCTTTTCTTCAGTTTTCTTCTCCACTTGTTCCTCTTGTTGTTCATGTTGTTCAAACATTTGAACATCAACATCTGGTACATCTATATGATCAGTAGTATTATCAACATTATCTCTGGTGTTATCATGAACAATAAATATCAATTCAGTATCAATCGAATCATCATACATATACTTGTTATCCGGTTCAAAATCTATGATCTTAACACCTTTAGGAAGTTCTTCTGACTTTGGCTTTTGAGAACTATCCTCCTCAACTTGTTCGTCTTTTTCTTCATCTTCATCTGGGATGAGACCTAAAGCCTTCTTAATCAAAATCTTAATCTCCTTCTGGACTGATTCGGTCTCTTCTATTAACATTCTTGTTAATCTCTTCTTGGATCTGAATGATGCCTTTTATTTAACCTTTATTTGTTCAATTTCTTCTTCACTTGCTTCTAGTTGCAAGTGCTTAAAGATATAATCAATGAATTCTTTGTCTTGGCTAATGGTTGCCTGCCACCTTGCATCAATAAGATTATACAAAGAATCGGGAATCTGCCCTTGCAACTCAATAAGGGCTCTACTATATTTATTCATACCGAAGATGACTGCATCTTCAATCTCCCTTTGTTGACTTTCAGATAAATGAACAAACAATCTATTCAAACCTTTGTATCTCCCATAATCCTTGATTATTTAAGCCATTCTATTGAAAGAATCTTCTAATGTAAATGGTTTCTTAGGTGACTTTCCCTTACCGGTTGCCTTAGTCTTCTTAACACTTGCTCTGAGTTCTCTTTTATCCTCCTCTGATTCAGTAACCTCTTCATTATTTGCCGGTTTGTGGGCTTGTTGCTTCTTCCTCTTTCTGGTTTGAACTGGTTCAAAAGGTGGATCAACAATTTTCTGCTTCCTTCGGAACTAAATTTTAGATGGTTTCCCTCTTTGTGATTCAACCGGTTTGTCTTCTTCCATCTTCTTCTCTGTTGCTTTGCCTTTTGTAGCTCTAGTCTTATCAGTAGGGGAACTGGTAGGGGTACTGATAGGTGCACTTGATGCTTCACCTTGATCTACTGTGTACTTAGTCCTTGTTGCTGCTATCTGCTTCTTTGTAAAACCTGCTTGCTCAACAAATGCTTCAACCTCCTTCCTTATTTTCTTAGCAATTACCGGTCTCTACAGCTTAGAATGGACTTGTAGAAATTTTTCTTGGTATGTCCCAAATCTCTTTGCAGTGGTATCCGCTGATTTCTCTAACAGTGATTGACATAAGCAATGAGTAGATCCTTTTCTACCTCATATCCCATAGGTAATACCCATGTGGTTCTAGGGATAACCGCTTCCATCATACAGGTGTCGGTATCCACGTTAAAACAAATTATCTTCTCATACCGATTGACTACTTATGCTGGTATACACTCTCTAGCATGCATTTTCTTTTGAAACTCCTTGAAGTAACCCCATGAAATATTATCAAACTTATCCTTCAGTATCCTAATACTATTCTTCATCTGAAGTATTGCAAGGGTACCTTCAATCCAATGAACATCTCCAATACCGGGGAAATGGTTTTGGAAATAGAAGAACAATCCCAAAATCAATTATCCAAATTTGAATCCTAGCTTCTTGTCTTTCTTCACAGAGCTACTAGATTCACCATCAATTGACTTCTTAGTGCCTCTGCCAAGTCATAGTCAACATTCTCCTTTACCATCCGGTAGGTAGTATGAATAGCTATTGCCGATATGTTGTTCATTCTACTAGAATAGTAGATTCTATATCCAATCACCATGGAGGTATATTTCACAACTAGATCATTGATGTTATTTACTGTCATGGCTCTGCCATCTCATCTTGATCATGTCAGCTTCTCAACATCATTCTTGGGTACTGATCTAAGTAAGGGTACTTCACCAGTTGAGCAAAATCTGGTTACAACATGAATGACCTCCTTAGTTATTTTATGTGGTCAATCCAACCACATAAATTGATCATGAATGCGACTCAAAACAAATCTAACTAACTCATTATCAAAGTCATTAATGAAGTTAACTGCATTACAAAACCCTTTCACGATGACACTTTTAAACTATTCTTTCAATATGCTCTTATCATCACACAATGATCTATATTGTTCATGAATGACTAAAACACCCATATCCTCCAATTTGCAGTGATAAAAAGATCTAACATCCTTGACATGCAAAACTCCATATAGTACACTAGATAGGGCATCGACAGGGTCCGTTTCCTTTGATTTGTAAGGATGTCGTTTAAACTCCGGTCATGGCCTCTCAGTCACATCAACTAGATGCAGAGCATCCATACTACAATATGCAAAAATTCAAAGCAAAGAGTAGGATTTATTGATAAATACCTTTCCTGCTTTTGAACAAGGGTATCACACCATCAAAACCTTCAACATCATTTATCGATTCACAATGCACTTCTGATCACCTCAGATCTCTACTAGACACATTGAATGCTACAATCACAAACTTTCCTCTGATCTGCTCACTCACCAAATGCTCTCAAGATCACATTGTGTCAAATGAAATTCAAAATGTTCCTTTTATTTGCTTTCAAACTACTGCATTAAATGCTTTAACCGACAAAACCCTAAAATGCCTTAAAACACTCTTAAACATATTACCGGTTGCAAAAACTCAATGATATTTACCGATTATGATTCAAAAAGACTTATAAACATCAAAATGCATCATAATATGTAGATTTAACTTACAGTACTTCATCCAGGGGTTCATCTCAAGATTTGACAATAAGCTCACCCCAAGTTGTATAAACAACTTAGTTTGCTAGAGATGGGTTCTCCACATAAGGTGAAGAAATTGATTCCTCAGCTAGTTTGTCATCACTCTTCTTCTTCCACGTTCTATTCATCTCAGCTCTAGTTTCTTCAATATCAAATTTTTGCTTTCCTTTCCGGTCTGCAAGATGATTCATCAGTTGGTTTTTCCGTGTTCTGCAAAACTTAGCAACGTGTTCTGGTTTGTTACAATGATAACATGCCATTCCAGATGCTTTCCACGGTCATGCATTGCCTCTACCTATCTTTCTTCGACAGTTCATTACCACATGTCCAAAGTTGTTGCAGATTTCAAAAATCACATTAATTCTTTTCGCCATCTCATAAGGACTAGACCGGTTAACACGGGGTCTTTGCCAATTAGTGCTTCTTCGGTCAATGAAATTCCTTCTCCAATCACCATTAGTTCTTGGATTCATATGAGGTGTAGAATAATTAGCTCCATACCTGCATTCAATAGATCTATGTCCATACATGTTGCATGCATAACAGTAACCTTCAAATTTTGTAGGCACATATATACTATCAGGTCTATAGCTAGTATTAGCATCAGATTTGCTTCTACAAACATTAGCAGTATGTCCTGGTTTATGACAATTAAAACAAACAGGTTTGTAAGATTTCTTACCAGTAGGCTTCTAAGCCTTAGGAGCTATTTTACCTTCATGCATGTTGCTCTTGGTACCAAAAGGTTCGCCCTTCTCAAATGTATTGTATCCTAACCTAGATGTATCACCTTTCATCCTTTGAGATTGGATCTGTTCATCCAGCATGGTAGAACTCTTGTTGAATTTTACAAGCTTCTCATTAGCTTCTGTAAGCTCTTTAGTAAGATCTTTATTTTGCTTCATAAGAGTTTCTCTAAGACACATTTCCATATCAAGATCGACTTTTATTTCTTCTTTATCTTCTTTCTCCTCATGCTAGTGTTCATAAAGAGTACTATTCTCTTGTTTTATCTTAAAGATCTCATGATCTTTCTCTTTGATATTGTCTTTAGCCGCCCTCCTAGCTTCAAGTTCTTGACTCATACAGACTGTAAGGGATTCAAGTTCTCTCATTAGGTTAAGTTTCTCACCATTCAGTTTCTCCACTTCCTCAACCAATTCATCTATATTTGCTTCATCAGAAGAGTTTCTTTCATTGATCTCCAACAATTATTCGGTCAGTTCCTTCCTTTTAGCTAGTGATGTCTTATACTTGCCTCTTAGGGTTTCTAGCTCTACCTTGGTTTCTGCAAGTTCCTTAGCCATCTCTCAATAACTCATTCCTTCCCCCATATTTACCTTACGATTAGAGATCCCTTCCAAGTAGTTAATCCTTAAGGAAGTTAGGCTCTGATACCAATTGATGAACTTATAAGGCACTGGGAGGGGGGTGAATCAGTGCAAGTAAAAACAATACAAATCTGATTATCAATTTCACCAACTTAAAACTTAATAGGCATAGAAGAAATAACACCATGTATGCAATCACCACATAAAGTATAAACCACATGACACAAGAGATTATACGTGGAAAACCCAAATGGAAAAAACCACGGTGGTACTTAGTACCCACAAGATCCACTATTTACAGTATAGAGATATGACCAGTTAAGGTCTACAACACCCGGTTAGGGGCACACCCTATTAGGAGTGTCTAAGCTCGGTTAAGATATTTCCAAAAGGCCTGTGAGGATCAGCCCTGCTAGGAGCTACCCAAGTTACTGGGATTTGTAAACACAAGTTATTATGTCACCTGGTTAGAGGATTTAATGATCATAACTGTTAGGATCTGACTACACCTTGTTAGGAGTGACCTTGTAAGAGGATTTTCTTGCTGCAACTGTTAGGGAGACAACAAGTATAAATGATCTTAGTGACCTTCAATGTCTGATAAGATCTACTTCAGAACATTACAACATCACATAGATTTCATCTCTCAACTCCTCTAATCATTGCACTATTAGAAATATAAAATTCGCTAATAATATTTCACACTATCAAGCTCATTCACATATATCCTTTCATACCTCATCACACATTTAAAATCATCATAAGGTCGGATAGAACCTTGTTACAATTACCTAGGTTCAATGCATCTAGACAATCTTGCATTGTACACTTTAGTTATGTTGGCCATCAACATAACAAATCCAATTCTGTGTCGTTTTACCGATTTGAGTGATTTTCATCACTACCGGTTAAGTCTCAGTAAGAATACCTGCTCTGTCAATCAAATCTCATTCAACTGATCAAATCAGAATGTGCGGTCATGAACATAACTTCATCTACCATCCTTCATTGCCACTTCAAAACCGCATCATCTCATTCTTCATAGATTTCCTATACTGGTTGTCGGAATATAACTCGGTCTGTCTTTTACCAATTAAATTCCTAATTACCGGTTCTAATAAAACTGTCTTTGCTTACCGGTTGACCTATAGGACTTAGATGACTGTAAACACATAGTTGCCAACAATGACAACATACAACATAGTCATCGTACAACAATCTAATCAAACATGTACCGGTTGCATCAAGCAAACAAACAATTACTAGTTAAGATCAAATGATCAAATGCCAACACGGTAGGACTGAAGCCGGAAGGGCTGAGATCTAGAATAGGGTTGAACCAGTTGACTGTTACTAGTGGCCGAATTGATATGTAGATGATTTGCGGATCTTATATTGGTGTTGTAAGCATTGTTTGTAATCCTGGGCTACGGTCCAGTATGTGGCATATGTAATTCATTAAATTGTTATAAGAATTGTTCATACTGTTTACTAGTTGTGTATTTTGTGGTGTTATCGGTTGTTGTTTCTTCTTTATCTATGTTGTGTTACCAGTAGATCTTGCATGGTGTTTGTGTTTAAGCTGCAAGACGAGGATGTCCTTCATTGGATCTTCCTACCTTGACTACATCATAACTATTGTTTCGGCTTTTGGGTAGTTACGATGAACATGGGAGGATTCATTATGTGTGCAAGAGTAAAAAAAGTGGTCATTTGAGGTGACATTTGATACATAATTTTTTATTGCCCCATTAAAATGTTCACTTTGATTACCACAAATTTTGCACAATTGATCCAACAAATAGCCTAGTAATCATGCACTTTGGGAACCAATAAAATTGCACAATTCCTCTAATAATTTTTTTCTCAACAACTAGGTATACAAATTAATAGATGATTTTTTACTGAGTTTTTAATTAGCATGTTCCAATGAACGACTATTGGAACATGAGTGGTAACTAGGCCCCTTTCCCTACGAATAGACAAAATAGTTAACATAAAGAAAGATGGTATTTTACTAGGACATGGTTATAATAGTGCTTCTTTAACAACCATCAAAACATGGGACGACATGTATCTATGCCTTCCATTTATATCATTTACTTTTATTAAGACACAAGACTTAATTTATACCTATGACTGTTTGGCTTGACTATTTTTTCCTAATGCATAGCCAAACTTAACATTTTAAATATTTATATATATTCTTTAGCATATGGTTCAACATTATCATATGTAAGATTCAGTGTTATATGTTTCCATAGGCATGGGAATTAAAAATATAAATATATTTTTAAATATTTAGGTGCTAAATCAAAACATATATACTCACATGTAAATATACAAGTGTATATGTGTGAATTTATTCTTATAATTGTGAAAATATAGCTATACATGTGAATTTATAATTGTAAGGAAATAACTACATTCATTGCCACATAATCAATTTGACAATAATAGTATTCTATAAGCTTTGGAGTTGTTTACTCTTCACCTTATATGTTAATTAGTTTAAAATTTGTCTTGTATTATTTTGCACATGTAGTGTCATAAATTGTATATCCTTGCAACTTCACCTATATTTTTGGTCCACTTTAGTGTCCACTTCCTTAGTATTTGTGTAGGCTCATTTTAGCTCTTTCATTATCCTTTTCCCTTCTCAAGGTGCTTAAGACTTCTTTTCAACATTCACTTTTTTGTGTCACTTTTGCATGAACCTTATGTTTTTCCATCTCCCATCACTTTTGAGCATAAATTGTTTAGACACAAGCACTTAGAATGGTTGGTTGTGCATAGCACTAACATCTTGTGAAATTTTATAGTTCAAAGATTTTTTGAGTATTTTGCCACTTGTTACCTTTTCAATCTAGTGAAAATGACTCAATGATTCATAGTGACTCATATACTCCTTTCTTTCCCATCCTCTTTTCACTTTAAATCTATTTTTCATTTACACACAACCCCTTGAATATCTTTTATTTCTTGCACTCTCAATCTCATATACAACTCTCTATCGCTTGCTACACCACTATCACAACATTGTCACATAAATCTCTCTCTCTTTCTCTCTCTCAAGATCACACAACTCTTTAGAACTAGTTACAACTTCCTATTTTACTCTTGTAGCTTTCTCATATATAGTTTTCTTGCAAGTAATATTGTTCTTTTATGTTGTGACTCATAGCATCTTAGAGATCTATCACATCCCTTATCAATGCATATCTTATTTTTCTCATTATTCTTATCTATAGATGCACTTAGAATAGTAATACACAATTTTTTAGTTTTACAAGTGCAACATCGTAAATTGTATCCACATACAATTTCGTCCTCACCTAGACCTCACTTTGGTGCTTTGGTGTCTGATGCCCGATGTTTGTCTTGATTCTACTCACACTGGCTATCAACCTCACATTTTCATCACCTTCATTGTCTCCCCCTCATGTTGGAGTCCTCATTCTTAGCACTAGGGCATTGCGGTGCCCTGTTCCTAGTTTAAGACCCATTTTGGGTCCCCACAATGGTCACTTCAAGTGAGCACGAAATTTGATCCCGTGTCGGCCTACTCTAGAAATTCAATTAGTTTTCGGGTAGTCAAGTATGAAAGGAGGTCTACCCTCTCATTTGAGACCTAATCTTGAAAGTCATCTAAATTACGCTCTAGCAAATTCAAGGTAGTAAGCAACCAATCATTTATCAAGCATTGGAGTAGAAGTAAAGTCAAGTTTATGCATTCAAGATGGCATCCATGATCAATATTCTTTGAAGACATTTTACAAGAAATCCTAAAACTCTTGCATGAGGATCAAACACAACTTCATCAAGGTATATTTCATTTTATCAACACTTTTGTTTCAGATCTAGCCTTTCCCTCAAAAAAAGCATTTTGCAACAATTTCCATTTAAACTCATATTTCAATTTCAAGGTTAATTCCAAAACCAGGGTTTGACCTAAGACAAACCCCTATCCCCAACATCTTTCCCTCTCTTTTTGTGTGCAGGAATCGAATGCAAGAGCTATACTCAAGAATTTCAGTAGTCAACAACGATGAATAGGTTCAACTTTTGACAAAGAAAAATTCAAAGGACAAGGGCGAATTTGTACTACCTAGTCCCGAAAAATTAGACTGAACTTTTGGGAACAGGTTCTAAACATATTCTTTCACCTAGATCTCAGTTTGTGGTTCTATGGGATTTCTGTAACGGTCTATTTTTCATAGTTAACTTCAATTATTCATACTTTTCCTAATTACACAACTATATCATCCAATTTTTAACTAAGAAAGAGGATCACTACCCACAACCAGTGAATCAAATCAAAATTTCAGCCCTTTCCTTATTTTGATTGTGGCTAAATCTATTAGGTTCACTTCTCTTTCAATATTTTGGGTTAATTTGGTTAATTTAGTGGTTTTATTATCTTAAATGCTAATTCCTAATATTTCACCCTAAACATTTTGGTGAACCTGACTTTCTTTCATGTGTTAATTTTTTATTTATTGTCTTAAATCTGACTTGTATGCATTTTAACATTAAATTTTGCACACATAGATCTTATTTACCATTGAATTACATAAGTTTAATGGTTAATTTCACAAAAACCCTAATTTATTTTTCTAACATTGGCTTATGGGTTGCATAATATTTCAATTGTGTTTTCAGATATGATTATTATTACATGTTATGTTCAGATTTAGAGGCACCTAATATTCAAAATCACAATTTAAATTGCTTAATTAATTGGTTAGTCAATCATTTTTACAACAAATTGCATTGTTTAATCATAGTTGTCAATTTTTGCATCATTTTTCTTCCTTTGTGCATGATTTTTATTATCATTAATCCTACATATAATATTCGAATGGAAAAAAGTTGTAGACTCAGGGCTTCCCAAGGTTTAAACACTAAGGATATGGAGCCTCAGTTGGATAACTTGTTCCATGAGAATTTTGGTGCTTCCTCTAATCTAACAAATGACATCATTTATCCCCATTCTCCTCACAATTTTCATGATGTGGATGAATCACTAACTAGGGTTACCATTGACCAATTGGAGAATAATGACAATGAATTTGAAAATGTTCAACAATGGGTGAGTCAACAATACCTAAAAAGTGAGGCAATCCCCTTGATTGAAGGATTAAAAAGAATGTTGCAAAGTGATAAGATAGGTATGTATTTGTTACGTGGCCTTGCTCATATTGTTGACACTAATATCATTCCAAACAAAAGTTGTGCCAAAGTCCTTGGTTACTCTCAACTCACTAGTCAAGTTAACTATTCCTTTCCATGCCTAAATTTACATCTTCTATCATGACTACTTCCACATAAAATGTTAATCCTACACATGTTAGTCATGCAGGCAATCCTATTAATCATTTTTCTTACATACCTCCTTCTGTGAGTCTTCTGTTGGCATTATAGTAAGAAAGTTGTTGGCATTTCAATATCAAGAGATTGTTGATATTTAGTAAGGATATTGAGAAGGTTGTTGAAGATTATTGATATAACTGAAGAAGGATGATAACTATCTTTATAACATTATTTTGTCATTGATGTCAAGAGATTGATTATCTGATTCAGTATGATGTTGCCATATCTTGAGAAGATTGATTAGAATAGAATTAAGATGTCGGTAAAAGACACAGAAAGAATGTGATGAATAAGGGGAGGAATAAGTTATTCAATGGGAAACTATTACCGAGTTAGACAATGATGAGATCATGATGTTTAGATTGTTTTGATGTCCTACATATATTATTGATTGTAAGGTTAATACTATACTATGTAACCAAGCAAAGAACCTAGTCGATAAACCCTAAGGAACCTAGTCGGTAAACCCTAAGGTTATCGATATCGGTTAATGAAGGCAGAATGTCTACCAAGTAAAGTTTAGTATTTACCAAGTTGTAACCGAGTTATGACAGTACGCATTGGATGGATAAAAGTATTATTTAATGAAGGACAATGATTAGCTGGAGATGTATAAATGATTGGTATGTCATGCATGAAGTTTGTTAAGGATCTATGGAAAAGGAAAATTGACAGGAAGATCTACAGCGTAGATTGAACCGCAATAACCTTGTGCAAGTTCCTAGAAAGGACTGCAAGTCTCGAGGCAAGTTAAAACATTTTCAGATCGAAAGAATACATTGAACCTAGTCAAGTTTGAAGATCTGATGGCTAAGATTGATCATGGGAAATGTGATCAAGGAGATTAAGCGGTTAGCAATTGTTTATAAATAAGGAATTGTTGATAAACAATGTATGCAGGCAAGTGTATGCATAGGGGATGCTACATAGTGATTACCGAGCACACCAGCTTGAAGACCTGTTTAAATAATAGAGTAGAGAGCCCAGCAGAGGGACAAGATAAGTCCTATGACTAGATTGTTTTGAGCAAATAAGAATTTGCTTTAGCATTTTAGATGTGAAGTTGTAGATATATTTTTATTACTGTTATTTTATAAGTGACAGGAAATCTCTTAACCGAGTGGACTTAACAGTCTTTTTTGTAAACCCTCTATCAAGGTAACATTCTAGTTGAGTGTTTGAAATCCTTTAACAAGGTCACTTCTAACAAAGTGAAGATCCTAACAGATATGAGGGAAATCCCTTAACCGAGTCACATCTAGCAATGTGTTTGTAATCTTTAATAGGGTTTGCTTTTAACCGAGCATACTCTAGAAGAGTATATTTCTTAGTGGGTCCGAAATCCCACAGTGGTTTTTCCCTATTTGGGTTTCCACGTTAAATCTGATGTTATGAGTGTTATGCTGATTATGTGTTTATGAGTTTGCATGTTTAGCAGTTTTGGTTATATTACTGAAGTATAGGTTATCGAGGTTGAATCTATTGATTTTATGGAAGATTAAGTTTGTATGATTCACCCCCCCCCCCCTCATCTTGTTAGCTATTGGCATCTGTACTTTACATTAAGTATCAGAACTATCAATTGGTATTAGATCTTTGTACTCTAGAAGAAAATTTTAAAGGTACTCGAGGCAAAGATCCAAAGATGTATAAAAGCGATGCATCGAAGCTGAACAAGTCAAGTTTCTCCACATGGCAGAAAAGGATGAAGTTGCATTTATCAGGAATTGGAGAATATGCAACATATTATCTAGAGAATGATTATATTGCACCAAACACCAACCCTATGACCTTGGAAGAGATAAAGGCAAAGCAAGAACATATTCAAGCTATGATTGAAATTACATCAGCATTGACCGACTCAAAGTTTAATGATCTAGAAGGCTGTAATGATGCAAAAGCAATGTGGACTAAGTTCATATCTATGTATGGAGGTGATGAACATGTTCAAAGAGCAAAAGTAGATAGTCTAAGAGGAAAACTTGAATCCATGAGAATGAATCAAGGTGAGAACATAACCCAATACAGTACAAGACTAAAGGAGATTGTCAATCAAATTAAAGGAGCAGGAGGAACTATTGAAAAAAAGGATATAACAAGTAAGTTGTTGAGAACCCTTCTACTAGCCTTTGCTATTCGAGTCTCTGCAATCAATGAATTGAGGTATGTACCTAACATGCCAGTTTCGTTGGATGCTACTACTGGTAAGTTACATGCATTTGAGTTAATTAATTTTGATAACAATGGGTCTTCGGTAAATAAAGTTGAATCTACATTCAGTTCTTTTCATATTAGTGAATCTGATGATTACAATGATAGAATGAGTAAGTATTCTGAAGGAAATCACAGTGGAGCAAGTGAAAGATTTCGTAAGAACATGGAAGAAGTGCACAAACTGTATGAGGATATCAAGAAGCAAGAAGAGTTTGAAGCATTATTAGCCAGAAGGTTACCGATTGGCTAATAATGCTTCAAATTCTTCTTGCTTCTTGATTTCCTCATACAGTCTGTGCACTTTTTCCATGTTCATGTGAAATATTTCACTTGCTCCACTGTGATCCCCTTCAGAGTACTTACTTATTCTATCATTGTAATCATTAGATTCACCAATATGAAGAGAACTGAATGCAGATTCTACTTTATTTACCGAAGACCCACTATTATCAAAATTACTTAACTCAAATGCATGTAGCTTACCAATAGTATCATCCAAAGAAACTGACATGTTAGGTACAAATCTCAATTCATTGATTGCAGAGACTCGAATAACATAAGATGGTAGAATGGTTCTCAACAACTTACTTGTTATATCCTTTTCTTCAATAGTTCCACCTACTCCTTTAATTTGATTGATAATCTCCTTTAGTCTTGTACTATATTGGGTTATGTTCTCACCTTCATTCATTCTCATAGATTCAAGTTTTCCTCTTAGACTATCTACTTTTTCTCTTTGAACATGTTCATCACCTCCATACACAAATATGAGCTTAGTCCACATTGCTTTTGCATCATTATAGCCTTCTAGATCATTAAACTCTGAGTTGGTCAATGCTGATGTAATTTCAATCATAGCTTGAATATGTTCTTGTTTTGCCTTTATCTCTTCCAAGGTCATAGGGTTGGTGCTTGGTGCAATATAATCATTCTCTAGATAATATGTTGCATATTCTCCAATTACTGATAAATGCAGCTTCATCCTTTTCTGCCATGTGGAGAAACTTGACTTGTTCAGCTTCGGTGCATCCCTTTTATACATCTTTGGATCTTTGCCTCAAGTACCTTTAAAATTTTCTTTCGGAGTCCAAAGCTCTGATACCAATTGATAGTTGTGATAATTAATGTAAAGTACAGATGCCAATAGCTAACAAGATGAGCGGGGGGTGGGGGGGTGAATCATATAAACTTAATCTTCCATAAAATCAATAGATTCAACCTCGGTAACTTATACTTCAGCAATATAACCAAAACTGCTAACACATGCAAACTCATAAACACATAATCATCATAACACTCATAACATCAGATTTAACGTGGAAACCCAAATAGGGAAAAACCACTGTGGGATTTCAGATCCACTAAGAAATATACTCTTCTAGAGTATGCTCGGTTAAAAGCAAATCATGTTAAAGATTACAAACACATTGCTAGATGTGACCCGGTTAACAGATTTCCCTCAGATCTATTAGGATCTTCACTTTGTTAGAAGTGACCTTGTTAAAGGATTTCAAACACTCAACTAAAATGTTACCTTGATAGAGGGTTTACAAATAAGACTGTTAAGTCCACTTGGTTAAGAGATTTCCTGTCACTTACAAAATAACAGTAATAAAAATATATCTGCAACTTCACATCTAAAATGCTAAAGCAGATTCTTATTTGCTCAAAACAATCTAGTCATAGGACTTATCTTATCCCTCTTCTGGGCTCTCTACTCTATTATTTAAACAGGTCTTCAAGCTTCTGTGCTCGGTAATAACTATGTAGCATCCCTTGTGCATACACTTGCCCGCATACATTGTTTATCAACAATTCCTTATTTATAAACAATTGATAACCGCTTAATCTCCTTGATCACATTTCCCATGATGAATCGTAGTCATCAGATCTTCAAACTTGACTAGGTTAAATGTATCCTTTCGATCTGAAAACATTTTAACTTGCCTTGGGACTTGCAATCCTTTCTAGGAACTTGCACAAGGTTATTGCGGTTCAATCTGCGTTGTAGATCTTCCTGCCGATTTTCCTTTGCCATAGATCCTTAACAAACTTCATGCATGACATACCAATCATTTATACATCTCTAGCTAATCATTGTCCTTCATTAAATAATACTTTTATGCATCCAATGTGCACTGTCATAACTTGGTTACAACTCAGTAAATACTAAACTTTACTCGGTAGACATTCCGCATTCATTAACCGATATTGATAACCTTAGGGTTTACCGACTAGGTTCCTTAGGGTTTACCGACTAGGTTCTTTGCTTGGTTACATAGTATAGTATTAACCTTACAATCAACAATATATGTAGGACACCAAAACAATCTAAACATCATGATCTCATCATTGTCTAACTTGGTAATAGTTTCCCATTGAATAACTTATTCCTCCCCTTATTCATCACATTCTTTTTGTGTCTTTTACCGACATCTTAATTCTCTTCTAATCAATCTTCTCAAGATATGACAACATCATACCGAATCAGATAATCAATCTCTTGACATCAATGACAAAATAATGTTATAAAGATAGTTATCATCCTTCTTCAGTTATATCAATAATCTTCAACAACCTTCTCAATATCTTCATCTTTGTGAACATAGCATCTACTTCCAAAGATTTTAAAATAACTTACATTAGGTTTCTTGTCATACCAGATCTCATATGGTGTCTTCATAGTTCCTTTCTTCAATTGAACTCAGTTCAGGGTGTAAACTGCAGTGCTGATTGCTTCTCTCCAAAATGTTTGAGGTACCCTCTTTTCTATCATCAGGGTTCTTGCACAATCCACAATTGATCTGTTTCTTCTCTCAGCTATCCCATTTTGCTGAGGTGTTCTCGGTGTAGATACTTGCCTCTTTATACCATGATCATTGCAGAATAAGTTAAATTCATCAGAAGTGAATTCTCCTCCTCTATCAGATCTAAGACATTCCAGTTGTCTTCCTATTTCATTTTCAACTCTTTCCTTGTACCATTTAAACATTTGAAAAGCTTTTGATTTTTCTTTTAAAAACATGACTGACATCATCCTTGAGTAATCATCCACAAACAAAAGGTAATACATCCCTATTTAGCATTGTCAAGAAGTGTTATAGATCCTCTCATACATCCCTATTTGGGTTTCCATGTTAAATTTGATGTTATGAGTGTTATAATGATTATGTGTTTATGAGTTTGCATGTTTAGAAGTTTTGGTTAGATTGCTAAAGTATAAGTTACCGAGGTTGAATCTGTTGATTTTATGGAAGATTAAGTTTGTATGATTCACCCCCCCCCCCCCCCTCTCATCTTGTTAGCTATTGGCATCTATACTTTACATTAAGTATCAAAACTATCATCTTCCATTTGTTTCCCAACTATCTCCCACACCAACATACCACAATGTTCTACCTTCATATTCTCAACCTCCACCTCCTCCCTCACAATGCAACATTTCCAAGTTTAATCCATCCACCGAAGAAAACACCAATAACCTATCCCAAACTATTACATCCTTACAACATCAATTGGCTTCCATTACTCAATCCAAGTTCAGTTTTCTCATATTTGATGCAGCGAGCCCACTATCCGATGACATTCTCCATGTGGTTCCCCCTAAAAATATGGAAGTCCCTCAATTGGAGTTGTATAATGGAAAATGTGAACCCTTGACTCATGTGAAGACATTTCAAACTTTGTGAAATGATTTTACTCATGACCAAAGACTTATGGCTAAATTGTTCACTAAAACCTTTAGGGATAAAGCTTTGCAATGGTATTGTTCTTTGTCTTCTTATTCTATTACTTATTTTCAACAATTGGCTAATGGTTTCATTCAACAGTTTCAAAATAACATTGGTCTTAAGATTTCTTTGACTAATTTAATTCATTGAAAGCAAGGAGTTAAAGAAAAAGTGATTGATTTTATTGGTGATATAAAAATTTGCATTCTAAAATTGCTTATCTAGTGCTTGATCATGATTTTCAAATAAATTTTATTGCTAATTTACAAAAAGACATTAGAGATAAGATTCTATTTTCTAAGTTTACTTCCTTTATGCAATTGTGTGCAATGTTCCATAATTATTAGCTTCAAGTGAGTCAATTTCAATCTCCTCTTTAATGGTTCTCGTTGATAAGAATGAGAGTGCTCAATAATCATTTGCAAAGTTCAAACCCAATAAAGGTTTTATCAAGCTTAATGACAACATCAACACTCAAGTGGAAGCCATAACATTAGGTGTGGCCCTTTTATCCAAATACTTTAGAAAGGAATTCACTCCTCTTTCTGAGTCTTTGCATAGTATAATGTTGAAATCAATGAATGCTAATGTGTTGTAGCCTCCTCCCATCAAGCCAATTGACAATTCCAAACCATTGCCACCTTACCATGATCCCAAAGCTTTTTGTCAATATCATCGTCAACCTGGCAATGATACAAAGATGTGTTATAATTTAAGAAAGTATAAGATCCAAGAATTTATTGATTACAATACTATACCATAGTTGGTGTCAATAACAAAGGGAATAAATCCATAGCTCCTCCTAATCAAAACCTCAAAATCTTCACCAATCCACTGCCTTTTGATTCTACCAATGTTGTTGAGTCTGGGTCTCTTGATTTTTCTCCTAATGACCTTGGTTTAGAATCTAATAATGTTGTGAACCTCGTTGACAAACCTACACCTCCAAAAGACTATGGATTACTTTTGATCATAGTGAGATTATTGTTGCACCATATGGCCCATTATATATCATTGCGAAGATCAAAGATAAACTCTCACGAAGGGTTCTCATTGATCCAATGTGTATGGTGCATGTGAATATCGAAGGATATATTTATATTTCACAATTGCATCAAGTTTTACATGATAAATCTGATGTTATGGTCAAGGTTTATGATGGTTTCTCTTGCCCTACTATTGGTTCCATTACTCTTCTTGTTGAGGTTGGTACTAAGTGCTTAGATGTCACCTTTTATATTATTCCTACATCAGATCAATTTCATGTTTTAGCCTAGAAGTCCTAAAACAACCTATTTTCATATATGACACTTCAATTTTGGAGGTCAAATTTTTTGGCCTATTTTTTGAGGGTTTGTGAAGATTTTGTTAGAAATTCCTACTGTACGTATCTGTATGGTCCATACAATATTGTCGATATCCATGGCAGTTTGTAACCTACATTAGAATAATCCTAGTGATGCATTCTTCATAGATTCCTCCACATAACATATGGTACCGCATGTGTCAATTAAGCATTTGGTAGAAATTAATTTTAAAATGTCTATAAAAAGGTATTTCTAATAAAAAATATGATTTTAAATTGTTGAATTTTTTTTGGATCTAAAATCATATATATTTTGTTTAAATTTACGTTTGAGTATTTTTTTGTTGAGCCAAAGCCCTTGGTTCTTGCATCCACACCCCATGGCCACATAGAAAAGGGGGGTGCAACATCCATGCACAATGTGCACCATGTAGGAGGCCGCTTCCACCACACCAATAATCTACCACCCCATTACTGCTAGGTGTGACAACATATCTTTTAAACAAGCAGCACCACCCCTGGTCATGTGGGTGATCACCAACTAGCTCCTAGGGGGCTAATTTTGTCCCCTAAGCCCTAAATAGGGCCATTTTTAAAACACTCATAACTTGGGCAAATGGAGGCAATTTTTTCAATTTTCTTTTGAAAAGGTAGTTTCATTACCTTTTCATTAGTGTAGGTATTTTTCATAGATTTTGCTATTTTGCATATCATTTCTTCCAGGTTGAAGCTAGATCTTATTTTTTACCTCCAAGCTCATAACATTTTGCTCGAAAATCTAATTTTTTTAATTCTCATAGCATCGAGAAGGTATTCAAGAGTGCTACAATTTTGTACATGCAATTTTTAAATTTTTATAATTTCATAAATTCATTTTGAAGCCAGTTTGGTAGTTTTGGTATATTGTTGTAATTTTTTTAAAAATATTGATTTCTCTTGGACAAAGGGGATATTTTCTTGTATTATAAGAGGTAGTCTTATTTTACTTTGTTGTATTCTTTTATTTGATATGAACTTTCCAAAAGTTGCACTTGTAGCTTCATATAACTATCATGAGAGGAAATATCACAAGTGGAGGTTTTGTTGTTAAAATTGAAGTTGCAAAGAATCACATTTGGCACAGATCTAGAACCCCAAGGTGCTTAAAAAAGAGGAATTGGTTTGATAGAAGAGATGAAGCTATTGGCACTATCATTATGTCTATTTATTACAACCTTAGATATCACCTTATATCTTTTAAATATCCTAATAGATTTTGGACTACCTTAGAGAATCTCTTTGGTAAGTCAAATAAGATGAGGAACTTTAAATTGGAGAATGATCTAATGAACTTCTTAATCCTTCATATTTTGATAACATCTACCTAACTTATTCACAAAAATCAATTCTGTTAAATTGAAGTTAACTGGTTGTAGGATCATTAAAGAGGATGAACAATTGATTCTCTCTATTCTTGCTAAGCTAGGTCCCGATTATTCAATGTTTGTTTCTACATTTTATGATACTATTGATACCCTATAAAATGCACACAAAATGACTTCTCTTGATGATTTTGAAGCTCAACTCATAAGGGAATAAGCCAAGTTGGTACACATGGGCACATTGAAGTCTTGAAAGTCTCAAGATCTTCTTGAAAAATATATAAATCCAAATGCTTCAAGTAATAACATAGGTAATAAGCATAATAAGGATCCCAAGTCTAATGAGAAAGATAAGGATTCTAATTCACAAAAGGCCTCTGAGTCCACATCCTCTTCCAAAGATAAATCATTAAAAAAAAGTTGAAATGTGATTATTGTAAGAGGCTAGGACATGATGAGAACGGGTGTTATGGTGAGAAGATTGATGAAATCAAACACATTCTTCAGGGGAAAAACATCTTGTTTCCTTCATTAGTGTTGTCTTCTTCTTCTTCAACATCACAACTGTGAACATCTTTAACAACACAATCAAGGACCGCATGGGTTTCATATGTGCTTGATAAAATGATTTAGGTAAGCACTCTTGACCTCTACAATTCTTGAACATGGTAGATTGATTCTTGATTTTGGAGCCTCTCATCATATGTCATCTTCTAAGGATATGTTCTATTGTTTTGAGCCTTGCAATTTGACTAATATATTGCTGGATAATAACACATACATGAAGGTTTTTGGGAAAGGTTCTATTAACATTGGAATATTTAGAAATATTTTTAGGAATGTTTCATTGACATTGGAGTTTCTTCATTATGAGGGGTATCTTGTCTCTCTCTTTCCTTCTTATGGGGGAATCATTAATTAAGTATTCATGAGGGATGCAGTCCTTGGGGGTATCATTGGGTACTCCATGTGTCATCCTCTTTTGTATCATTGAGTCCTCCATGGATCATCCTCTTTTGTATTGTTGAGTCCTCCATGCATAATTCTCTTTTGTATCTTTTCTCTCTTTTGGGGTGGATTTTTGTCCCAATGGATTTTCTCATTTCTTTGTTTGTGAGAGATTGCATTTGAATTGTACATGGGCACCTAAAATGGTATTGTAGTTGAGAGCCATCATAATAATCTTACATCTTTATATAATAATCTACTTTCTAAATTGCACTTAAGGTGGGTGTTGGTGTGAATAAGGTTTTGGACATAGTAAAGGTCTTGTAGCTATTATTTTTGCTTGTTGCTAGCGAGAGACTTATTCACATGACTTAAGTTTACTTGGGTCCTAGGTTTCCTAGAAGATTTATTAGTTACACCATATGATCTTATCTTATCTCATGACAACTACTTTTGGTTACCTAGGTCAACACTTAGTTGTCTCATTGCATAGAATTATGATACATGTCAACATCTTGTCTAATCGTGCCTATCACCTAGCCTTTATAAGAAAGGCCTTTCATGTATTTTTTCATGTCCATTATTGCATCACAATCAAACAAACTATCCTTGTCATTTTCTCTCTAGTGGAAGTTATTTTTGTCTTGCAGAGTTCTTAAGGGTGTTGAGGAGTCACCAATAAACTCCTATTTATGCACAAGCTATTATTGAGAGAAAATCTAGTACAAGTGTGTAACAATGAATTGGAACCATTAATGGGAGGCATAGAATTTTATAGTAGTTTGAGATGGCACAGAGAAAATTTGAAAATGTATACATACTACTTGTAATGTTTAAAAAAATGTAGGGAATGTTTGCATAAAGTATAGTGAGAATATAGGGAATGGTGACAAGAAAAGTTGGGTATATTTATAAGAATTAATGATATCCTCCAAATTAGGATTTAAGAATATTATAGTCCATTAACTTTTATAATATTCAATGGTTGCTTTACATGACTTCTTCTGCAAACAAATGGAACTAGACCACAATATTATGGAACATGGAATAATTTATTACAAAACAAAGTTGTCTAATTACATTACTTACACTTCATTCACTAAACTTCTTAATAAAAACTTCATTGCAGCCAACTTCTTGTAAATATTTTTTTCCCGTTATTTCTATAGATTTATAATTACTTCCAAGATCAATATTGAGAGGTGTTGTGATTAGTGCAACACTCCCCTTCAATTAATTTGGAGAATTGAATTTGGGTTGAGGCTTTGATACCATATATATTGTCTTTAAATGCCAATGAACTTTCAAACCAATATCTTCTCTAGAACATAAAGTGATTGTTAATCTTTGCATGAGATTTAATCAAATAATTGATTTTATTTAATTCAATTTAGCATTTGAATATATTTTGAACTTGACTTTGATTTTCAATTTGGTTTTTGAAATCATGCACATGTATTTGAATTTGGAAGAAATTAAAAGAATATGAAATTAAATGAAATTAGAACTTATAGATTTGGAAATAGAAGAATTAATTAGCTAGTTAAATAATTTAAAGAAACTATTTAATTATTTTAGAAATGGATTTTAATTAAATAATAAAGATTATTTAATTTAAAGGATAAAATCACAATTAATTAAATAATAAATATTTAGAAAAGGGTTAATGATTAGATGATGATAGGATTGAGAATTAATTTATTTAAATAATAAAGATTATTTAAATTGGGGAATTAATCAAAATTAATTAAATAATAAATATTTAATTAATATTTAGAAAATGGTTAAATTGATTAAATGATGAAAGAATAAAAATAGAATAATTAGTAAGATTATGAGGAAATATGAAATTAGAAGAATATGATTAATTAACTTAATTAAATAATTAAAGAATTATTTAACTAACTAGAGGAATAATTAGTACATGATCAATGAGACATTTTTAGGTGTCTACATTCGTCCCTCTTTGAGACAATGTCAAAACGATGTTGTTTCAAAGAAAACGAAAAATTCTACCCCAGTATGCCTCGGTGATACTTAGGGTGTAATGCCCCCTCGAGAGATTGTTTGTGCATTAAAGGTATGAATGATCTCTCGAAAAAAGAAGAATGTGTGATGAAAGATAGAAGAATAGAATAATGGTTAGAGATAGAGATAGGTGATGTGAAGATGATATTGAGATAGAATATGAAAGAATGAACCTTCGAATGAGGTAGAATAATGTTATATGATACAAAATGATTTAGAAAGAGATGATGAGAGAAGAATGTTTAGAAAGAATATACGATTTAGAGAGAAGATGGGAAATCAACAGCCTATCAAGAAACATATGAGATGAGAATGAAATTGAATGAATCATGAACCTGTGTCATTTATTTTATTGCGCCAATATATAATCATCACTAAGCCTTATTATTGAACAATGGAGCTTAGCACATCAGGGTATAAGGAACCAAGATGTAAAGATATCTCACTGTAGAAACAAACACGTAGCAGACAAGGAGTGAACCCTCCATTCTGGGAATTACGCTAGGGGTCGAGGTATGTGTGGCATCCAATAGCTGGAAGCTCCTATCACAGACACCCAGTAGATAAAATTCCCTAGAATTTCATCGGTTCACACCACAAACAACAAACAAAGAAAAAGATAATGCCCATCATAGCTCCTCTAGTCACTTGTAGACATCCTTGAGTAGCATAGGAACAATATCTGTAGCCAAATGATAAAAAGATAAAGAGTGACCCGGACAAAATTCAGCAGCTATACTGACCTTGTGCCTTCGTTCTCAGTTGCTTGATGTGATGGTTGATAATGTCTGATCTTAAAAAGTTGCGGACCTTGTTTAAGACTGACCTGTCTGATTTCGAGTGTATCCTCTTCTGTTTAAGATAAGATAATGATCACTTTGATATGGATATGATATGATTGATAAGACAGTTTGATCAGTTGATTGCATATGTTTGACTGGATAGTCGTATCCTTTGTTAACTTCATGCGAAGTGTTTTATGGATATCTGCTTAGGGTATTTGTTTCTCACAAGATATTTTATTGCAAGTTTTTCGATTGATTAATTTTCAGTTTTTAGTTCTTTTCTAAGAGCTTTTTCGATGTTTTTTTGGATTATGTAGATCGATATTTGAATGTTTTTGAATGATAATTTTAGGACATTTTGCAGATGTTTTTGATTTTTGAAGGACTTTATATGATTTTTTGGTTGTTATGTTTTCCATATTTGAATGTTTTTGATTGATTTTTTTAGGATCGTATTTGAATGTTTTTGGTTGATTTTTTTCAGGACGTTATATGGATGTTTTTGGAATTTGATGGTTTTTTAATGTTTTTGAATTTTTTGAAGGACTTTATATGATTTTTAGGATTTTTTCAGGACTTTATATGATTTTTTGGATTTTTTCAGGACTGTGTATGATTTTTAGGATTTTTTCAGTTATGCCTCCAGTGTGCAGACCTGTATGACATGATGATTTGCAGAATGTATGTGGAGACAAATGAATTTTTGACATGACCTATGTGAATGCAATATGTAGGATGAAGATGCATTTCCTATTCGAATAAGGTTGACTGTGTTTGTTTTTGCATTTGTAATACACCAATTGAAATGGAGGTGCAAAACATTTCATAGATAAGCGGTCAATCAATTTTTAAGGTCCCTTGGATCATTCAAATCAACACACTTGGTGACTAGGATTTACAAATGGAGACGCGAAAAAATTCTCCACTGGTTCTTGAAACTTAGATCTTCGTTTGCCCATGTGTGTGCAAATGAGTTCATTCTTGCTCCTATGTTCACTAAAGATCCTTAGCATCCTATATGACTAGCTACATGGATTTTTCTAACTTCAAAAGCATCCCGAATAGAGCCTTGCTACCAACAAGCCTTGAGAGCTTTGATGAGGTTATAGACTGTAATTTCTCAAATATTGCTCTATTGCCAGTAGGCGTTCATAGCCCTGATGGAGTTACTTGTATGCTCCCGTAGTCAAGCTTTATATCGCATTTGTATGCATGATATTTCAGTTATATATCATTTCTCTTTTGCCTTAAGATGGATATTTGGCATAACTCTTTTTCTTTTATTTTCTTGCCTTGACTTGTAAGTATGAAACCTACTTGGGTGTGACAATTACAGTGGCGCTGAAGCAGAATTTTAGATTTTTCACTAGTCATATGATCAACTAGGTGTCTTGAGTAAATTGAAGATTTATTGTGTTTGAGATATAGCAATTGATAGATTATGGGTTAAAAAGTCTCAAATAGTGAAATCACTACCCAACCATAAGTAAAGTGTCATCACAGGGTAAAGTTGAAAATGAATGACCTTAGGACCTCAAAGAATTCATGTCCGAATATCTAAGAAAGGAGATGACCCTTGCTTTCTTGAATGCAAACGAATGATAAACTTTAACA
The DNA here is from genome assembly GCF_030272615.1 of Cryptomeria japonica. NCBI lineage: Eukaryota > Viridiplantae > Streptophyta > Pinopsida > Cupressales > Cupressaceae > Cryptomeria > Cryptomeria japonica. The sequence goes on from NC_081413.1 coordinate 686,352,048, forward strand.
GTTGCCTTGTTTTATTGGTACTACTATATGAAAATACAGAAACTTTGAGAATGTGATGCATTTGAAAAAGAAACTATATGTGATGCAGTGCTTTGTATAAAATGATATGCAATACGGAACGTAAAACCTAAACTAACCCAACCTTTAGGTATAATATTTGTGTAGGTAGTTTATTGGTCTTTGTTCGAAGAGTTGGATAAAGATGTGTTTTTCAATAGGATATAAGGACTCAGCTGGGTGTACATGTTCAACATCTCTAATGTTGATTTTATTAGTTTTTGGATTTTGTGGATCATCAGATGGAAATCCAACTTTGGAACTCCTGAATTCAGCTATAGCCTTATCATTTTGAAAGAAATCCAATTGTGGTAGATTCTCTTTCCCCCAATCTATCAAGTGTGAGTGTATGAGACAAATTATTTTTGGCTTCAAAGTTGTGACATGAGTGGGTATTATGCCTGTTTTTATTGATGCACTTGAAGAGGATGATGAAGTCAACCGGGTGTCGATCTCATTAGTTGGTGTTATGATTGTGCTTGAACAAGATGATGAAATAATTGTTGACAAGTTGTTTTGTGTAGTATGATCCGGATTGGTGATTTCATTAATAAGGGGTTCATGAACAACTTGTGTAGAGGTATTGGGATCGCTAGGAGAAATGGCAAGTTTGTTTGAGAGGGAATCTTGTGAGGAACATAGAGGATTATGACATGGAGATGAAGGGATAGAGGGATCTTGATTAGGATTTGGAGAAATAATGGGATCTTGTTTAGGACATGAAGGTAAATGTATGATTTGATCTTGGTTTTTAAAGGGATCATTATGAAGGATAGAAGGGATGTCTTGATCTTGCTTAGGAGGTGGATGTTGGATGGGACTTGAAAGGACACTATGTTCTTGATATGGAAGGGTGCCATTATGAATGGAATAGAAAAGAGAGAGGAGATCATCATAAGATTCTTGGTCAGTGGGATCTTGATCAAAAATTGGGTAAGATGGAAGTGGTTGTTCTTGATCTTTATTTGTTTCAGGACTCATTTCTTCTAATTTTGGACCATCCTCTTGACATGGGGAAAGAGTTTGGAAATGCATGGGATATTGTTGGAATGTTTCAACATTTTGGCCTAATGAAGAAGGATTTTGAATGAGATCCTCTGAATCATGACTTAAATTAGATTGGATTTGTACGATGGATAGCCATTGGGAGGTTGTGTTATTAGATAGAGATGGCATGGATTGGTCTTATGTGACTTCAGGGGATGATGAAATGATGGATAGATATGGTTGATTTGGGATTTGGATGAAAGGGATTTGATTTTGGGTGAAAGATGTTTGATTTTGGTTGAATGAATTTTGATTTGGACTTTGGTTGAAAGGGTTTGATTTTGGTTGAAAGAGGTTTGAATGTTGGGTTGGTGTGAATTTTGATTTGGACTTTGGTTGAATAGGATTTGATATTGGTTGAAAGAGGTTTGAATGTTGGGTTGGTGTGAATTTTGATTTGGACTTTGGTTGAATAGGGTTTGATTTTGGTTGAAAGGGGTTTTAATGTTGAGTTGATATGAATTTTGATTTGGACTTTGGTTGAAAGGGGTTTGATTTTGGTTGAAATAGGTGCTTTGAATGTTGGGTTGATATGATTGATATAGTGGGTTTAAAGAAAAAGAAGGTTTACATGACTCTAATGTTTTTGATTAAGGAAAATCAGGTTTTAAGAGACCTAAAACCCACTTACATTACGAAAGATGAGCAAGAAAGAAACTAGAGAAGATAAGACCAAGACAAAAGAGCTGCAAAAAACTAGCATAAAAACTAGCAGGTAGGATAAAAGGACAGCATAGAGCCAACGAGAAACTGGCATCCAAAACCCAACATTACAAGTCAAATAAAAACTTTAATAGACTCCTCAACATTCTGAACCAACAACATCATGGTCATGGTGGCTTCTCTCAGATCATTGTTCTCCTGTTTCAGCTGAACATCTTTCATCTTTGTCTCCATATCACTAGTTGTCTGCCTAGTCCTTCGCCTGGAGATTTGATGAGTAGAGCTCGAGATCGGTATATCATCAATGATTACCAAATCCTTATTCTGAGTTTTCCTCTCTAAGTGATCCACCAGGGCATTCATGTTTTGAGATGAGACTCTCAAGAATTCAAGACTGTGGTTCATGAAGCTTTTCAATGCCTTCTCAGTTTGAGCAACCCAATTGATGATGTTCTCATTATCCGCCTCAGTCTTTTCTTTTACAATTCTAATAACATCCTCCAGATGTTTCAAATCCCCTTTTATCAGGTCTTTTTCCAACCAGTCCTGCATCTCAATTTCCTCCTCTGCTTCACTGGTTTCTACCTCTGCACTCTTTTTCCCCGAATTTGTTTCCTTAACCAAATTATGTATCTTATTTTCTAGGTCCCTCTATTTGCTCTGAATGCTTGTTATATTGTCAATAGCCCACTTATGGAGATTGAAAGACTCCAATGTGCAATTTTGAGCAGTATTCAATATAGTGTTCACCAAATCCCTACCCTGCTCAGAGCTCACGGATTTAGGATTGGCTTCCTCCATGGAGTTCGGGGCAACATTCCTGCTATTCGAACCCATAGGGTTAGAATCAGGGTTTTTAGAATTGGCATCTTTTTTCCCTTCCTCCTCTTCTCCATCATTCTCTTCCTTCTCACTCTCCACTTCAATCTCAACCTCCTTCCCCTGTTCCTCCTCCAAATCATCATTCATGTCCATGTCCACATTATCAATTCCAGCTCTCCCTTTTTTATGGGTAGGGGCATTAGACAGATCATCATCAAACTCAAAGTCATTACAACTCTTAGAAATATGAGCATTTGTTACCAGGTTATCATCCTTGCTAACCCTATCTTTTTTCTTCAGGTGTTCGTAAATGAGCAAAATAAGCCCCTTATGGGCTATGGGGTAAGATTTGGGCTTTTTGGCATGGTCAACCAAGCTCTCATTCAGGGAAGATGTTGAATAAAAGGGTAGAGAAATCTTAACCCCATGGCGGAAATGATTGAGAATTGCAAAATGATAATTGTAGACTTTAGTAAATCTACCATCAACAGTAAGGAATTCCATCAAAACCCTTAGCATTTTCTGCCAAAAAGACTTTACCTGCTGGGGGAGGTAGTAAAAAATGTTGTCTTTCTTGGCAAGCCAAGCCTTCTCATCCTCAGTTTTTGGGAAATTTTAATCGCTTCAACAACAAACTTTCGGTCTCTATAGAATTTTGTGCCATCCTTCTAAAGTCCCATGACCTCTGCAACCAAATCCTCATCAATCTTCTAGGTCTCCCCAAACAAAGTGACTCTGTTGCTATTCCAACCCTTAGCAAAGCCTTGAGACACCGATTTTCTACTACCATGTAGATTTTACATATAGTTGGTGAATCTATATCTATGGAGCCTCCTCCACACTTTTTGCTCACTCTTCCAGTTCTCAGAACCAGAGGGCTCATTCTGGTTTAGGTTGCCTCCCATATACGTGACTCTAATGTTGGTTGAACTGAGGTAGGAATGATTTTGTTGAAGAATGAAGGTTGGCATGTTTGAATGGTATCACAAGAAGAAGAAGGTTGGCCTAATATTGATCCCCTCGTGGTCATCACTTCTCTCATCATGTTTTCTAACCAGCCCCTATGGTTGTCAGGACTAGCCATGTCTATCACTTGTTGTTGCAAAGTCTTGATCTGTTGAGCTAAGGTTTCTATGGATGGTGATGGAATAGGAATGGAAGGGATGAATCCTCCACCTTCCCTATGAAATGTATAATTCCAATCCATGATGTTTGCTTGTTTAGTTTGGACCTAGGATCACAACATGTAAGATATTTTCTCCATTCTCTGAATGTGACGAACTTGACCAGCTTGTTTGAGTTGAGGTTGAGTTTGACTGATCCTCTGATTATGTTTTGGACATTTGGGGTATGACTTTCTAGGATGATTATGCAAATGATGATGAACTAAGACAAACGTATATGAGGTCTAGACAAGGACGTATATGAGGATGATAATGAGGAGTATATAAGGACTATGCAAGGACTTGGGATGATAATGAAGACTATGTAAGGACTTAGGATGATAATGAGGACGTAAGTGGGGACTATGCAAGGACTTAGGATGATAATAAGGATGTAAGTGGGACTATGCAAAAGACGTAGGACGATAATGAGGATGTAAGTGGGACTATGCCAAAGACTTCCTAGGGTCACAAGTATGTAAGGACTTTTGAGTTTTGGTGTCAAAATGGACTTTGTTTTCTGTAACTTCATGTGTGGGACAATATTTTGTAGCTTTCCAAATCTGAAAATAATTGCTTGGAGGTATGTATAGCTGACTGACTCAATTTTCATACAATCTTAGAAAATTTAGAGATACGTGGGATAGGGCCTGAAATAGCCCAAGGGACTGACTCAATATTGTTCTAGCATAATGATAGATAAAAAAGAACAGAATAAGAACTTAGGCTCGAAAGTGGACACCATTCAATGAGGCTCCCGTAGCAAAATACTGAAACAAGACAGACAGATAGAGAGTCTAGCAGCACTGGCTCCACTCCACGACACACACTTCTTGGGCATGCCAATCTCTCTTACCCCGAAGATCCGAAGATCTTATCACTGAGGGATTTCTATCTCATAATGTAAGGTACATGAGGGGTATCTGTGGGGTACGATCCACACTCCCGGAATCACTAAATGTAGGATTTTTGGCAACTAAATTGGTTCATAGTATTAGGTTTTGAGGGACCTCGATCCAACAACGGATTCTCAGAGCAAGCCACTTAAGACTTTAGTTGAGCTTATCGGTGCAAGGAAAGCCCCCACATACCTCGAATTCACTCAACACTCTAGCTACCTAACTAGTATATTTATATAGCGGTTCAAAAAACCTGCTTGAGAGTACGCTGGGAGAGATGATATCCCCAACACATCCCAATTTTAAGTACCTCTATGAGGTGATGAAATCCCCAGTCAAAGATACCCCTCACTATGTAGAATAAAATAAAATTTTGATGTCGCTGTCACCTTCCTCCTTTCTCCCAAGACCCCGAAGGCGGGTGGAAAGCTAGTTAATGCAATAGTAGGTCCACCCCAAACACAATAAAAATTATTTACCTTAAGAAAAAAGAAAAATGATTTAATCTAATGCAGCTTGATTCATGTTTTCTTTATAGCCCAAATTTAGGTGTTGAATAGGCATGTGCATGTCCATTTTAAACACCAACTCGAAATATGAAGGCATACATGTCAATTTTAACCATTTGTTGATTTTAAGTACCAAAAGACCAAGTGTGAGATACATGCATGTCAATTTTAGCCCATGTTTATTTTAAGCATCAAACAACGAAGTGTGAGATTATCCATGCATGTCCATTTTAACTGTTGTTGATTTTAAGTACCAAAAGATGAAGTGTTAGATGATGCATGAAAAAATACTAATCTAATCCTTTCTGTAAATCCGCCACAGGTTGTAAACAAGAGATTAGTAGTAAAATCAAACTAACAAAAAATAGAAACTCAAAACTTGACAGAAGCGAATGCGTAACAATACCTGTTCGATTGCGTGGTACTTACAAATTGAACGCGTGAACCTGACAGAGCAAATGCGTGAGTCTGACAGACCGAATGTGTGATGATACCTGATCAATTGCATAGCACTAATAGGTCAATTTCATGATAGACAGGCAGACAACAAAAAAATTAAAAAATAAAGGAAAACTAAACCCGGTTAGAAACCTGCAAAACCAATTGTGAAGCCCTAGCCAAATCTCTAATCCTCCATTCAATATTGATTAGATCATATTTAACTTGATAAGAAATAACTAAGCTATTATATCTATCAAAGGCCAGTTGCTCTTTCGAATCTTGAATATGCTTTTCTACCTAGAGAACCTTTTGATAGTGTTTGGCTTCTCTTCTTTGTTGTTTCGGCCTTCTTGCACCTGAAATCCTGAACTGTACTTTTCTTGCCATAAACTATTATAATGAAATCATGAAATAGAAGTAATCTGCTTCTAGATTAAACTAATTTTAGATAGAAATAGACAGATCCAATAACAGACAGAATAAAAATTAGACAACAGTTTTCCATGTGAATGCGTAATCCAAAAAGGGCGATTGCGTGATCTAAACAGGGCGATTGCGTAACCCTATCAAAGTGAATGCGTGACCCCGAGGGGTCAAATGCATGATTCTAACTATGTAATTGTGGGATGATGTAATCACGATTGAGTGATGGAATATCTGTTCTCGAAATCCATGAGAAATCTGTAAAAAAAAATGCAAAAATCTATACGACCTGCAAAAATTACACAGAGAATAGAGAAGGTATGTTAAATGTGTTTCACGTCGGGTTCACCAAAATGTAGGATGTAAAATTCATCTTATAAAACAAGTATCAATTAGAATCAAAGGGAAATCATGAATCCCTATCTAATCAAAGAATCTAACAAACTAACAATGAAATAACACAATCAAGCAAATAAGAATTAAAATAATTCAAATCAAACTCCCTATTCCAAGATTGCATATAGCTTCCATTGCTCTTCTCTTCTCTGTGGTATGATGACTCTTAGATATTGCGCTGGTAACCTGCAAGTGACAGAGATTCAAAGTTCGTGATTGTTTAAAATGGAGATTGAATGCTCAATTTATAGATTATTGGAGAAGATTGATTGAAAGGTGGAACATAATGATCAAGAGGTGGAACTCAGGTGAGCTCAAATGAAAATTGATAGTTGAACTATTGATTGTAGGAGTGAAACTCAATAGATTGAATAGATTAATTGAGTCAACTGATTGAGAAAAAGCTGACTGAAGGAAGAAAAAGAATGATTGAAGGAAATAAAGAGGATGACAAAGAAAGCTTAATTTAGAAAAAGCTAACTAAAAGATGGAAATAGAGATTGGAGATATAAATGATTTAATTAATTAATTGATTAAGTTAATTTAGCATGTGCTTACACTTTGACTTAGATTTTCAATTTAATCTTTGCATGAGATTTATTCAAATAATTGAATTTATTTAATTCAATTTAACATTTGAATATATTTAGATCTTGACTTTGATTTTCAATTTGGTTTTTGAAATCATGCACATGTATTTGAATTTGGAAGAAATTAGAAGAATATGAAATTAAATGAAATTAGAACTTATAGATTTGGAAATAGAAGAATTAATTAGCTAATTAAATAATTTAAAGAAACTATTTAATTATTTTAGAAATAGATTTTAATTAAATAATAAAGATTGTTTAATTTAAAGGATAAAATCACAATTAACTAAATAATAAATATTTAATTAATATTTAGAAAAGGGTTAATGATTAGATGATGATAGAATTGAGAATTAATTTATTTAAATAATAAAGATTATTTAAATTGGGGAATTAATCAAAATTAATTAAATAATAAATATTTAATTAATATTTAGAAAATGGTTAAAATGATTAAATGATGAAAGAATAAAAATAGAATAATTAGTAAGATTATGAGGAAATATGAAATTAGAAGAATATGATTAATTAACTTAATTAAATAATTAAAGAATTATTTAACTAACTAGAGGAATAATTAGTACATGATCAATGAGACATTTTTAGGTGTCTACAATTTCAATAATAAACGTATAATAATACTATTAAGTTCATAAAAAATTTTATAGTAAATTTGACAAATGCTTATAAAACATTGGGTTCCATAACTTCCCAAAATTATCCTAAACTATATATGAAAAACTAATTATTATATAACAAAAATATTAAACAATAAAATACAAAATCATTAAAATAACTTTATTGCAATATATTAACATTAATATTCCAACAAACACAACATCTTACTACTAGATCTTTTTATGTATTTTTCTATTTAATAGATGAAACAAACATTTTAAATTTAAGTAATAAGTAAAGCAACTCACCATTAGTAGATGAGTGGAAGGAGAAGTGAGAGTAGAAGTTCAAATTCAGCTACAACTTTGAGAGTTTGTAACTGCACAAAATCCTCTTAATTTGAAGCCCCTAATGCGATGCACGAGTCTATCCCACCATATTATTATTGATATTGTACCACCAAGTCCAATTCCAAATCCCAACCCCACAACAATCGCTGAGACATGATCATCTACTAAACTCCTGGTGCAGGAGCACCTAGGACTTAGGCTATTAGTTTTTTCTCAATTTTGGCTTGTACTGACCCTAGCCAAGTCAAGTAGTGAATAAAGACTCTAGGAGGGTCCAAGAGTGAATGAGATGAGTAAAATGTAGGACTAGATTGAGTTAGTTCTTCTTAGGTTTGCATTTTGTGCATAAGTAGTGGTTTGAGTAGGTAGTTGACCTTCTTGATGGTCAAAAGTGTCAAAACTTGGTATACACATTAGGGAGGGTTAAATTAGTCTTATAAATTCTTTAAAAGTCATGAGTGATGACTTAGAATGGGTCTCATAGGTTGAGAAGGCCAAAAATGTAAAAAGTGCAAAGTTGCAAAAAGTTGTCATGACAACTTTTGTTCTAAATTGATTAGCGATGCAGTTAGGGATTGTCCAATGCCCTAGAATGACTCCACATGTGGGGAATACTATAAAAACCCTCTCTTGCATGGTTACCAAGGTTGGAATCTTGGTTTTGTAAGTTCAACAATCTGAAACTACTCAGTTTTGGACTGTTTGACATCATTTTGGCTTTATTTGCTCACATTGTAAATACTAATGGATTGAATTCATTGATCCAATAATGGATTGAGTATATTTGGAGTGTTTTAGAGCATTTTTTTTCATTTCAAGCTTTGTAGATAAGTTGTGTTAGTGTTTACTTGGTTTTGTTTGCAAACAACCAGTTTTGGCTTGTATATAGCAGTTTCATGTAAAAATTGTTGCCCCATGGATTCCCTCTGTGCTACCATCATGAAACATTGGGATATGGAAGGAAAACACTTGTAAAATGTACATATTTAGGGAAAAGTTTTGGAGATGAAATTTAATATGCCTATCACCTTGTTCTAGGCAAGTCCAAGAGCAACCCGACTAGAGGAGACAGGGTGAATTTGGAGTGTAAAGTGCAGGGTTGGATGGAAGATCACAAAATAACCTTTTGGAGGGGTCAAAGGTGTCCATACATAGTTTCCTATGCAAGGATAATCCTTGACAAGGCCATTTGTTGCCCAAATACAAACTAGACCAGTCACTGTCAATTAGAAGGCCTAGAAACCCTTCAAAACCCTCATTTTGGGGTTAGGGCATTGTACGGTGGGATAAGGAACCAAAAACACAAAAATAACTTGGGGTTAGGTGAGTCTTTGAATAAAATCCAAACTTACTATGGGGTCTTTTGGACCGTTTTCTCTCAAGCCCTAGAAAACCGGATTTTGGAGGTCTAATAGGGCTAATTCCTTGTAGCCCTTTTCTAGGCAAAATGGTGAAATCGGTAAGAAGGGAAATGGTTGCAAACCTAAAATGGAACCAAAAGCTATCAAAAACATGTTATAATCCACCTCCACACCTCTACATCAATTCACAATAGTAGGAGGTCAATTTGACAAGGTGAAGCCAAGACAACCATAATAGGCACATGGGAAGCATTATGAATTGGTAGGGTTCCTCGCTAAAACACTTGAAGAAAACACCTTGAAATGGATAAGAAGAAATACCTAGAAGATATTGAGAAGGAATTGGAGGTCTAGAGTGCAACTAGGCCTAAAGCGTTGGTGGAATTGAGCAACACCAACTAGGTGAAGTGTTAGCAAACTAGGTGAACCCCATCAACTCCATATTTATTTGCCTGCTATTTCTGAAGGCGAAGGTATTGTTGTACTTTTCTTTTGTTTGCAACTTTTTAAAGGGTTCCCACACAAACATGTTGAGTTTCCTTGATAATATCTCTCATCAAAAGTCATTAGTTGTTTTCCTCTAGGTATTGGCCCACATAGATGGTTGAAGGATACATTCCAATAGCTCAACTTGGACAATTTAGATATCTCCTCAGATATTTCTCCAGTCAGACTATTTTGAGACAAGTCCAACTACTCCAAAGGCTCTATTTTCCCCAAAGATGCTGGTATCATTCCTTCCAATTGGTTTCCACACAGATTTAGCAACCTCAACTGAGAGAGATTCCCAATGTTTGGTGGTATTTCCCCTTTTAAATTGTTATTTGAGAGATCTAGTATAGTGTTTGATGCCAACACATATTCTAGTCTATACTCAAATTCTTTTGTTTTGATGGCTGGTATATCCTCATAGAGAGTAGTGCTACCCAGTTGTGAAACTTTAGGATTTTTAAATCCCTTTAGATCCTCTAGAGCAGAGGGAATTCTTCCCTCAAAATTATTATTGGATAAATCCAACACCCGCAATTTGCTAAGATTTATAATCCATGGAGGAATATCGCCATTAATCTCATTGGAGCTAAGGCTTACAACCCTCAATTGTAGACAATTTGCAAGATTATGTGAAGAAAGCTCACCTATTAGTCTATTCTTGTTGAAATCAAGAAGCATAAGTTGCGTACAATTGCCCAACGATGCAGGCAAGGTTCCAAAAAAAATATTCGAATGAGCAGACAAAACTTCTATAGATGAAGAAAAATGGATTTCTAGATCCCCATTCAGTAAGTTATTATACAACTTTAGCCTCTTTAAGCCTGTGCAATTACTCAATGTTGTTGGAATTCTTCCAGACTAGAAGTTGTTTGCCAGTACCAAATCAGTTACACCCTTGCAGTTCCCTATGGATCGTGGATTTTTTCCTGTTAGTTGATTATTAGAAGCATCTAATTTCTCTATTGAAATCAACCCACCAAGGCTTTTAGGAATGCTCTCCGAAAGATTATTGTTGTAGATGACAAGCTCAAAAAGATTCTTAACTTCACCAATACAATATGGTATTGGTCCATTCAATTTGTTTTCATAGAGATATAAACATTCCAAAGATTTGAGTTGTCTTATGACCTTTGGAATTGTCCCTGCCATATAATTCAGAACAATTATTAAATGGATACCATTTTGGACGTAGTAATCATGTTTCTTATAGAGTAAAGATATGGGAGTGACATACCTGTGAGATAGCTAGAGTCAAGGTCTAATACAAGAAGAGATGTGAAGTTTCCCAATTCATTTGGTATAATTTCAGTTAAAAAGTTTATTGTTGGCAATAATAATGAAGGAAAACTGAGGGGGTGAATCAATTTTCACCAGATTAAACAAATTAAACACAATCTCAGATCTAATCAACTACAACAAGAATAAAGATAAACACAATAATAACAACACACATTGCACCAAGATTTTTGACGTGGAAAACTCAGTTAAGAGAAAAACCACGCTGGGAACCTACCCATAATAAGATAATACTCTACAATAGTATGTGTAAATATTACAAAGGGGAATGCACATGCATTCAGGCACATTTCCTAGAGCTCATTGCTCAAAAAATATGACCCTGAAGGCTCCAACCCTCAGGGAAGGCTCACTACCTTACAATTATATTCGGATTACAATCTGGTCAAGATGAACTGCAAATATAGCATCTGCTAATGCCTGATGACAGTTCCGATTAAGCATATTTGTCTGCCTTGCAACAATCTTTCCTCAATACACCATACCGAAGGATAAATTCACTTATGTGCACATACACCACTCTCTAATAATGCAGACACAACATCGACAGCCAAATCACATGAATATAACACCTATTTATACAATTCATCAACCTTGACTACAAGGTTAGTCAAACCCTTAACTCTTAATTACAATTATATCCCACGATACATAAATAAACCACCGGACCAATAAAATTCCATAGGCAACATAGAATTGACCTAAATAAATTCCTCAAACACGCATCACCACCACAAATCTCACCAAGATCAACCGCAACATGCTACACCACCGAAAATACCACATAAGACAAAGAATATCACCATACCCATAAGATCTTCAATAATGCACACAATGATCAATGCAGACCATCAAAACAAATAGAAAACGAGTAGGCAACACCAACAAGAATGTTAGAACCATTTGTAATAGCTGCATCAATACTACTTATTTAAATCTTCATCGATCAACATGCTAACTCTCAGGAACACTTAACAACAACAATTTGGACTAAAAGGATAACTTGCAGAGCACCAAATCATGTACCATCTGAAATGAAGATACACATGAACATCCAAAACATTCTCCCAAATCCGCAACTCAAGCTCAAATCATACTGGAGCACAACGAATCAAATACCAGACTTTGCCAATCCTTGAATAGAAAGACCAAACCTCAAACCGGATCAAATGATATGATCAAGTAAACTTTTGGATCACTGAAACCAATAAAGAATGAATTAGAGATACTAGAGATACTTCATTAGCAAACCAAATCAAATCAATTATCTGCAACACTAGAACACAAGAATATGTTAATACCAATTACAACAACATATCCTAGCAGCAACAATATCCAACATCTATCATATCCAAAATTTCCAAAGACTTGAGCTCTCCTATTTTTACATTTATTTTCACATAAAAATAAATATAGATGTCTTATTTTTATTAGTTATCATTTTTAACTTTTGAATTGAATGATAATTTTAAGAATAGTTTTTTGATCACATAAAATCTTACGAACATGAGACAAGTATAAAAATTAAATAAAAGATATGAATGATGTTATAACTATTACGGTTGAAAAGAAAGGAGAGTTGAGTTGATTGAGACAATTGCTAGAACTAAAAAATGTGAGGTTGATGAAAGAAGTCTTTCGTATTGTTCACAATTTTTCTAACTTATTGGAGGATGTGTTAGCATCTTTGTATAAAGGAAAATTAGTTGGTAGATTTCTTATAAGATACACATAGAAGATGTTATTTTAGATGAGAGTTCTATTCTTAGTTGTGTTAGCACATATTTTTACAAAATATTTTGTGCTATATGGAGGCCCTTTTCTTTTATCATATGAGCATTTATTGTTGGTTTGCATGTGCAGGAACCTTATTAACATGAGTAAAGTTCTCTAAGGATCAGCTATTTCAGGAATGTCAAGGTATCACTTGGGCACACTAAGGGCATGCACTGAGTATAGACTGCACAAGGAATCCAGTATGGAAGCATTTAATCAGAAGAGAAGTCATTATGGTATAACCTAAGACTATTTTCTAGCGTGTATCAGACCCTATGAGATAGTTGGGATCACTAATATTCAAGGTGGATGGCTCATTTGTTCAAAATTGCAAATTTTCAATTATCGGCATAAGTAGTCCCAATGAAACAACATTGGCAAGCAAAAGAAGGATTATAGGCATGACATATACCGATAAATCTGAGGGCAGATTCATTGGAGCACTTAAGTAATATTCAACACAATGCGCACTCTTGGAAAATCATACCATCAAGATAGCTTGTTTCGATGAGGTAGAAGGTTGGTATTTTCTATCGGCATGTATCGGCTTATCGGAAATAATCAAACAACTCTATCCCGATACCCAATAACTAAAGAGAACTAAAGGTGGGCCCATCAGAGAAAAAGACCATATCAGAGTAGTGAAAAAATAGTTAGGTCAATCCTCAATGACATGGAGAATCAGAAGGTGGAACTATCGGTATTTACCTATACCGATAAATCAGACTCGGAGGTATAAAGCATAAAAGTGCATCGGAGACTCATCGGGACTTTGGAAGGAATAGAAAAAGGCTATTCTAACCCCCGATGAAGATAAAAGTGCTTGCATGGATATCAGTGTGAATTATACCAATAAAGTAACATTAAGTGAAGACTCATCGAGACATCGGGAGAAGAAATTTTATGTTATGCCGAATCGCGATAGGACCGTTAGGGCGGATGGTGAGTTGAAAGGAATTCTTTGAGGTAAGTTGTGCCGATAATGCAGGGAGCTTAGTTAGAATGCGGATTGATATGTTGAGGTCATCAGGACATCGAAGGGACATAAAATAAACTATGTCGATACTCGATGGGTTAAGTAAAGGAGAACCAAAGGCGGATGCATCGAGGAGAGTTATGTCAATGGATCGTTAAAACAAAAAGCAAAGCTGAAACTGAAGGAGTATCTATCGAGATAGGAGAAAAATTTCTACCCTAAGACCCGATAAGTCGGTCGGGATAGATTGTGTTGATCAGAAGGTAAGAAGTGGTAAAGTCATAACAAACGACGCCAAACAATTGAATCATTAGGAAAAGTCTCGCCGATTAGCCATTGAAGGTCTTGATGTGAAAAACTAACAAAATGGCTTCCATTAAATGCATTCATTGAGTAGGTCCGATGCCACACGAAGCAAATCCATCAATATTGTAGTAATTAAGTACAAGATTGGACTCCTTGGGATATATAGCTAGTGTTGCATAACAACATTTCGCACAAAGTTATTGTAGAAAGATATCAGGTGTTTATTGAGAAATATTCTAAGTTGTTGAGCATAGAGTAAAGGAATTTGCAGAGATGGAAGGGTCAAGCTCAAAAGGGAAGCGGAAGGTTGTTGAAATATCCAGTACCACAACAAAAAAATTGAAGGGTGAAATAAGTGAGGCTTGAAGAAAATTAAATCAATACGTGATAGATCAGATGGCCTCTCCAGGAGCTAGGTCATGTAGAGCTAAGGTGAATTTGCCTATTCACGACCAGTTGGAAGAAAGATACAAAGAAATTGGAGATGTATTCACAACAGTGCGAGGGCATGAGTTGTTTCTTTTTCATTACTCCCCCAGGGATGAGCCCATGCCAATTTCAAACCCGTGGAGTACCGGTATAGGTAAACTTGTGGTACCTAATGTCTTTGTAAATATTGATTTGTTGAAGCTCTTGGTAAGTGTAGACGTATAAAAATGACCATATTCCTAAATGAATATTTTATGTTCATTTCTCTATTTGATTAAATCCAATTTAATTAAATTATCCACATTCTTCTATTTTATTAAGTAAATTACTCAATTTATTTAAATAAAATTCACTATACCCATTTAATGAATAAATCATTTTATTCAATTAAATCCCCCCTATCCACTTTTAATTAAATTCAAATTTAATTAAATAGTTATCTTAAATTGAATAAATCTAATTTATTTAATTTCCCCAAATTGCAACCAAATTGAATTAAAATACTTTATTTCAATTAAATCATATTATCCCTCCATCCACTTGCAAAATCCCAAACCCCTTTCTAATACCTTCTAGACTCTTCTAATCGCTTCTAATTAGCCTAACCCATCTTCTAAACTTTGTCACATTCCTAAGCAAGAGGAGGTCACTTCTCAAACCCTCAAAGTCTTTGATAACCATTAAAGGCTTTCAACCTTCAACGACTTAATTCCTCAAAGTCTTTGATAACCATTAAAGGCTTCCAACTTTCAACCACTTAATCCCCAAAGTCTCCAATAACCATTAATGGTTAACTCAAACCCTCCTACATGGTTAAAACATTTGTTTTGACTCAACCTTCATCCAACCCAAGGGTCTCATCAGGCCTTTAATGCTTTGACCATGATTATCTCTTAATCATTTGCACAAAGGTTTATCCTTGGATTATCTCTTAATCTAGTGGGTAATCCTAACTTAGACTTGACCCTTAGCCTCTAGATAACCATGAGGTCTTCTCAGGCATTCAATGTCTCCAACCCCTTCTCTCAACCCAACCCTATGTTGACACTTGTCACCATTTCATTGGTGCCAATTACAAACATGGATCCCCCAACTTTCAAACTCAACCCTTGATTGAACTATTCAATCATGACCATCCATTGCCCTATTCTTGCTATAAATAGAGCTCTCATTCCTCCATAACAATCATCCTTTAAATTTGTAGCATCACACTTATGCTCAAATACATTCAAGCTTTCATATCTCATTTTATGCTCATCATTTTAGCCTCTTTTAAATCAGGAATTAGTCTAAACATGCATGTTTAGAATAATTTCTTTATCATTTTAGCTCAATCATAGACTAATATATCATGTTAGGATAGTATTCATACTAACCTTGTCATCTTATAATCTAGTTTATTGCATTTCTAGAATCATGCATATCTTAGAATGCATCGCATAGTAAATCAATAAAAAGAATCCCTCGTTCTTGCATTTGCCATCCCTAAACCATTTTGCTCAGTGATCTGAGAGCAAAAACATTGGTTTGAGGGACATTGTAAGATAGAGAACCATGGGACCCACCTTGGGAAGCTGAGTAATACTTCATTACTCCATAGCTTGCACCAAGAAGTCCTGTGTGTGTGTGTGGACAGGTATTTCAGAACATTTTTCACATATTGAGTTTTATCAGCCCACTTTTCCCGCATACAGTAAGACATTATGATACAAACAAGCGATGCATTTTGTTGCCCGATGGGACTGCTTTAGTTCACTTTGTAGTAGTCATAATTCAAGAGGTTTTTGCAATAGATCTGGAGGCGAATGTGCCCTTATCTTTTGTGGATTTGGAAGAAGAATACAAAAAAATGGATACTACATACCAAGGTTGGAATCTCGCTATCCACAAAGCAGAGAAGGGAAGGCTAATAGAGGAAGACGGTCCTCCTTATGATATGACTATTTTCAAGAAATATTTACAATATACATATTTGGCATGTGGTCAGGTTGGAGGAGTTGAAGCTCCTGATGTAGCAAACATAGGACTACTAGTTTTAGCAGCAAATATTTAGAGACATGAGCCTAGAGCTTTTGATCTTGCTTCATACCTGGTGAATAGACTTCATGAAGGCTTCCTGAACTTGAAAGAAAATCTAGACAAGCACTTCAAGCACTATTTGTTGTTAATGCATATTATTTTATTTTATGGGAGATTTAGAGGGTTATGGCCAGAAGGTTTGAATGTAAAAAAAGTTGGTAAGAATGGACAGGATCAACCAGTGCAGTTATGGGTTTCTCTCTAGGATTACAAATATGTAAATTCTCATTACTTCAAATTTGAAGAATTCTTTGTTAAGGCAATTTTCTTTCTTTTTGGTGAGCCTCTGCAGGGATCATTTTATGAGGATGTAAAGAAGTTTATTAGGCCTCACGAGCACAAAAATAAGAAGGTTAATCACAATTGTGGTGATTGGTACTTATGCCAAAATTTTTACCCCTATGTGGGTAAGTGCACAAAGATGGTGGTAAAAAAGGGGGGTATAAGTGGACACTTTTTTTTTCTTAAATCAGTTGAACCTGAATTTGGAGGCAAAATTTGAAAGTCATCCACTCAAGATATGAAGATAATCAAAGAACAAATATTGTATTACTCTGAATCTAGTTTCCAAACTACTAAACTTTTTCAAAATTGGATAATATTAAGGGGGTCAAATCCTTCGTGCACAAAAAAACTGACCCTGATTTTTTCTGAAAAACATAACATAGTGTCTGACGTGCGCATCAAAAGAGTAATAGTTAGATTTAATATTTTGACAAATCCTTTGGAATAAAGATAGTTAAGAGTGAGCACTAGAAGATGTGTATTTTTTTGTAATTTTTTGTTGAGTATTTTTTTTTTTATGATTTTTCCAATCGAGCACATCCTGAAAAATTAGGTACCTGTTCGTGTGCGAAGCATAAGTTGCACTAAACAAATCAAAAATACATTTTTTTTTAAATTATAAAGAATCAAGTGCACTACAATAATGTATAAATTTTTTAAAATTTGGATAAGTATATAAAAAGTTATTCAAAAAATGGTGCACCTATGTCTGTGAGAACTATGGAGACACCGGTAAAAGAAATTCAATAATAATATGTTATTGTTGTTCAAATTGAAAAAAAATTATATGGTTAGAAAGCTCAGAAGATGGGTGAAAATATGGTGGCAATTTTAGAAATACCCACTTGATAAAGTGTAAACCCGATAATGACAAAGTCGATAAACCAAGTTGATAAAATAAAACACGTAAAAAATGAGAGATATGGAGGGAAATCAAACTTCCAAACCGTAGCTTTGTCATCCAGGCCTATTTCTAAGCCTAAACAATCAAAAGCGCGTACGTGGTACTTATAGTTTAAAAAACACATACAGGGTACTTATGGTGTAAGCAGCGCACACGCGCTATTGTATAATATGATATTCTATATATAATATGTGTATAATATGATATTGTATATATAATATGTGTATACACATATAATATATAATATTTATATATATATATATGTATATATATAATATATTAAGTATATATATACACATGTAAGTGTATTGTCTCCCCCTCTCAAACGCATACAAGGTGCCTCTCTCTCTCTCTCTCTCTCTCTCCCCTTCTCCCTTCCTCCATACCCCATCCCCCTCTCTCCCTCCCTCTCTCCCCTTCTCCCTTCCTCCATACCCCATCCCTCCCTCTCTCCCCTTATCCCTTCATCCATACCCCATCCCTCTCTCTCGCGCTCTCTCCCCTTCTCCCTTCCTCCATACCCCATCCCTCTTTCTCTTCTTCTCTCCCTCCCTCCCTCCATACCCCACTGCAACTGTGTCTGCACTTCTATAGAAGTAAGTGAATTTGTTTCTTGTCTGCAACTTCCTCTTTGATTTTTATCATGTATTCTCTCCTAAGAAAATTGACTAATGGATTTGTGTGTGTATATTGAATAGGAGGAATAGGGTTTGAAATTGAACCATGGGTGTATTACCGTGACAAACAAGGAAACCTGCAGCAATATTCTTCTCGAATGTGTTTTTAATGAGCAGAGCAGATGTGGAAAATAATGTCAACAAAGAAACATGATGAGTCAGAGTACCTGCAATATGTTTTTCAGAAGGAAACAACAGGTAGGAAGAGAAAGAGGGAGAGTAACACAGATGATGTCCTGGAGAATGATAGTGGTGGGTATGCGAGAGTTCCCATGTTGTTACACAATGCCTATCACCTAAAGAAATTAAAGTTTGTTGTATGCATGGAAGTGGTAGTATATGATGATCATCACTTGTCAAACGTCTTGGAACCGTACATACCCATGAAAGAAATCAAGTGTGTAATTCCTATAGTCACAATCGAGATTAGTCTTATACCCTTGCAAATTTAATAACATCATATGTTTTAGAACTTAGGCAGTACTCTTAGGGTTACGTCAAGCTCTTACACTTGCTTTTTAGCGAAGCCTCGTTGTTTGTTCACTTGGAGTCTCGTTATATGATATTCTATTCATAACTTTAAATTCAATATATCATTTTATTAGTCCACCATATGACCCCTTAGGTGTCATTAGAGGTCGTATTGTTTCCTAAGAGGTCATATGGTGTCCTATGACCCCTTAAGACATCATATGACCCCTTGAGACACCATACGACCCATAACAACACCATATGGTGTCCTAAGGGGTAATAGGATGTCATATGACCCCTTGGGACACCAATGACCCATAACAACACCACATTTTGTTCTAAAGGGTCATATGGTGTTCTATGACCCCTTAGGACACTATTTGGTTTCGTTATAGGTCTTATGGTGTGCTAAGGGATAATATAGTGTCATATGACTCCTTAGGACACCCTATGACTCCTTAGATGTTGTTAGGGGTCATATTGTGTTCTAAGGGTCATATTGTGTCCTAGATTCGATATCTCTTCCTCTCCCTCCCCCCTCCTTCTCTCTCTCTCTCTCTCTCTCTCTCTCTCTCTCTCTCTCTCTCTCTCTCTCTATGACCCCTTGGGACACCAATGACCCATAACAACACCATATTTTGTTCTAAAGGGTCATATGGTGTTCTATGACCCCTTAGGACACTATTTGGTTTCGTTATAGGTCCTATGGTGTGCTAAGGGATAATATAGTGTCATATGACTCCTTAGGACACCCTATGACTCCTTAGATGTTTTTAGGGGTCATATTGTGTTCTAAGGGTCATATTGTGTCCTGGATTCGATATCTCTTCCTCTCCCTCCCCCCTCCTTCTCTCTCTCTCTCTCTCTCTCTCTCTCTCTCTCTCTCTCTCTCTCTCTCTCTCTCTCCCTTTTCATTCACATCTTTTCTACTACCAATAGTGCGTACGAGGTATTGAAACTATTAGTTCACTGCCCTGCCATAAAATTTTTAAGGCATAGGAGCATGTACGCATACGGGGTATTAAGCCCATTATTTGCTACCCTGCAATAACATTTTTTATGCTTAGGAGCGCATAGGTGCTACTTATTAGTATAGAATGGGAAAAAAGAATATCGTTGGGCTTGCCAATATTTTATGGACTAATAGCGTGTACGCTATTATTAATGAAACATGTACGTAGTACATAGACATAGTTTTAGTTGCCCAAGAGCCTCAACAACCTCAAAAGAAGTTTTTGAGGTCATTGAAGGCCCCACTGGAACTGTGTCTGCACTTCTATCACTATTTTATACATAGAAGTAAGTGAATTTTTTGTTTTTGCATGATTTTAAATGATTGAATTGTTGTTCTGATTAGTTTTGTCAATAGTATTGTGATTGTTTAATAGTTTGATTCCAAAAAATAGTGATAAGATGCATATTTATGGTTATTTGTTTGTTTATGAACTTTTGTTTACATATATATGTAATATGATTCTATTTAGGACAACCACTATCAACCATGGGAAAGAACAAGCGAGGAATGATGGAACAACGAGAGGCACAAAAGGAAAGACAAAGGCAGCGTATGAAGAAATTGTGTAACATAAGAACAATGGGAGAAGAAGGTATTTCATCCTCAACATCTCAATTCGATTTACCAAATGAATATAATGCACCTAATGCAATTGAAGAAGAGACATTTGATTTATTGTATGAACCTAATGCAATTGAAGAAGATACCGCATTGAAAATCAATTAAATGATGAACGTACACCTTCCATACTTGATGAATTGAATGTACATAATGCACCGATGTTAACACCTCCTAGAATCATTCGTAGGAAACCAAAGTATCTAATTGACATTGATGAGAATATATTGAAGCCAATGCCCAATAAAATAAATGAACGAACTTGTAGGAGAATGGTTAAAATAATATGGCAAAACTATTTTGAAAACTTAAATCAAACCGCAAGATGTCAATTAATTGTTCAATTGATTACAAATTTAAATTTTAGAGAGACAATGAAAATTCTAGGCCTAAGATCATTTGAAAGTAACAGTGAAAGAACTATTGTGAGAAATCTATTTCATGCATATCAAGCTATTGGTTCAAAATCACATACTAAAGATTCTAATGCTACTCGACGTGTCATTACATCAACCATAATGAGCAAGAAAATAAAAAAAGATCGTTTGATAAGCAAAACAAGTAAGTCATTAAACGTTAGTAGAACAACATTAAGTAAAGCATTAAAGAGGTGGGAAAAAATAGAGGAACCTAACAATAATTCTCTTTGAGCATTCTCGGGTAGACTACTACGCAAAGACAAGGTTGTTGTCGATGCACTAAAAACATTAATTAATTTTTTTTGGCATGACAACACAAGAGTTTCGCCCAACCAAAGAGATGTTGTTAGAAGGCGAATTGGGTCTACAAATCATGAGCCACATGCCAAACACTATTTGGATATGAATCAAACTAAATTTTATGAAAGATTCCTTCAAAAGTTTCCTCAAATAAGAATCTCTCAAAGTTTTTTTGAAATGGCAAAACCTTTTTATATTAAGATTAATCATGTATGCACCACGTGTTGTTGTAGGATGCATATTGAATTTTCCATGCATTATGATATTTTTTGTCATATTTGTTCTACTTTGCACACTAACAATGTTTTGCAGGAATGTAATATACAAGCACCTCCTAAGTCGGTAAGAGAATTTATTTCAAGTCTGCTATGTAATAGACATGATGGTTGCATTTATTATAAGATTCCTTGTTTGGAAGGTTTTTGTGCTATATGTGGTGGTTTACAACATTTACCAAGATGCGTACATTTGAAGAGCACACATGAAATTGGTACGAAACTAGTTTCTGTCAGAAAATACAAGACAATCACATATGGAGTTAAAGATGGAAAAGACTTGAAGAGATGTGAGCTAGTGAAAAATGATATATGTGTAGCTCAATTTATGAAAATGTTTCAAGAGAAACTAGTTTATGAGTACATAATGCATACACATAGAGCTTGGTGGTTAGATGAGCAATTCAAGTTATGTAAGGACACATTTCCTCTTTGCACCATTGTCTCTATCGTTGATTTTACTGAAAATTATACACTACAACCTCAAAATGAGGTGCAATCCATGTATTATCACTCTACACAAGTTTCTATTTTTGTACACATAGCATTCATGCATGCAAATGATAGCACATAGGAGGATAGAAAGGTTGTAAGAGAGTATCACTTCTACATAAGTGATGATCGTACTCATTCATTAGAGTTTGTACAAGGATGCTTTAAAGTTTTCTATGATAGTTTAAGGGAAAGGAACATACAACACAACTGACACTTAATATGGTCAGATAATTGCACCGCACAATTCAAGAATGCAAGGATGTTTTATTGGTTGACAAAGATGCATATGACAAGCAATCTACAACATTTTTGGAATTTCACTGAGGCTGGACATGATAAGGGAGAGCACGATGGTGTAGGAGCATGTCTGAAAAGAGCCCTAGCTAGGGAAGAATTGAAGTACGAAGGTGGTGCTGGTTGATGGATACAAAAACAATTGTGTGATGGTATAAGTCTACGATGGGTCCAGATAATCCAAGTACGTCAATGGTTCATAGATATTTTTGGCTGATCACTGAATCTAACATTGAAAACTATCTAGATTGTTGTACAGTTGCAGGATTGAGTGACATGCACTCATTTATGAGTTCAAATTCAAGTTCACTGGTAACTTATACAAGACAAATGGTATGTTTTTGCTCTTCATGCATGTATTGTTTGTGGGAAGAATGTGAATCACAAGAGTGGGTTGACAAATGGTCTTGTAGACCATTGGTTCCCATTGGTTCATATCAAATTCCCAAAGCACTACAATTGAGCCAGATGGAGACATCAGTGGATTTTGACATCAATTCCAGCCAATCATGCAACTTTGCATTGCATGCAACTGATAGCTTTTGTAGCAAACAAAAAATGCTACCAATTGAAAATGGCTCCGAGTCATCAAAAACTGAGATAGGCTATTGTAGAGGAGCCTCATATGACCCCACGGGTTCAAATGGATCGACCATATGCATCCTAAATTTGAAGAAACAGTCCGTCAAATTTTGACATTTTTTTAGACTCAGGGCACTTTAGAGATCGCACTAGTATGGTATGACTCTCGACTTCTGATGCTTTGGGATACACAAAAGGGGAATGCGTAGCATAAACCTACCCACCTAGACATGCTCGCGATGTCGGTTTGTGCACACGACAAACCGAATCAATTCTAGCCAATCTTGCAACTTTGCATTGCATGCAACTGAAGATTTTTTCAGCAAGCGAAAAAATGCTACCAATTGAAAATGGCTCCAAGTCGTCAAAAATTGAGATAGGCCATTGTAGAGGAGCCTCACATGACCCTATGGGTTCAAACAGATTGACCATATGTATCCTAGATTTGAAGAAACAATCCATCAAATTTTGACAATTTTTTTGACTCAAGGCACTTGAGAGATCGCACTCGTATGGTATGACTCTCGACATTCTGATGCTTTGGGATGCAGGACAGGGTCATGCCTAGCATAAACCTTCCCACTTGGACATGCCCGCAATGTCGGTTTGTGCACACAATGAACCAAATCAATTCTAGCCAATCTTGCAACTTTGCATTGCATGCAACTGATGATTTTTGCAACAAGCAAAAACATGCTACCAATTGAAAATGGCTCTGATTCATCCAAAAGAGAGATAGGCCATTGTAGAGGAGCCTCACATGACCCCACGGGTTCAAACGGATCGACCATATGTGTCCTGGATTTGAAGAAACAGTCCATCAAATTTTGACAATTTTTTGGACTCATTGCACTTGAGAGATCACCCCGGTACAGTATGACTCTTGACATTCTGGTGCTTTAGGATGCATGATAGTGTAGCATCCTAAAATTGTGACACTTGCAATTTTGACTGCATTTTGGTCTTCACGATGGCGACGCAACACGCAACCTGAATGGAGACCCCAAAACTTGCTCACGACACTGAAAACTGCATTTTTCATGCACCCTGGCCTGAACCTCCTTTGCACCCCGCTGTCCCGGAGGTGGGACCAGAGCGCCCAGCGCCCTGGTCCCTGAGGACCAGGGTGCCCAGCGCCCTGGTCCCTCAGGACCAGGGCGCCCAGCGCCCTGGTCCCTCAGGACCAGGGCGCCCAGCGCCCTGGTCCCTCAGGACCAGGGCGCCCAGCGCCCTGGTCCTCCAGGACCATGGCGCCCAGCGCCCTGGTCCCTGGGTCCTATTTTGGGCCCGGTTTCCTAAGTGATATCAGGTCTTTTTGATTGCAATTTGGAAATATACTTCCCTGGTCGGCCTAAGGTTGGGAAAATCAGTCTATCAGCCCTAATTGACAAGTATATAAACTACATTTTCCTCTTTCATTCGATATGATGGAAAAGGCGTGGAAACTATACTCAAGCATTCAAGCATTCAAGCAATTGATCATTTCAAGTCTCCATTCAAGGCTAAGTGTTGCATTCAAGTCAAGGATTCAACCATTGAAGAGGAGATCACTTATTACATGCTACATACTACAACATACAACATCTAAACCTTCGCACATAAGGATACAAACATCCTTAGAACAAGGTATTAGTACTTATTTTACATTACAGTCATTTACATTTACAGCTCTTGCTCATTTCTTGGTTAATTCCAAAACCGGGGTTTGACCTAAAGGCAAACCCCTAATCCCTAACCCCCCAATCATCTTCGCTTTTCTGTGTGTAGGTTGCAGGTACGCGGCTGAGATTGAAGATTTGGAATCCTTGTGCAGAGACGAACCGATCCCCCTTCGTTTCGCGGATTTTTCGGAGGACCGTGGCGCCGGGCGCTATCGTCCCAACAACTTTTTCTCAAATTTGCAGGACAGCGCCGTATCGACATTTTACTGCTAATTCCAGGTCCGCAGCTTCATCCTATAACCTAAACTCAGTTTATAAGCGAATCTTTATGACTTTCTATGCATTCTTAGCTTAATTTCCTTAATCAATATTCTTTACAAAAGAGGGTAGCCTTGCTTTCCAAACCCTTGAAATTCATTTAGCATCCAATCTTACATTGTGTGGGATTGGATCTTATGAGTTTCAACCCCTCTTTTGAATGTAAAGTCTTCCCCCTAAGTGAAAACCCATCGAATCCTAGCGAACCTCCCTTCTCTCTCCTCGGAGTTGGAAGAGGGGAGACCAACTAGGGTTCGACAACGATTTTCCGCTTTACAGATAGGGGGATTCTTAGTGTAAAATTTTCCACCCATATGCGCTCATGATGTCAGTTTGTGCACACGACAAACTGAATCAATTCTAGCCAATCTTGCAACTTTGCATTGCATGGAACTGACGGTTTTTGCAGCAGACGAAAAAATGCTACGAATTGAAAATGGCTCCGAGTCATCAAAAACCAAGATAGGCCATTGTAGAGGATCCTCACGCACCCCATGGGTTCAAACGGATCGGCCATATGTGTCCTGGATTTGAAGAAACAGTCTGTCAAATTTTGACAATTTTTTGGACTCAAGGCACTTGAGAGATTGCACCGGTATGGTATGACTCTCAACGTTCCGGCACTTTGGTATGCGCGAAAGGGGCATACCTAGCATAAACCTGCCCACCTAGACATTCTTGCGACGTCAGTTTGTGCACACAACGAACAAAATTTGACCATTGCGAGCGTGAGGGTGCTCTTGCACCAAACACATATTGTTGTTTATATTCATATTACTGATTACATGTGCAAATATTCATTTAAATTTATAAAAGGGCAGCCACCAAATATAGCGAATACACAATAATGAACTCAATACAAGGAGTTTTGTAGGGTTAATTCAACATTTTAGAAATTTTATCAAATCATATTCCACGATTGCAATGTTTTATATCATATATTTTTGTTGTTTATATTCATATTGTTTATTACATATGCAAATATTCATTTAAATTTATAAAAGGACAACCACAAAATACAACGAATACAAAATAATGAACTCAGTACACATTTATTGGATTGATATTGATATTTATATTTATATTTATAAAAAAAAAGGCATGTCTGCCAAGTCAATACAAGCATTACAAAAATGTGGCATATGCCATGTCCAAATTGATATACAATAAAAATGTAGAATATATCTACATGTTCTGGTCATTCTCTGACCAAATTTAACACTATATGATCCTAAACTTGTGGTGGATCATCAAAATCAAGCCTCTTTGATGCAGTAAGAAGCTCTGTAGATGGCTGCAAAACCACAATTCAAAAGCCAAGTTAGAATTCTTTTGTAGAAAATAGTTCACAATTAACAACATAACTATGCATTTAACTATAATTCCCTTGCAATTGAAATGTAGATTACCTCATCGGCTGATCTAGGAGCTAATGTCTTCGCTCTTCTCTCCTTGTCACTCTTAGGAGTTTTTTTGAAGACATACTTAAATGGATCCACGTTATGGTCATACCACAAAGGGGTCTATTGTAGGTTAAATGTACATTTAATACTATGTACTAACATAAATATATCAAAAACACTTAAAAGCTATAATATAGAGAACAATGACGTACCTGTGCCTAAGATGCTTCTCCAATGGACTAAGGATGGCTCACCATCGATGTAGAAACTGTCGCTATTACCTATACAAAAAAATTTCAAATATTAAATACAATTAATATAATGATAAGTATTGAAGGTTAAAAAAAATTAATTTTACATATCAAACAAAAGTGTACCAGATCCTGAGATGCTTCTCCAGTGCACAGAGGAGGGTTCGCCATTGATGAAATAGGTATGGATATTTCCTGTATGAAAAAATTATAAGATTTTAATATATCATAAGTTCACATGTATGCATGCATATAATTATGAAATCAAGAAAATAAAGTAGAGATACATACCTCCACCCTCTCTTGATCCACGTGCGTATCAGGTGCATTCAACAAATCCACATAGCTCAATGGCCGTTGTACATGTAAAATAGACAAAAAATACTAATCAATCTACAAACCCCAACTAATACTTGATTTCAACATTTTCAAACAATTGTACAACTAAAAATGTGTTCAATTACCTTCTTCCCATGTTTTGGTGTCTTCGATGAATTCTTTTTCTTAGGACGAGCCTTAGATGCGGAGGGGGTACCCTTAAAAAACAAAATTAACATGTGATATTAGTACAGATAATAAATTAAACATAATTTTAAAAATCTAAAATTAAATGACTTGCATATTCCATCAAAACAATACATAAAAAGGGTTGTACAAAATATGATACCATATAGCCTTGTAGGCCAAAATCGATCGCTGAGAGTGTGATGTCATCAATCTAGGAAATTTTGTCCCCTGTCAACACCTACAAACCAAAAATTGGACCAAGCATTAAAGATAGTTAGTATATCTTGTATTTTTTTTAATTTAAAGTGTAATATTCTATTTTAACATGTTACAAAATTTATACCTCAGGCATCGAAGTTGTAGCTATAGTAACTGGGGGAGGAGTATGGGATACCGCTGCTACATCCTGAAATACATATTATTTGTCTCAATTTAAATCGATGTATTTATGTAATTATAAATTTAAAGTGATTGATAAATAAAATTCTATGAATTCAAATCAACACACATATGTCTATCGCTCATAGGAAAACACCGTGCCCATCAACTCATCTGTCAATGTGAAATCCTCAGTCGTGCGGGCCTGACATCTACTCCCCTAAATCCTGCATGGATGAGATGAGGATCCATTTGCACCAGATGCATCATCTATCCCCGAGCAACTGACACACATATGTTGGATGGGCTCTCTATCACCACCTAATGGCTCATCATCCAATACAATAGGGTGTGATAATGACGTCCCATGCTAGATGATGGCACCAATCAACGTTGTGGCTGCCTGAAGAGTCTGTAGCTCCATCGACTCTTTTAGCTCTAGTGGGACAGCCTGATGCACCTTGGGTTTGGGTGCTAGGGGGCGGCGACTTTCTGCAGGTAATCACCTACAGGCTCCAGGTCTATCTTGGGCAGAGCCACCACCTCTACCATGGAACTCTCTTATGTCAAAATAGTTTGGGCGCACATTGAGCACAAACTCATAATATACTTTTCTCAAAAAATATAATGGCACCTCATAATTATTACAAGGTGGATCATCAAAGACCATCCACCACCTCTGCCAAAAAAGATTCTTCATCTACACATTGGCACACCAATGTATGGGAAACCTCTTTGCATTAAGAGGCAATGACTGACCAGTTTTGGGATCAACGAAAAGGGCACATATTTGTTGTTTAGTAATATTTTTGTTTTTTACTCCATCGTATGATAGCTCATCGACATAGAATTGATGACACCTATCCCTAAAACTTCCCCATTTGGTAATTTGTGTGGAAACAACTATGGCACCACTAGCTAATGTTTCTAGGCTAGTGGCGAGGGATTGATGATGCTCAAGTTCAAAAGTTTTCAATTTAACAATCAGTCTATTGATTTTAGACGTATTTTGTCCTAACTGATTAATTAATTGCTCATGTGTTTCGGTTGTGCGGTAAAAAGGAGGAATTGGGGGTTGTTCTTGTGTGTTTTTAGGAGGTGCATTTGGTTGTTCTTGTGGGTTTTCAGGAGGTGCATTTGGTTGTTCTTGTTGTGGATTAGAAGAATCTAGTTTTTGAAACAAAAAATGAAAAAACCTAATCAAAATTAATGAAATTAAATTCAAAATGTAAAATAAATTGAACAAACGGGAAAGAAAGACAAAAATAAACAAAAACTAACCTTGATCCATAGCTTGGAGGACAAATCTAGCACCCCGTTTGCGGTTTAGGAAAGGAAATGAAAAAAACCGAAGTAAAAATGGACTATTCACAGGTAAATGAGACCCTGTTTTTCTTTTAAAAAAAATTTAATAGGCACCGCGTACGCGGTTATATTTAGATTATTAGCGCGTATGTGCTCATTTTCCTAGGCATAGCACGTACGACCTCATTTTCCTAAAAGCAGCGCGTACGTGCTACCTTCTCTAGGCTCGGGAAGAACAAACCTAAGCGCGTACACAGGAATTTCAAATTTTAGAACCGCGTACGCACTGCTTGTTTTACCATGTTTTTTTTGGGTGGTGTCCACTTTTCTGACCACCATCTTTATGCACATACCCATGTGCTACCAAAGCCTACACCAAATAGGATTGCTTTCTTGGAAATTGTAAGACAATTAAGTGTCTCTAATGCCAAACATTTCAGAGATGCACACAAGAAAGCCTTCCTCCCCGGCACACTTCATTTCCTAGATTTTAAAATTGTATCTACCAGAGCATATGAGGTTATTGAAAGGAATCTGGTGGATGAATACAACCTATTCCAACACACATCTAGGACGTATTATGAACCTGAGGGCTACATCCACACGAGCAGGAAGAGACAAGAGTTGGGAGATCACTTTCATCAAGAGGATGAGTTTGAAGACATGTGTAAAAATAGGGAAGTGGAGGAGCTTACAGAGGTTATGGAGACCTTGGAGAAGAAACTGGAGGAGAGAAGATAGACACTAGAAAACATGGAGGGAGACCTAGCTCAAAGTGATTCAAGGGAGAACAAAGTGGTTTCGAAGATCCGTGCACCTGAGAAAGAGAAGGAACCAGAAGCACAGGATAAGCTCGTCATTATGCTAAATATAGAAACAAATGAAAGGATGATAGAGCACATTTCATTTGTTTCAAATGATCAATTCATCAAATCTAAAGAGTTTAAATTCTTCTTATACCACTTCAAAGGGAAAAAGCTGAGGGAAGCAATGCCAAATATCATACCAGAGAATGAGGAGGGAATGTTGCAGAAGCTTAAGGCTGGCATTGATATAGAAATGGAGACAATGACCCCTCAGAGAGGAAGGCGGTTGCTAGTGGATGGAGGTATTATTCTTTTCCCAGGATGGGATTTGAGTGCATCTTTTATTTTTGACAGTTTATTACATTTAGAAAATAAGGACTTCAAGTTGAATGTTCAAGGGGTTAATGATATATTCATTGGATCGAGATATGATCCAAATGAATAAGAAATGTTGTTATGGGCATTGTAACCCCCAAATAAAAAGACCAAAAATGATAGATGTGGATAAATCTTTTGGCCACATCATGACCCTGAAAGTTGGAGAGGTAGATCATATGGTCACTGCTGACATAGGTATTAATATCTCAAAATTCAATAAGGCTCTGATGAAACATGAGATAGAAAAGAAAAATAAATATAAGGCCTTATATGAGGAAACCCTTAAGAGGAGTGGGCATCCGATCCCTCGAATTACTGATTCAGGAGGCCACTGGAAGAAGAAATTTGAAAAAATAGCTTATGAGCACAATAAGCTGAAAAGGGAGATAAAGAGCATCAGGGCTGATAATGCTTGTGTATTCATGAGTAAAAGATATGATAACATGGAGAAGGCATTAGACGAATTCTGGGATATATATCAGAGGAACATGGACAATATGGTTTCTAACACCAGAATTCGAGATAGACTTAACCTGTTGTTACAAGATGCATCGACCAAGGAAAAGGTAAAGAAAAAGGTTCAGGGTTTGCTTGTCACACATGATGAATTTACGAAGGAATTGAAATCTGAATTTGACAAGCGCCAGCAAATTATTTAGCGTGGGGTTCCTAGTTTGGTAGAAGATGTAGGTGTAATTAAGGATAAGATTGTGTGGCTTTCTGAATGTAAGTGTTTACTTAGTGCAGCCCAAGCCATTGCCAAGACAGATATTATTTATATGAATGACACAGCTGATCAGTTTGAGAACTTCTACGTGATCCAGAATGCAGCCAGGGATGCAGTGTTCAACGCTACAACTTACAAAGATGCGGGTTATTTGCGACACATTCAGAGGTGCGAACAACGGCTGGATCGAAAATCTTAGTTCATTGTTTAGTTTTATGTTTGTAATGTAATTGATATTTTAGTTAGGCTATTTAGTTCTTGTTTAGTTAGTTGTCTAGGATAATGAAAGGGTGTGTCCTTTCATTCATATCTCTTAACATGTGTATCTATAATGAGTCATTTTGTGTGTAAAGGCATCTAGGATTCAGAAAAAACATATTGCCTAGAAGGACTGCAAGTTATATGTATTAGGGAAGTCTATAGGAAAAAGAAGTATATTTTTTGTGCAAATAGACTATAATGGAGTATTTTCAAGTGTAGCTTGTGTATGCAATCATCTCCTAAGGATTGACATATAAAGGTTCAATGTTTCTTTTTCTAAATATTGTGTATACTTCTATGTTGATGAGTTATCTTTGTCCTCTTGATAAATCTTCCATTTGATTTTCTATGATGTGTCATCACATGTTGTTACATCAAATGTGAGATTGGGTTTTTCATTGTTGTGTAACACATACTGAAACCTTCATAGTTGATGATTAATATTGTCTCAGGAGTTGATAAGATTTTTTGTCCACAAAGTGTCATAAATATCCCTGGATAGAGGCACTGGTCTGTTCTTTATCTTTTAAGGTCCTGGTTGGCCATGCATTTAAGGTCCTTGATAGAGAAACATTCTTCCCAAATTTTATATGAACTAATCTTTGCATATTTCTTTTAAGTCCCAAAAGCATTCTTATTCTTAATATACCATCATAATCATTTTCATTTATTTTCAAAGATATTCACTTAAAGCACATAATAAAGCATAATTGCAGACAACAATTTGCCAGTTTGTAATTTTCTAAAAGGCTTAAATCCACTTTAAATAGTCTCTTTTGTGCTTGTGAGTGTGAGGTAAACCCACCTAGGTTTAGCGGAGCCTAAAGTGAAGAGGGATTTAGTCTTTGACTATCCCTATTCGTTGGCCAAGGCTGATTGGACTGCTTGAGGATTTGACAAGTCTTTGGGTTTTCCAATCTCTAGTTTTGGGAACCAACAGATTGGCGACTCTGCTAGGGATTTGTGATAAGAAGTATTCAAAATTTTTGGTGGTTTCACTTCAAACTCTGCTAGAGGAGGGAGCCCATAAGATTATTAAAATATATTGTTCCTCTTAAGAGGTGGCGACTCTACATGTAATACATGAATAATAGTGGGTATGTTGAGAAAATAAAAGAAACCCCTAGGAATTTGTCATTAAGATTTATGCAGAGGAGGAGATCTCTGCACAAAGGACAAGAAGATCTTGTTCAGTTGAGTCCCAAGAAAAGCAACAAAGGGAAAAAATCAAACATGGCATTTGAAGGATATAAGAGATTTCCTAGTAGGGCGGAAGATTCTTCATCTGCTGGCAAATCTGAGAATAGAGAGGAAAATACTTTTTATAAAATAAATTCAAAGGATAATAGACATAGCCATGATGAGATCATGACTGCTGAGGAACAGAAAGCAAAACAGTGGGATGAACTTATTCTTAAGATGACTGATATGAATGTTGATGATCCCAAGATGGTGAGGGCACTTAAAAGACAACCAGATTGGGTGTTATAGAAACTCGAAATAGAGAGAAATAATATTTCAAGCCCCAAGACAAACAAGGTAAGAGAAGAGAGAGGTGAAACAAGTAGACAAGTAGTTCCAAAATATAGTCCCCCTCATATGAGAAGAATGGACCAGCCTTTTGTAACTTATGATAACCCGTTGGTAAATAAAAATAGAAGATGGAGGGATGTGCATAGGGATCAAAGTGAAGAGAGGCAGGAGGATGGAAGAAGGAATGGAGATGGGGGAAATGACGTGAACTGGATTAACACAAATAGGGATAACCATGTAGGAAATAATGGACATAATAGAGGTAACGATGGTAATTATGGAAGTGGCAATGGTGGAGGTAGGAATAGTAATAATGGTAATCATAATGGTAATAATAATGGTGGTGGAAACAATGGTAACAACAAAAACTATGGCAACAATGGTGGATTCAATAGAGGAATTATGAACAATAAAAGCAACCATCATGTTGGTAGGAAACCCTTAATCATTGAAAGATACAAACAATTGGATTTCACTGGCATTGTTGGTTATCCAAATCAGATCACTAATGATTTGCGATTAGCAATCCCCAAATTCTCAGGAAATGGAGTTGATTCAGCAGAGCAACACGTAATTAATGTAAAAAATATCATCAAAGAATTTGAGATTCCTCATGAAGATATATTTATGAAGTTGTTTGTTCAATCTTTGACAAAGATGCAAGGGAATGGTATAGAAGCCTTCCTGATAGATGTATTTGCAGCTAGCAGGAATTTGTAATGCTATTCTTGGAAGAATTTGGAGATCACAATGATCCTTCATTTGCATCCCATGAATTAACAAGCATAAGGAAGATTCAAAATGAATCAGTTGCTGAATTTAATAAAAGGTTTAATAAAGTATTAAATAGAATACCCAAAGATGTTAGACCAGTTGATTCATTTTTTATTAACTTTTATTTGAGTTCTTTTGACAACAAAACTCATTATGATATTTTGTCTCATAGACCTGACACTTTACAAAAAGCATTCAAGACAGCTGCTACTATTGAAAATAATAGGAAGGTGGCTGGGAAGGTTGCTAAGAGAGATGATCCAAAGTTGTACAACTCCAGGAATCCCAAGAAAGATGATCTTACTTAGATCATGGACATGCTTAAGGACTTAAAGGGTAAGAAAAATCATAATGAAAGGCCACCATACAAGAACAATAAGCAAATGAATTACAATAGGTCAAGGTTGCATGACATGCCATATAACACAAATTGGAAAGATGGAAAACTAGTAAAACCAAGTACACACAAAGAAAATCTCGACCCGTTAAAGAAAGCCACAAACTTTGTAGATGAGTATCCATGGTGTGATGTATGTAATCCACCTCATGCTGCAGAACAGTGCATGATTGCCTAGGGCTTGATAGAAGAGGAAGATAAAAATGAGGATTATGAACCAACTATGAATGCCCTTTCATCTGATCCATATTGGGGAAGGAATGAGGATTTATCTGAAGAAGAAAAAAATTCTGATGTGCATCAAAGAAGAGAGAATTTTCAATATAGTATACAATAGGTTTTTTCTGATGATGATGAAGATATCCCTGCCTTGAGAAAATTGTTTCAGGAGCAAGCAGTGCCTTCTTTGAGAAATTTGACTGAAGAGGAGAAGAAAGATTTCACTATTTCAGCTGTGGAACAAGTGAAAAGTAATTACCAACTGAGGAATAGGAATGTAAATAATGAGCAGGGCAAGCCAACGGGTATTTTTGCAAAGGTCACAAAATCTGGTGGAACCAATAATAATGCAGCCAAGGGCAAGGATACGGGTACCAAGAGAGCGATGTTGGCATATGTGCAGAGTATGATGACATGTTGATGTTGTATGTTGTCATTGATGTCAATATGCTGAGTGAACTGGTATATTGAAGTTAAGCAACTGACAAAGAGAACCGATATGATGTTGTGAACTGACATATGTGAAAAAGTGAAGCAGTATGCTTGTCCAAGTGAACCGGTATGTTGAAGAGAGAACAAGTGAACCGATATGTCGAAGAGAGAACATGTATGATGTTGTAAACCAGAACCGATATGTCAGAACGAGAATTGGTATATGGAATGTTTTGTATCAAGAGTTCATATGGCATGACTACTAGTTGGTAGTCTCAGTCTCAGGGTTTCCGGTTGAAGTGAGCATTGTAATGAAGGTCAGGTCGTGTCGCCACGTCAGCCTTGTATGTGTGAAGGATCTTGCATGAAGGATATTGATCCTATCTACCTTGGGAATGTGCGAAGTCTCTGCAAACGGTGGAGAACGTGTGATGGGTTATTGCCTCCAAGAAGCGGTGAAGAATGAATGATGGAGAATGTCTTAAGATCTATTCAAGACCATTGTATTCAAATGCAAAAGTGTTCAATGGTTAGGATTGAACTGCCTGAATTGCTCAACCTAAATGTTTAGGGTTTAGGGTTTATGCTACCAACCTATCTGTTTCCTATAAGGTTGATGTGGTGTTTCATACTGAGGTTGTTGGCAAATGTTGTGTGTGTGTATCTAAGTACAAAGATACATGATTCTTGCCAAACCAGTTGATAGGATTGATACCTACATAGTGTGTGTGCAGAAGGAAGGAACTAAAGCAGATCTGCATTGGCATTGAGTGCTATTACTAGATCATTGTGATACCTGTTGATCTCTAACCACTTCAACAGTTGGAAAATCCCTTAACAGGGTAGCTTTAACCAGCTTGCTGTAAATCCTTTAATAGGGTGACTCCAATCCGTTAAGTTTATAAAATCCTCTAACAAGATAACCTCTAACAGGGTTTAACCCTTAACCAGGTATTCCAGCCATCCCTTAATCGGGTGATCCCTAACAAGAACGGTTCCTAACAGAACCTGTTGTAACAGTCTTTAACTGGACTTGGCTCCTAACAGAGTGGACTTCTAAAGAGTTCAAAAAGAGCTTGTGGGTATTCATCCCCACTATGGTTTTTCCCAATTGGGTTTCCACGTGAAAAATATGTGTGTCATGTGTGATGCCTCTTTCATGTGATGTTTTGTTATTTCCTGTTTAATGGTAAATCATGGTGATCTAGTAAATCATTGTATCTCTGATGATAGATTATCCGTTTATGCATAAGGACAAAGTGGAAATGAGGGAGTAGGTTGTATGGAAAGCTAAGAAGACTGACTGGTTCATGTCTTTCACAATTGCATTATGTTTAACCAGTAGTAATCTAGTTCGGACCGGTGTTAGTGATTGCCAGTAGTTCATAGTCTGCAGTCAAACCGGTTCAGGAAAAGTTTTTTGTGCCTGTACTGATTCACCCCCCCTCTCAGTACCGGTTTGGTAAGTTCACTGTTCATCATTGAGTTATCAAGGGATAGAACCAAAAAAGACTAAACAAATTGAAATGCAAAAATTGGTCAAGCCAGTGGAGAAAAAACAAATCAGTAAGCCTTCTTCAAACTGTGGAACTTTTATGTCTCAAGCGTTGTCTCGGGTAAAAATTTCTATGCCCTTGCTTGAATGATGAAATTTCCAGAATATAAGGATGAGACCTTGAAAATTATATCAAATTTTGGTGATATAAGAAAAGACGCTTCTATGTTGAAAGAGGATCCTCCAGTGATTTACTTAGGCACATCTATTACAAAAAACCTCACATAAGTTGATCCATTCTATTTGACATTGTTAATTAACAATAAAATGGCCAAGAACTGTATGATAGATTCAGGAGCAGCAATGAACGTCATGCCTGAAGATGTCATGAGAGAGCTTGGGATGCATGTTGACATACCTTATTGTAAGTGTTATGCCATGGACAATAGGTCTGTACCTGTGGTGGGTATTATGAAAGACGTAGAGTTCAGGTTTCCAGCTTGCCCGAATACCACATATAAGACAGACGTCATAGTGGTACAAGTTCCTGCAAACTACAGAATGTTGTTGTCCAAGCAATGGTCAAATTTGGTCGGTGATCACATTTAGCTTGATCTATCCTATGCTACCATTCTAGTAGAAGGGACAATGGTGAGGATAAATAGAGAGCCAAGATCTCCATATCTCATAGAAGAGGTTGACCCTGATGAAGCAACTTGCTTTTGCCATTCTGATATGAACAACTTTCAAGTAAGTATTTCTAAACCTTTAGAGATCAATAAAGCTACACAAATAGTTAAACAAAATGAAAACTTAATTTGGAAATTATACTTTGATGGTGCTTGCAGTAAGGAAGGAAATGGAGTAGGAGTTGTACTTATTTCACCTAATGGAAAAAACTTTAAATACTCTTTCTTGTTGACTTTTGAATGTACTAATAATGTTGTCGAATATGAGGCCCTCTTATTAGGACTTAAACTAGCAAATAAACATGGTATTAAGTTACTAATGGTTTATGGTGATTCAAAATTATCCATTTCACAAGTTAGAGGCAAATTTGCTGCAAAAAATGAAAAATTAAGAAACTACAGGAACAAAGTTTGGGATTGCATTGAATTATTCGACGCTTTCTCCATCAATTGGACTGAAAGATCCAATAATATTTGGGCAGACTTCATGGCTAACTTGGCTATCAAGAACAATGACATCCCTTTGGATGACATTACCCAAGTGGAAATCAAGACCAGACCGTCAATGCATGATAATGTAAAAAGTTGGCAAGTCTTTAATGATGACAGGGATCTACTAAAATTCTTATTTTGTGAAGATCAGTATGAACACCACCGGATTGATTGGAATGGACTTGTGGAGGACAAGGATGACAAAGCAACTGTACTTGGGTAAGAAGTATTGCAGCTAAAAACTAATAAAATCCCAAAAGGATTGATAGAGCTTGAAAGAATGTTTGATGATAAAGATGTAATGAATTTCAAGCCTAATTCAGGAGGATGTGAGGAAGTTGAAAAGGTAAACTTGGGAAGTGAAAGCAACCCAAGAGAAGTATATATTGGAAAGAAGCTCACACCAAAAATCAGAATAGAATTGATTAATCTACTGAGGAAGTATAGGCACGTTTTCGCTTGGTCATATGATGACCTTAAAGAATACAGGGATGATTTGTTCCAGCATGAGATACCTTTGAAGCTTGATGCAAAACCTTTCAAACAAAAGCAAAGGCCTATAAACCCTACCTTGGCTCCTAATATGAAGGAGGAGTTGTGAGAAATGCAGGGATTATTGAGCCTATAAGGCACTCAACATGGATGTCGAATTTAGTACCAGTAAGAAAGAAAAATGGTGATATTAGGTTATGTGTAGATTTCAGAAATCTAAATGTTTCATCTTTGAAAGATAACTATGCTTTGCCTAACATAGAAGCTTTGTTGCAGAAAATCACAGGGAATGAATTGTTATCTATGATGGATGGCTTCTCAGGCTATAATCAAGACAAAGTTAGCGAAGCAAAAAATTTCAAAACTGCTTTCACTACACCTCGGGGTACTTATGTTTATGCTAGGGTGCCTTTTGGACTAACAAATGCAGGAGCTACATTCCAGAGGGCTATGGATGTGGCCTTTGAGGGTATGATTGATTGTATCTTGGTAGTGTATCAGGATGATATGACTGCTTATTCTAAAAAAGCAGAAAATCATTGTGATGATATAGGAAACATTTTTATTAGAGCACTAGAATATGGCATATCTTTGAATCCAAAAAAATGTCATTTCGGTGTTACTGAAGGAAAATTGTTAGGTCATATTGTCTCAAAAGATGGAGTTAGAATTGATCCAGAAAGGATTGCTGCTATTGATAAAAATCAAATCCCAAAAACTATTAAAGCAATCCAATCTTTCTTCGGTCAAATCTATTAGAGTAATTGGGTCTTTACTTGATTAATTAAACATTATTTGTTTAATTCTTTAAGTTTCCAATTATCTTTTTACACTTAAGCTAACATTAGGTGCATATAATTAATTATTTTAATTAATTATTATGTCCAAACCTAGGGTTTTCCCTTTTTAGGGTTTCTTGACCTATTAGAGGTTACTTTTTCTTTTCATTGTATTATCTTTTCAATATACATTTTCTGGTGAATTGGAGCTCTCTTTTTTGGAGAATATTTTTCCTGTGTTTTTCTTGTTCTTCAGATTTTGCTTCATTGCTTCTCCTTGTAATAGGTTATTCGGCTTGCAGAAGATCTTCAGGCTACTATGGGGTTGTATTTCTCAACTCCTATATGGTATCAGAGCAAAGATCTGCAGCTACCTGTTCCTGTTTTTTCGGAATTTTGCACTTGAAGCAAATCTGGGGTTTCAGGCATTTTTTGTGTGCTTAGGGTTAAGGTTTTTTTCTGAGCACTTTGGGCCTAAACAGACCTCACCATCGTGCTCAGAAGACCCCAAAACCCTTATAGTCATATAAAATTTGTCCATTTTTGACCCATGAGCATCTAGGTGATTTTTTTTCTCCAAGCCAGGTCGTATGGCCCTAGCACGCAAATCGAGAAAAAAATGTCTTTTTACGACATGCAAGCCGAATTGTTTTGATTTTTCAAAAAAAAGAATTTACAAAAAAAATCAAACAAATAAAAAAAAATGCATTTAAAAAAAAAAGATTTTTTTACCCAAATTTTAGGGTACCGGACCTGACAGTCTGACGCCGTACAGACTTGTCAGGCCGGCCCCACAGGCGCCGCAGGCCCACGCCTCCAGCT
Source organism: Cryptomeria japonica (assembly GCF_030272615.1). Classification (NCBI taxonomy): domain Eukaryota; kingdom Viridiplantae; phylum Streptophyta; class Pinopsida; order Cupressales; family Cupressaceae; genus Cryptomeria; species Cryptomeria japonica. Next base: position 686,391,195 of record NC_081413.1, read on the forward strand.
CCCGCCGGCGTTTGCTCGCCGTCTGTGTTTTTTTCTCGGCCATCCGTGTCGTCCTCGCCGTCCGTGCAGTCCTCGCCGCCCATGGAGTCCTCGCCGTCCGTGCCGTCCTCGCCGCCCGTGAAGTCCTCACCGTCGGCCGCTGCTCTATCTCCCGCCGGCGCCTTTCCTTCTGCTCTAGCCACCGCTCCGACCGTCGCTCCCGCCCCGCCGGCAAGCCACCACCACCGGGCTGAGCTCCACTCCGCCCCAGCACCTCCTGCGCCCGGCCCGCGCACCACCTGCTCTCGGCCCAAGCGCCACCTTCGCCCGACCCGAGCCCCACCTCCGCCCGGAGCACCACCAGCCCCTCTTCTCTAGTCTTTTTGAGAGGGGGTTGGTTTTTTGGGCCTAGATCGTGCATTCAGAGTCAGATTTTGGCAAACGAATAGGCGTTGGAAAGGTGATTTCAAGCCGGACCTTGTAGTGTTAGATTTTTTTCCTGGATCTCTTGTTTGATTGTGTATTTTACCAGTCAAAGTTGGGCTTCTTTTCTGCACTTCCGGGGCCATAGAATGGGCAAACGGACTCCTTTTTTTGAAAATGAATAGGTGTTGGAAAGCTCTCAGCATGCTCTATTCATATTTGTGATCTTTTTTCTCAGAATTTTCACTAGGTACATGAGATATCAGTTTGAAGTTTTTTTGCTTATGCACTACTTCCTTCTCATTACTATATACTAGGGTTTGGGTTTCTCCATTGTGGGGGGGTGTTTTTTTCTCACTTTCTGTCATTTATATCAGAAATCAGGAACACCTAAACTCTCAAAACAAACAAACCCTTCTGCATCTTCTGTCTATTCTGAAAGATCACATAATAAAAACAACCAACAAGCAGGTGCAGGTGCAGAGTTTTTTCTTTGTTCTCATGGCAGATCCTTCAGTTGAGTTGTTGACTTCACACAACTATCACACCTGGAAGCCCCGCATCATGAGGCTTCTCAGGTCACAAGGGTTGTGGGCTACTTTGGATGAGGTTCGGCCAAACCTACATCGTCCTTATGAGGTTCTTATGTACCGAAACAAGCTGGATGAGGCCATGGGTTTGATCGCTTTGCATGTCTCTGACAGTCTTCTGTTTCACCTTGATGAGTTGCTTACTCCTCGGGATATGTGGTTGAAGTTTGATTCTCTCTTCGGGAGGGTCAATGAGATTCGGGCATTACATATTGAGGCAGAGTTGACTTCATTGTTACCTGATACCTTTCCCACTATTGAGGAGTTTTTGAACAAATTCAAGACTACCAGATTTGTTCTTCAGGGATGTGGAAAGAACAAGACTGATACAGAGTGCATTCATTTGATTCTTTCGAAGCTTCGGGGTCCCTTTCAGTTTTTTGCCTCTGCTTTCTACTCCACCATGGTTGGTTTGGGTACTAAATTCACCATGCCTAGCTTTGATGTCTTTTGTGAGCGCTTGTCTCGTGAGCAGTCTCATCTTTCTCAGTTGGATACGCTCTCAAGCTCCAAGAACAAAGCATTGGTTGCTCAGTCCTCTAAGGAGAAGGACAAACAAAAGTAGAAACCGAAGCAAAAAAAGCCTTCCGCAGGTAGTGAAAATTCCTCCAAGCCTGCTCCTAAGTCTGATTCAAAACCAGTTTCTCCCAAACAAGGGAAATCTTCATAGTCGGGTGAGTCTTCCTCCAAGACTAAGAAGAAATCATCAGACACTTGCAGTTTTTGTGGAAAGGATGGACATCCAGTTTCCAGGTGTTGGAAATGATTAGAGGCTTTAGAGGAAGCCATGCAGCAGCATCACATTTCCGCACCTCAGGCATCTTCTCCTTCCATAGGGAAAGGTCATGCTCTCACTGCTAGAGCTTCGACCTCTAGGTCCACTTGGATTCTAGATTTTGGTGCTTCTCACCATATGACACACACTTAGCAGTTGGTTACTTCTCTTGCCTCTTGTGGTATTTCACAGATTGCTGTGGGTGACTCAGTTCAGCTTTCCGTCTTGGGTTCAGGTTCTATCTCTTTGGATGGGGGTACTCTACATGATGTTCTGGTTGTCCCTGACATCTTGACGAACCTCCTGTCCATTTATCAGATTTGCCACTCTGGCTCTGGTAAGACAGTTGAGTTCTTACCACATGATGTGGTTATTCGGGACCTCCATGACCCTGATTTGGTTGTGGCTTCTGGTAGTGTGGATTCTGCATCTCATCTCTATAGATTTGATGAATTTGAGCCCTCTTCGAGTACAGGTTCATCTCTCATAGCACATGTAGATTCAGTGAGTAAGCTTTGGCATGAGCGACTGGGCCATGTCAATTACAGATATCTTCAGCAGATGAGTACACAGGCACTTGTTCTTGGGCTCCCATAGATTTCCTGCACTGATGGTGTTTGTCATGGTTGTGTTCTTGGCAAGCATCACAGAGATCCCTTTCCGAAGGGGAGAGCCTCTCGTGCTTTGGCACCCTTGGAGTTGATTCACAGTGATCTCATGTCATTTTCCACTCCTTCTTTTTTAGGGGCCAAGTATGTACTCATGTTTATTGATGACTTCTCCAGACGCACATGGGTGTACTTTCTTAAGTACAAGTCTGATGTCTTTGATTCATTTCGAATCTTCAAGACATTTGTCAAGAAGCAGTCTGTCTATTCTATTCGGCGGATACGTACAGATAATGGGGGGGAGTATGTGAATCAGGCTTTCAGAGATTTTTGCACTGAGCATGGTTTGCAGCATTAGTTTACTATTCCCTACACCCCTCAGCAGAATGGTGTCGCTGAACGCAAGAACAAAACTTTATGGGAGATGGCGAATTGTATGATTCATTCCAGGTCCATGGATTCATCTTTTTGGGCTGAAGCAATCAATTGTGCCAACTATATTCAGAATCGGATGCCTCACAAGGCTATTCGACATATGACTCCTGAGGAGGCTTGGTCTCATGACAAGCCTGATGTTTCCTTTTTCTGGGTATTTGATAGTGAGGCATGGGCCTTTATTCCTGATGCTCATAGGAAAGCCATGGAGCGGAAGAGCCGACCTCTCATTTTTGTTGGCTACTGTGAGGATGTTAAGGCGTACAGGTTGTTTGATCCTGATTCCAGAGAGGTCCTATTTCGACGGGATGTTCAGTTTGATGAGCGTCTTCCCACAGTGGATACCCCAACTCCTATGTCTACTCCTCTGCCTACTCCGGCCACTGCACCACTTCAGGATCTTTTTGAGGATGATTCTGATGATGGTGGTGATGATCCACCATCCCCACCTCCACCTGCTCCACCTCAGATGCCCAAGTGGGCTCGCCTTACTGTTGCAGCAGCAGGTCCTCTGGCTGGTGACCCTTCACATACTCGTCGCACTCGTTCTCACACAATGGGTTCTATTCTTTTGAGTCATGCTATTTCAGATGATCCTCAGAAGTTTTCAGAGGCGACAGGTCACCCTGAGTGGGATTGTGCTATGGAGGAGGAGTATTCTTCTTTGATGAGGAATCATACATGGGATCTCTGTCCTCTTCCTAAGGGCAGAAAGATGGTTAGGTGTCGCTGGTTGTATCGCACTAAATATGTTGTTGATGGTTCCATTGATAAGTACAAGGCACGTCTTGTTGCGAAGGGTTTTTCACAGGTTGAAGGTATTGATTACTCTGAGACATTTGCCCCCGTCGCCAAGATGAATTCCATTCGCTTTGCACTCTCTCTTGCAGCTTCTCGACGTTGGCATGTTTTTCTGATGGATGTGAAGAGTGCCTTCTTGCATGGGGATCTACAGGAGGAAATCTACATGGAACAACCTCAAGGATTTGTGCAGGATAGTTCTTTGGTTTGCAGACTTCGGCATTCATTGTATGGTCTCAAACAGGCCCCTCGGGCTTGGTATGAGAAGATGGACTCTTTCTTGCTCTCCATTGGGTTCTCCCGCAGTCATTCTGATCACACTGTCTACATTCACCTTCTTGAGGGTGACATTTTGATTCTTGTGCTATATGTTGATGATCTTCTCATCATGGGTAGCTCATCCTCTATGATTCAGCATATTCAGCGTGCCTTGATGGATAAGTTTGAGATGACAGATCTCGGTCTCTTGCACTATTTCCTTGGTCTTCAGGTGATTCAGTCTTCTGATGGGATCTCTCTCTACCAGCAGAAGTATGCTCTTGACATGCTTCAGCACTTTGGCATGCTTGATTGCAAGCCTTCTCCCACACCATTTCAGTCAGGGGTTGTTTTGACCACAGCTTGTCCCACTCCTTCAGTCGATTCTACACTTTACAGGCAGTTGGTTGGCAGTTTGTTGTACCTGACTCACACCTGTCCTGATATTTCCTTTGCGGTTGGTCTTGTCTCTCGATTCTCCCATGATCCTCATGAGAGTCATTGGCAAGCTGCCAAACATATTTTGAGGTACATTCAGGGCACTAGTTCTCATGGCATTCATTATACATCAGGGGAACCTCACATTGTTGGCTACACTGACTCAGATTGGGCTGGTGATGTCACTGATCGGAAGTCTACTTCCAGCTTTGTTTTCTATCTTGGCTCTGGTCCTATCACATGGTCTTGCAAGAAGCAGACTGCTCATGCTTTATCATCTATAGAGGCTGAGTACCGCTCTGCTGTGCTCGCTAGTCAAGAGATCTTATGGCTTCAACAGTTGATGACTGAGTTTGGTTTTCCTCCTGATAGTCCCACTATTCTTTGGTGTGACAATCAGAGTGCTATTCATATATCCCGCAACTCGATAGAGCATCAGCGGACGAAGCACATTGAGCTTCACATGCATTTCATCCGTCAGTTGATTCAGGATGGTGTTCTCATTCTGGAGTACATTCCCACTCTTGAGCAAGTTGCAAACATCTTCACGAAACCTTTTGCATCGCCGCGCTATCTTCAATTGCGCTCTATGCTTGGGGTGAAGGAAGTTGTCCTTGGGGGGTCTTTATGAGGCCTTCCCTCCTTCTTCTTTCAGCATGTTCTTTTATCTCTTTTTGGAGAGGAGTTTTTTCCCACTGGGTTTTCTCCTTTGTCTTCGTTTCATAGAGATTTCATTATATTTGGGTACCTGATCAGGCCTTGTTGCCGGGACCCATCTTTCATGCTTTCAGTAGTTGTTCTAGGTTTTAGCTTCTCCCTAAGTCTAGCTTAAGGGGGGGTGTTAGAGTAATTGGGTCTTTACTTGATTAATTAAACATTATTTGTTTAATTCTTTAAGTTTCCAATTATCTTTTTACACTTAAGCTAACATTAGGTGCATATTGTATATGGTGAAAATGGATAGCAATAAACAACAATATTGAAAGACTAAAATGGATTCAACCACCAAACCCTAGCCTAACAATGAACAAAGATCCACCATAACATATGAAGATAACCTAAGACAATGCAAAATAACTCAAAAATCACAAAGATTATACCATCACATGTCCACTAGGGTTTTGATCTCCATTCTTCCTATCTCCATTGATCTTGTTTGATATGCTTGCTCTCAAATTTTTGTATGCACAAGAGCTCAACAAAGAACGGAATGTGGTTGCAAGTAGGATCGTAGTGTAGCCAAGTACTCCAAAATTAGTCATTAGGGTTTGTCAATGAAGAAAGCATCTCCTTAAATAGAAGACACAATAAGAAATGGAGGGTTAAGATTGAGAGGTGTAAAAAGAGAGGTCGGCTAGGATTAGAGGGTAGGTATAAGAAATACCAAAATAATGAAAGAGGTAGGTAGTGTAGGAAATAAGAGATGAATGACATGTGTCATGTGTAGAAAAAGATAATGAATTAATTAAATAAATAAAGATTTATTTAATTAATAGAAGAAGTAGGACAATTAAATAAATAAAATATTTATTTAATTTAGGAAAGGGATAATTTAAATAAATAAATGTATTTATTTAAATGAGAAATAAGGCTAGAAGAGGATAAATGAATTAATTAAATAAATAAAGATTTATTTAATTAATAGAAGAATTAGGCTTAGATAATTAAATAAATAAAATATTTATTTAATTAGACATGACAATTTTGGGTGTCTACATTTTGCCCCTCTTTGAGACAATGCGGCTTGTCGCGTTGTTTCAAAGAAGATAAGATGAACTGATACAGAGTTGCCCCAGGATGGGAATTATATGCCCCCTCGAGAGATTGGATGAAAATGTCTGAAAAGATTGCAGACAATCTCTCGATAAGAAAGATGGGATAGAATGGGTTGAGCGAATAGAGTGACAGAGTCACGGACTGAAGAAGACTGACTCGGGAAAAAGCAGGCGAGGGCTAGGCTAGGCTATAAGATAGGCCACGGGCAAAAGACATCCTCATTGTCATCCACACCCCGAGAAGATCACAGTGCAGAGCAAGAAAAGAGCAGCAGCAGTCAGCAGCGATGGCATTCGTTCATAGATTCGACCGTGTCCGCCGATTCCAGCGACCAGCCGATGCAGGAGAGCCAGTAAGTACCCGAAAACCTCCTCGTACTTTCACGCATTTCGAGTTTTGTCATAAATGCATGTTTAGGAGCAATAAATGCGCTAGAAATAGGGTAGTTTAAAAGTGCAAAAACGCGCAACCGCGTCTGTGTCAGCGCCAGGCGCGTCTGTGTCCAATAGGCGCGTCTGTGTCGGGTCCAGGCGCGTCTGTGCCTGGAACCGCGTTTGTGTTGAATGCGGACGCGTTTGTGAAATGTAGTAGCGTCTGTGATTTTGAATAGCGTTTATGTCATGCAGGGACGTCTGTGTTCCCTGGTCGCGTTTGTGTCTGGCATAGGCACGTTTGTGTTCAGAAAGCGCGTCTGTGTTGCAGAGGCGCGTTTATGCAGTCTATAAGCGCGTTTATGAGTTAAAAGCGCGTGTGTGTTGAAAAAGTGCGTTTGTGTGTTTAAATGCATGGTTTTAGTCCTTTAGGTCAAATCGGCAGTTCTGTGATGAACATACGCTGTCGATTGGATAAGCTGCTGAGAGGATACACTCAAGCAGGTCCTCTAGGAAGATTAGGATAGATCAAGGCACTTTGTGATGAACAGGGAGCACCAGGATATGCAGCACTTTGTGATGAACAGGGAGTGCGAATGTGAGTGACACTTTGTGATGAACAGGGAATGTCACACACGTAGTACTTTGTGATGAACAGTGAGCACTACTAGGATAAATAGCAACACTTTGTGATGAACAGTGAGTGTCACTAGGGTAAATAGTCATATGCATTTAGGTAGCGAGTAGCATTTTGTGATAAACAGTGAATGCCACGATAACTGACAAGATTGATTTGCTTGACTGCAGGAGTACTTGCCGATGTTGGAGTCACGGGAGAGATTCCCATCGACTCAGAGACTGCGACCAGAGTTGTCGATCCAGGACATGATTTCCATTGAGGAGATGGGTCTCACATATATGCTCTATGTGCCCGAGTTTCGGGCAAACATGGGGTTGCTGACTGCACTGGCCGAGAGATGGCACTCGGAGACATGCACGTTTCACCTGCCGATGGGTGAGATGACAGTGACACTGGAGGATGTATACAGGATATTACATGTTCCTATTGATGGAGAGTTGATCCCCTATGACCGTGACGGTGACAGGGAGGCCTTGAGACGGGTCTTTCAGGATCCTGAGTTGGAGATGCGAGCAGGCCATGTAGCCTGGGACACCATGACTGCCACAGGATTAGCATTGCCGGCAGTTGTTGGGGGAGTTATCAGTGGATACCTGTGTCCAGACAGGGCCACACGAGGATTGGCAGTGGGCTGGGGAGGGGCCTTGGAGACGCTGATGGCAGAGCACACTAGGTATGCATGGGGGCCATGTGTCCTAGCACATTTGTATTATGAGCTGCATCAGTTTGTATACCAACGCTACACACAATGATAATGTGGACAATTCTTCAATACTATCAGCAGACATACAAGAATCTATAATGGATCCTCAATTCAATAGATTGGTTGAAGAGATAATGAGGAGAGATCATCAATACTTTCTAAACATGATGGCACAAAGTGGAGCTAAGATACCACATGATTTTGACTTATCTCAACTTATGGAAAGTAGACCTTCACAACAAACTCAACCAAATAGTGGAGGACCAAATAATATGATGCCGGAGTCACCATCAGTTTTGCTTCAGAAACCAGCAATCCCACATACACAAGCTCAAATGCATGATACTTACACTCAAAGACCATCATGGAGGCCTTATGTTCAAACACATGCTCAAGATATGGGTCAACCAAGACAAATGGATACTCAAGGACTTCCTCAAAATTTTGACACAAGGAGACCTCATGCCAAAATTGGGGGCAACACAATGGAAAATGAAAGGCCCATTGAATATGGTTTATATACACAAAACAGATATGGGGTTCCTCAACAAGAAATTATGCCAAGTGCTCCATACATGTCGCAACAATATCGACCTCCATATGGACATGTCTACGATCAGTATCATCCATACATGCAACAAGCTCCTCCTCAAATGGGTGTTTCAAACATGGGATATGCTACAAGAAATCCATCTCCTCCCAAAAATAATTTGGAGCAACAAATTAGAGATCTACAAAAGAAAGTGGAAGACATGGGCACATCAAAACCCACATATACTATGAGAGATATATGCCCTTATCCCTTTGATAAGAGCATTCCAATGCCTCCGTTTCCTCCGCACTTTACAACGCCGAAATTTGACAAATATAGAGGGAGAGGAGATCCCAAGGCACACATAAGACAATTCTTCACAGCTTGCATTGAGGTAGCGGCAGAAGAAACATACTTAATGAGGTTGTTCCCACAGAGCTTAGGAGATCAAGCAATGGAATGGTTTTCTCAATTACCTCCCGGTATTAAGTCATGGGGCGACTTGGCAGAGGCATTCATTCAACATTTCTCTTACAACATTGAAACAGATGTCTCAGTTACTACCTTGTGCAATACAAAACAAAAAGAAGGAGAATCTTTTGCGTCATTTTTGCAAAGATGGAGGAACTTAGCTAGCAGATGCTCTTGTGAAATCTCGCAAAAACAAATGGTGGAAATGTTCACACAAAATGTTAACAAGGCTATTGGTTATGATCTCAGAAAAGCTTGTTTGTCTACATTTAAGGATGTCATTGAAAAGGGCCTAGCAACAGAAAAGGTCTTGATTGAACAAGGAGTTATCAAACTATTCAAAGAAAACAAAGAGGACTTTAAGGGAAAGGACAAACCAAAGTTTTGGAACAAGAACAAGAACACAGTTAATGATGGTGTTGTTGATGCTAACACAGTGAGACCAAAGTTCATCTTTTCTGGATCAAATTCTACCAACAATCAAGTGAACAATCAAACGGCTGCTAAACCACGAAGGAAGTACACTCCATTGGGAGAACCACTTGAATCAGTATTCAAAAAGCTTGTAGCAAACAAAGTGATCACGGTCCCAGATTTTCCTCCATATGAACCAAAGGTAAAACCGAATTGGTGGAATGATGATGAATATTGTGAATTTCATAAGAGCAAGGGTCACAAGACAAGTAATTGCCATCGATTGAAAAACATTGTACAAGATCTCATTGACAGAGGAGATATTGAGATTGAAGGACATTCATCTAACCAAGAGCATGAGGTGTTTAAGGAACCATTCCCAAAACATGACAAGGGAAAAGGCAAAGTCACAGATGATCAAGCCAATTACACCAGAACATCTTACAATTATGATTCCACTATTAATCACATCTCAATGGACAATCATATTTCTACCATTACTATCAAAAATAAAAATCCTGAGAATCCTCCTCAGCGACCTAAAATTGTCCTAAAAGGTGTGGGATCTTCATCCGAAGCTACCTCTGAATGTCATGTTACAACCCGTCGAGGTAAGATCACATTGCCAGGAACCTCTTCTAAGAATACCAATCTTCCGTCAACTAAGCCTGAGTACGACCTTGTAGAGCAATTAGGGAAAACACCCGCACTCATCTCTATTCTTGAGCTCTTACGTATATCTCCTGCACATAAAGCTGTCCTTGACAAAACCTTGAGAGATACTGCTGTCCCTACGGATCTAAACGTGGATCAGTTTCAAGCAATGGTGGGATACCTATCCGTTCCACACTCCCTCACATTCACAGAAGCCGATGACGCCTCCATAAGTCAGCCTCACAATGCACCTCTACATATTGAAGCCTTCATACATAAACACCGAATAAAACGAGTCCTGATAGATGGAGGAGCAGGTCTTAATATTTGTACATTGAGCACCATCAGACAATTGGGATATTCTGACAAAGCTGTGAATGCTACAAACCAAATCACTATTAAGGCTTATGATGATGAAGAGCGCTCGTCCAAGGGCACGGTCATCTTACCACTCAGAATAGGGCCAGTAACAAAGGACGTGATTTGTCAAGTCCTGGATCTAGACCTCACGTATAACATATTGCTAGGACGTCCATGGATTCATGAAATGAGAGCGGTCCCATCAACATACCATCAGTGCATAAAATTTCCTCATAATGGAGTTGAGGTAACGGTCAATGGTGATCCAAATCCATTCATATATTGCAATAACTTGAGATCACATACTGAGATTATCATTCCCAGCAATCGTGAGGCTACTCCTTCTTCAGCATATATTGATCCTGAGTCATTAAAGCCCTCGACATCCAAACAAGGTGAACTTAGAGCCAAGTTTCAAGACAAAGGCATGGGAGAATACACTCTGAATCAAACAATGTTCTTACGACAAGTCATGAACTCCCCCAAGGAATATGGGAGACCACATCCAAATAAGCAAATCTCCATCATGCTCCTCAAATGGGATCCTACCGTCTTTCAAAAATGGGGCGAACTAGAGGAAGAAAGTTTATATAAAATGCTATATAAGGACGCTGAAGATGATACACATGATCAAATTATAATACCCTGTGAAAACTATGGTAAAGGTTTCAAAATTCTGCAGAGATTCGGGTATGATGGAAAAAGTCCTCTCGGACTACGCAAAGAAGGTGTCATGGAGCCTCTACAACCTGAGCTAACTACAAGAAGGGAACGCTCTAAGGGGCTTGGTTTTCTAAACCCCAAGATTCAACACAAGAGAACAAAACAGATATGGCGAGTCAAAGTGGCTGAAGTTCAACAAGAGGATAATTATTCCACAGACTCCAATGAGTGGGAATGGGGTTCAGACAAATCCTCCAGCGATTATGAACTTAATGAGACATTTAGAGAGCCAGATGAACCTACAGAGGAGGAGGAGTTTTACAAGAAATTCAGAGTTGGTCAAGAACCGACCCATAAGGATCCCGCACAAGCTTCGTTTCAAGGCCCTAGGTCAGGATCACATAGGATGAGGACACCTGTCCCTGAGGGTGCTACTAGTGATGATAATTTGGACTCACTCACGATCGACACTGATGAGGAGAGTGCCATTGACGACCTCGATGACTACCTTGACATACCTGAATATAACCACATCTTCACTATTAGCCTTGCGGATTCTAAAAACACTAAAGACCTTCCCCTCGTTCACCCCCAACTCATTGACTGGGATCAGGATGGACCACCACAGATTGATACATTTCAAAATGACGAAGCTATTGTTGATTATCTTGGCATTCGCGATGATCTTCCTCTTGGAGACCATAAAGCAGGATACGCCATAGAGCTAAATAACATGGCATACTTTGGTGAGGGTGTCGGGCCTTCTAGTCGCAAAAATGTGAAAATAAAGACAAAACAAGGGTCTTATGGCGAAAACCACACTGTGGCGCTCTCTAACTCTAAAAAAGTAAAAAGAAAGGACGTATCTGAGGGTGAAAACCTCTCTGAGGCGCCCGAAGATGGAAGGCTTGACATTCTCCCAGCATCATACGAGGAAAAATCATCCATGTTGGTAGAGGAGACTATAAAGACAAACATTGGTACAGCAGAGGTTCCACACAACATATTTTTGGCTCAATCATTGACAGAGGCCGAGAAAGCAAGGTTCATAAGCTTCTTTAAGGAACGACAAGTCAATTTCGCATGGTCTTATGCTGATATGCCTGGACTAGACCCCGACTTAGTAATGCATCATTTAACAGTCAAACCGGGGGCAAAACCAGTAAAACAGAAATTGAGGAAAATGCATCCACAGGTGGCATTGCTAGTCAAGGCAGAGCTGGAGAAATTACTAGATGTCGGATTCATACGTTCAATTGATTATCCTGAATGGATTTCCAACTTAGTGCCTGTTAGCAAACCAGATCGCAGCATCCGAATATGTACAGACTTCAGGGATATCAACAAGGCTTGTCCGAAGGACGATTTCCCATTACCAAACATTGATTTAATTGTTGATCTCACAGCAGGCTATGAGATGTTATCTTTAATGGACGGATTCTCTGGATATAATCAGATCAGGATTGCACCTGAAGATCAACATAAAACATCATTCACTTGTCCATGGGGAACCTTCTGCTGGAATGTCATGCCCTTTGGGCTGAAAAATGCAGGTGCCACGTATCAACGAGCCATGACTACTATCTTCCATGATCTCATGCATGTAAAGGTGGAAGATTATGTCGACGACCTTTTGGTTAAATCAATAGACAGAAATACACACTTGGACATACTTTCAGTTGCTTTTGATAGGCTGGAAAAATACAAGGTAAGATTAAACCCAAAGAAATGTGTCTTTGGAGTAACCTCCGGGAAGCTCCTAGGATTCATTGTGTCTAAAAGAGGAATAGAAGCGGATCCAGCAAAAGTCAAGGCTATCTTGGACATGCCGCCACCCAAGAATATCAGTCAACTTCGGTCTTTACAAGGGAGACTCCAGTCCATACGAAGATTCATAGCACAACTTGCAGATAAGTGTAATCCTTTCCAGCACCTGCTACACAAAAAAATTAAGTTCAAATGGGACGAGAACTGTCAACAGGCTTTTCAGGCACTTAAAGACTATCTTTTGAACCCGCCAGTTTTGATGCCACCAATCCCGAATCAACCATTGCTACTTTACATATCAGCTACTCCAACAGCACTGGGGGCACTACTAGCACAGCAAATACCTGACGGCAAGGAAAAAGCAGTCTACTATATCAGTCGCACCTTGGTGGGATATGAGCTGAACTACACACCAATTGAGCGTGCATGTCTCGCTGTGGTCTTCGCTTCACAAAAATTACGACATTATATGCTCACTCACAAGACCAAGTTGATTGCCAGAATTGATCCACTAAAATATCTGCTCAACAAAGCTACACTTACTGGGCGACTGGCCAAGTGGGTAATGATTTTGAGTGAATTCGACATTGAATACGTGGACAGAAAAGCAATCAAAGGACAAGCCATCGCAGATCAACTGGCAGATGCTCCCATGATAGATGATGTTCCTCTACAGTCAGAATTTCCAGATGAGTCCATTCTAACAATATCACCTGCACAGCCATGGCAACTATACTTTGATGGCTCATACACACAGCACGGGGCAGGAGCGGGTATACTCTTTATAACTCCCCAAGGCGATTCTATACCAAAGTCATACCGCTTATCATTTCCTTGTACCAACAATATAGCGGAATACGAGGCATTAACAACTGGGTTAAGAATTGCAGTTCAGTGGAAGATCCAGGAACTTCGTGTTTTTGGCGATTCTCAACTTGTCATCCGTCAAGCAACTGATGATTATCAAACAAAAGATGAAAAGCTAATGCCTTACAAACAACTGGTAGATGATCTGAAACAACACTTTGCAAAGATAGAGTTTGAGCAGATACCAAGAGAACAGAATCGCGCTGCTGATGCCATGGCTACAATTGCTTCACTCATTGACCTACCGCAAAATGAGACCTGTTATGAGTTCCTGGTTGACAACCTGCTGATTCCGTCATATGAGATCACTCCTACGGAAATGATATGTGTTGTCGGTCCTGAATCCCAGTTATATGGTTCCATATTCACATACCTTCGCGACAACATCTTACCTCCCGATTTATCGAACAACCAATGCCGCACTTTCATCCGCCAATCCTCCCGATACGTTATCCTAGCTGATATCCTATACCGGCGAGGTCTAGATGGCACCCTCCTTAGATGTTTAGAGAGTGACAAAGCTCAGATTGCGTTACGAGAAGTGCACGAAGGGATATGTGGTCCGCATACTAGTGGTCCTACCTTGGCCAAGAAACTCATCAGGACTGGATACTACTGGCCTACCATGGAAAAAGATGCATATCAGTTTGTCAAGAAGTGTAAGCAGTGTCAAATTCATGGAGACCTCATACACGCACCAGCACAAGAACTACAGCCACTTGCATCTCCTTGGCCCTTTTGTCAGTGGGGACTCGATCTCATAGGCAAGATTCACCCTCCTTCTTCCAACGGACATAAATTCATTATCACAGCCACAGAGTATTTCACAAAGTGGATTGAAGCCGTGCCTCTCACGCAAGTTACTGGGAAACAAATCGCTACTTTCATCCTGAACTACATCATTTGCCGATACGGGATTCCTACTTCCATTATCACTGACAACGGGCGTCCTTTCAAGAACCAGGATGTTCGTGAACTCTGTGAGCGATTCCATATCTCTCATCGTTTCTCCACACCATATTACCCCCAAGGTAATGGCCAAGCTGAGGCGTCTAACAAAACAATTCTCAAAATACTTAAAAAGACAGTCGACGACGCTGGCCGTAACTGGCATGTCCAACTCAATCCCGCACTTTGGGCCTATCGTACCAGTGTCCGCACACCTACAGGAGCTACACCTTACTCACTTGTCTATGGTGCTGAAGCCATCTTGCCTATTGAGGTCGAGTTACCTTCTTTACGGGTCTCCTTGAGAAACATAATCAACGATGAAGACTACAGGGTCTCTCGCTTACAAGAACTAGAACTGCTGGAGGAACGACGACACACTGCTTTTAATCATCTCAAGGCTTACCAACAACGAATGAGTCGCAGTTACAATCACAAGGTCAAGCCTCGCACATTTGAGGTAGGTGACTTAGTCCTCAGAGAGAACCCCAAGAATCAGCAAGATAGAGAAAAGAAGGGCAAATTTGAACCCAACTGGCTTGGTCCTTACATCATCACAGCAGTATATGGATCTGGGGCATATCAGCTCTCTACTACAGAAGGTGAATCCTTGGAGGATCCTATCAACAGCATGCACCTTCGCAGGTTCTACACATAAGCTCTTTTTGAGTATCCTAATGCAAAAATACAAAAAAATCAAAAATTCAAAAATACAAAAAAAATTATAAAAACAAAAAAACCGTTACTTGGTGAAAACCTGGCAAACAGGCGCCTTGTGACAACAAAAAAATTGCAAAATCCAAAAAAAGTAAAGAGAAATAATTTCGTCCAACGGTGAAAACCACTTCGGTGGCGCCCTGGGCAAGTACCATGGTGAAAACTGGGTCACCAGCGCCATGCGTAGGGACTTTGCTCCTTCCTCTTTCAGGATTCCCTTTCATTCTTTCACTCCGCACACACTCACGACCAATTCACTCACAATAAACTTACCCATTCCCATCATGGCTTGTTATTGATCTACCTAAGATTGGTTAGCCATCCATAAACCCTCCCTTTTCACTCTCTTTCCATCCATAATAAATCAGATCCTATCTGTGACTACGGCCAATTCCTACGTCTAGTAATGGGTGTGGAACTGAGAACATCACATGTTTCGAGGAGTACAGTTTCTTTCAGCTCTCTTCAGTCTATCCGCGCACAATTCGCAATAAAGCAACACTTTGCATCGCAGATCCGCAATAAAGTTCCATCTTCTCCACAATAAGGTATCAGTTTCATGGATTCAGTCAGTTTCCAAGGAGACACAGCAGCAACAATGGGCTTCAACAAAATCAAATCTTTTAACAGACTCAAACAACATATGGTTCAGTGCTATCTATCCTTTTTGTGAAAGTGAACATTGTGACCACAATCAAAATTTGACTTAAACAAGTGACAAGAGACACAAACTTGAGGACTAAAGTGGATGTTGGTGTCGAGTCTTGGTTTTCTTTTGATTTTATCTTTTTGGTGACATGTCTTTTAGCTTTTCCGGGATGTCTTTGACTAGAGATTCTATCTCCAGGATGTCTTTGACTAGAAAGGCGAGGATGGGGTATCGTCACCTATTTGCATTTGCTGTCTGTGGATTGTCTTTTAGTAATGCTATGACTTGTCCAAGGATATGAGGACACTGTGAGTCTAGTGTGAACTGGGGCATTCCTTGTTTGTGACTGTCTTATCTCCATGCAAACAGGTACAATGACTTTCTGGGCCGAACATATGCCTCGATTGTCATAACATATTCTGCCATAATAAAGCTCAATGATGATAACGCACAAGAAGCTCTTTCACGTTCATATCTTCTGTCTTCCATCCCCCTTTCTTGATTGACTTCCATTGTCCTTCTCGAGTCCGCGTAGCCCGCTATCACATGACTGAGTATAATGACACACCAAAAACATTTGCAGTTCATATAGTTGCACCGGCATCACCACATATAAGCATTTCATACATATAGATATTATAATTGCATCACATCCTGCATACAACACATGTTAGCACATCTCACATTTTCATTATGTAAATAATCATTTGCATTATTATATTCACTTGCATTACATACATTTTCATTCGCATCATGCATCACATATACAACATAAAAGAACAAAAATATATGGCATTGCATCATATAAGCATCCATATCATAAAACATGCATCACATAAGAACATCTCATCACATAAGGTACACATGCATATAGCTGCCGCAAAAGATGAATCATCTCATATATATAATCAAATGTGTCATAATACAATGATGTCAAAAGAATCATATGGCTACAAAAGAATCACCCGCAGGTGTCTACAATACAACAATGATACATCTACTGATACAATGGGAGCCCACTATAGCTATGAGGAACTCCCTCCCTCGGAGCCGCCACGCCTCGACGGAGTCTGAGCTATAGATGGACCCGCCCCAGGATCCCCCTGTCCCTCTGGTGGTGGTGGAGGCCCCATAACCCCACCGCTGGATGCTTGTCTCCTGCGGCTCCCTCCCGTAGCCATCATTGTGCGCGACGACCTCTGGAAGCTCCTAGCCCGCTGCTCTGCTGGCACGGCTGCATAATATAGATCCCTCCAGTAGGCGATCTCCTCTCCAGCTCGCAAAACATAGGCGTAGCCTGCCCCTGCATCCTCTGCTGCCCGCCTACCTGCCCTCAGAGCTGTCTCGGCCTCGGTATATCTCTGGATGGCCTGATCCCTCTCCCGCTCTGTATCTCAGACCCTGATCCTGAGGTGGTTCCTCTCTCGAACCAAATCCTCAATCTCATCTGCCTGGCCCTGGCAGATCTCCCGCAGCCTCACCACCTCATCCTCCTCGGAGTCTCCGCTCTCCGTCCCTGCCTGTGGCTCCTCCTCTACAGGTGCCTGTCCCTGTGCCTCTGCCTGCACCTGTCCCTGTGCCTGTATAGGTACCTGTGGCTGTACCTGTCTCTATCCCTCTGGCTGCACCTGTCTCTGTCCCTCTCTGGGACCCTGTGCTGCTGGCACCTGTAGGGGCAGTCCACCCCGTCCTCTCACCACTGGAGCTGCTCTCTCCTGACCTCCCTCCCTCCGAGGTGCTACCCGTCTCTCTCCCACCACTCCCCTCCGCCTCCGCCGGCCCCTACCTGCATCCCCTCCTCCCTCATCATCATCTCCTCCACCCTCTCCATCCACTGGCTCTGCCGGATCTGTCAACCTCGGAAATGGATGCTCTGCCCAGTACGCAGAGTACTCTGCGTCCATCCCTGCATCATCTACCTCTGGCCACATGTCCCATGGCATCGGCATCATCTCCGCTAACTGCATCACTGCCTGATCATATGATAGCAATGGGCCAAACTGCACCTGATCTCTAACAGTACGGGCATACATACCCGAGCCTCGGGGCATCCACTGAATCCGGCCATACTGCCTGCATACCCGGTCCACCAGCTGTCTCTCTAATATATAGGGCGTCCGCCCAATCAGGTACCTGCTCCGGAAGGTGTAGGGCAGCTCCAACGCATCGTCCCCCCACTCCTCGCACCCCAGGTACGGCCTCCAGATCACCATATCAATGTCATCAATGACTCTCCTCCAGTGCTCCAATCTCCCAATCCGAGGCTGGGATGTAATCATGGCATACAAATGAACAAAACTCTGTCCCTGTCCTCTGCCTCTGAAATGAATCGGCCTCGTCACTGGAAGGTGCTCATAGGCCCACACCTGCAATAGAGTCACACCGCAGCCCAAACCCACTGATCCATGGTATACAAACTGATGCAGCTCATAATACAAATGTGCTAGGACACATGGCCCCCATGCATACCTAGTGTGCTCTGCCATCAGTGTCTCCAAGGCCCCTCCCCAGCCCACTGCCAATCCTCGTGTGGCCCTGTCTGGACACAGGTATCCACTGATAACTCCCCCAACAACTGCCGGCAATGCTAATCCTGTGGCAGTCATGGTGTCCCAGGCTACATGGCCTGCTCGCATCTCCAACTCAGGATCCTGAAAGACCCGTCTCAAGGCCTCCCTGTCACCGTCACGGTCGTAGGGGATCAACTCTCCATCAATAGGAACATGTAATATCCTGTATACATCCTCCAGTGTCACTGTCATCTCACCCATCGGCAGGTGAAACGTGCATGTCTCCGAGTGCCATCTCTCGGCCAGTGCAGTCAGCAACCCCATGTTTGCCCGAAACTCGGGCACATAGAGCATATATGTGAGACCCATCTCCTCAATGGAAATCATGTCCTGGATCGACAACTCTGGTCGCAACCTCTGTGTCGATGGGAATCTCTCCCGTGACTCCAACATCGGCAAATACTCCTGCAGTCAAGCAAATCAATCTTGTCAGTTATCGTGGCATTCACTGTTTATCACAAAATGCTACTTGCTACCTAAATGCATATGGCTATCTACCCTAGTGACACTCACTGTTCATCACAAAGTGTTGCTATTTATCCTAGTAGTGCTCACTGTTCATCACAAAGTACTACGTGTGTGACATTCCCTGTTCATCACAAAGTGTCACTCACATTCGCACTCCCTGTTCATCACAAAGTGCTGCATATCCTGGTGCTCCCTGTTCATCACAAAGTGCCTTGATCTATCCTAATCTTCCTAGAGGACCTGCTTGAGTGTATCCTCTCAGCAGCTTATCCAATCGACAGCGTATGTTCATCACAGAACTGCCGATTTGACCTAAAGGACTAAAACCATGCATTTAAACACACAAACGCACTTTTTCAACAAACGCGTTTTCAACTCATAAACGCGCTTATAGACTGCATAAACGTGCTTCTGCGACACAGACGCGCTTTCTGAACACAAACGTGCCTATGCCGGACACAAACGCGACCGGGGAACACAGACGTCCCTGCATGACATAAACGCTATTCAAAAGCACAGACGCTACTACATTTCACAAACGCGTCCGCATTCAACACAAACGCGGTTCCAGGCACAGACGCGCCTGGACCCGACACAGACGCGCCTGTTGGACACAGACGCACCTGGTGCTGACACAGACGCGGTTGCGCATTTTTACACTTTTAAACTACCCTATTTCTAGCGCATTTATTGCTCCTAAACATGCATTTATGACAAAACTTGAAATGCGTGAAAGTACGAGGAGGTTTTCGGGTACTTACTGGCTCTCCTGCATCGGCTGGTCGCTGGAATCGGCGGACACGGTCGAATCTATGAACGAATGCCATCGCTGCTGACTGCTGCTGCTCTTTTCTCGCTCTGCACTGTGATCTCGTAAGGGTGTGAATGACAATGAGGATGTCTTTTGCCCGTGGTCTATCTTATAGCCTACCCTAGCCCTCGCCCTCATTTCCCGAGTCAGTCTTCTTCATCCCGTGACTTTGTCACTTTATCCAATCAATCCATTCTATCCCATCTTTCTTATCGAGAGATTGTCTGCAATCTTTCCAGACTTTTTCATCCAATCTCTCGAGGGGGCATATCATTCCCATCCTGGGGCAACTCTGTATCAGTTCATCTTATCTTCTTTGAAACAACGCGACAAGCCGCATTGTCTCAAAGAGGGGCAAAATGTAGACACCCAAAATTGTCATGTCTAATTAAATAAATATTTTATTTATTTAATTATCTAAGCCTAATTCTTCTATTAATTAAATAAATCTTTATTTATTTAATTAATTCATTTATCCTCTTCTAGCCTTATTTCTCATTTAAATAAATACATTTATTTATTTAAATTATCCCTTTCCTAAATTAAATAAATATTTTATTTATTTAATTGCCCTACTTCTTCTATTAATTAAATAAATCTTTATTTATTTAATTAATTCATTAACCTTTTCTACACATGACACATGTCATTCATCTCTTATTTCCTACACTACCTACCTCTTTCATTATTTTGGTATTTCTTATACCTACCCTCTAATCCTAGCCGACCTCTCTTTTTACACCTCTCAATCTTAACCCTCCATTTTCTATTGTGTCTTCTATTTAAGGAGATGCTTTCTTCATTACCAAACCCTAATGACTAATGACTAATCCTAATGACTAATTTTGGAGTACTTGGCTACACTACGATCCTACTCGCAACCACATTCCGTTCTTTGTTGAGCTCTTGTGCATACAAAAATCTGAGAGCAAGCATATCAAACAAGATCAATGGAGATAGGAAGAATGGAGATCAAAACCCTAGTGGACATGTGATGGTATAATCTTTGTGATTTTTGAGTTATTTTGCATTGTCTTAGGTTATCTTCATATGTTATGGTGGATCTTTGTTCATTGTTAGGCTAGGGTTTGGTGGTTGAATCCATTTTAGTCTTTCAATATTGTTGTTTATTGCTATCCATTTTCACCATATACACATATAATTAATTATTATGTGCAAACCTAGGGTTTTCCCTTTTTAGGGTTTCTTGACCTATTAGAGATTACTTTTTCTTTTCATTGTATTATCTTTTCAATATACATTTTCTGGTGAATTGGAGCTCTCTTTTTTGGAGAATATTTTTCCTGTGTTTTTCTTGTTCTTCAGATTTTGCTTCATTGCTTCTCCTTGTAACAGGTTATTCGGCCTGCAGAAGATCTTCAGGCTACTGTGGGGTTGTATTTCTCAACTCCTATAAAATCAACTTTGTGAGAAGGTTTGTTTCAAATTTCTCTAAAATAATAAAGCCTATTGCTAAAATGTTGAAAAAGGGTTTTGAAATAAAATGGACTAATGAAGCTCTTGAAGCCTTTGTAAATATCAAAAGAGCCATCAAGGAAGCCCCTGTTTTAAAATCATCCGATTTCTCTAAACCTTTTCAAGTATTTTCATTTGCCCCATTCCATAATATTGTTGTTGTCATGTTACAAAAAAATGATGAGGGTCATGTACAGCCAGTGGCATTTTTTAGCAAAACATTGCAAGCATCCGAATTGAATTATGATTTGAATGAAAAACATGCTTATGCTCTTATGAAAGCTATGAAATCTTTTAGATCCTATCTAGTTGGTGCCACTATTATTGCCTATGTACCAAATACTGATTTAAAGACATCTTCAGACAATCAGAAACTACCAGAAGGAGATGCAGATAGATAAACCAGATCCAAGAATTCAATATTGATCTACAAATCACAAAGTTGGTAAGAGGTCAAGGTCTAGCGAAGTTGATGGAAGAATCCAATCTTGAAGCAACACAAGTAAATCAGGTAGAGTTGGAGGATGTAAAAATTAGCATTGATTGGTGTCCCTAGTATGCAAATATTGTATATTATCTGAAATACATGAAATGTCCGGATAACTTAAATGATAGTCAGAAGAGAACTTTAAAGCTTCAAACATCTAGGTATGTATTACTTAATGGAGACCTATATTGGAAAAACGGAGATGGTGTTAGATGAGTGTCAAGCGTCTGTTGTTTAAAAGATTTACATGAAGGTGTATGTGGAGGCCACTTCTCAGCTAAGACCACTGCTCATAAAATTCTTAATACCGGTTATTACTGGCCTCAAGTTTTCAAGGATTGTCATACTTATATCAGGAAATGTGAGGCTTGTCAAAAGTTTTCAGGGAAGCTTAAATATAATGGATCCATTCCTCTCAGACCCATGCATACAGAGGAACCATTCCAGATGTAGGGTATTGACTTCATAGGTGAGATAGCAAACAAATCTAGAGGTGGGCATAAATGGATTTTGATGGCTACTGATTATTTTACTAAGTGCGCTGAAGCCATTCCCACAAGACAAGCTACCAGCAAAGTTGTGATAAAGTTTCTTTTGGAAAATATTTTGACTAGATTTGGGGTACCTAGGAAGATTGTGATAGTTAATGGGATGTGTTTCAGATCAAATGAGTTTTTTTATTTCTGTAAAAATTATGGCATCATTTTGTCATATTCATCACCTTATCATCCCCAGGAAAATGGATAGGCAGAATCCAACAATAAAAACTTGTTGAAAATTATCAAAAGGATGTTGGGTAATAATAAAAGAGCTTGGGATTCGAAATTGACATTAGCAGTATGGGCCAACAAAGTGACAGTTAAGAAGTCCACAGGATTTGCTCCATATGAGCTTGTATATGGTAAAGAAGCACGGTTACCCTTAAATAATCTGCTCCCAATTTATAAATTTGTTGTGGAGGAATTTTTAGAAGAAGTAAACTTTATGGGAGATAGATTGAAGGCATTGGCTGAGTTGGATGAATGTAGAAGAGAAGCTCAAGAAAGAAACCTGCAAAGACAACAAATGGTAAAGGCTTTATATGATAGGAAAGCATGTCACGGGTCATTTGAAGAAGGGGAATGGGTGTTAAAATGGAATGCCAAAGATCAGGATAAAGGGAAGCATGGAAAGTTCGATGCACTCTAGCTAGGACCTTTCATCATTTCAAAAAAAAAGTGGAGAAAACTCTTATTACTTGCAGGATACTGATGGTCAGGTGTAGGAGTTCCCAGTTCATGCTCAGTATCTTAAGCATTTTTTCTCTTGATGAGCAGGGAGTATTTTTGTATCATAATAGTTTAAATTTCTTTTTGCTTTCTATTTTCAATTTCCATTTTGGTCTTCTTTCCAAAGATAACTAGGATCTTGCTATGTCCTTAAAGAGAACATACATCCCCAGAAAGAGCCATTGTTAGCACATATTTTTACAAAATATTTTGTGCCATATGGAGGCCCTTTTCTTTTATCATATGAGCATTTATTATTGTTTTGCATGTGCAGGAACCTTATTAGCATGAGTAGAGTTCTCTAAGGATCACCTATTTCAGGAATGTCAAGGTATCACTTGGGCACACTAAGGGCATGCAGTGAGTATAGACTGCACAAGGAATCCAGTATGGAAGCATTTAATCAACGGAGAATTCATTATGGTATAACCTAAGATTGTTTTCTAGCATGTATCACACCCTGTGAGATAGTTGGGATCACTAATATTCAAGGTGGATGGCTCATTTGTTCAAAATTGCAAATTTTCAATTATCGGCATAGGTAGTCCTGATGAAACAACATTGAAAAGAAAAAGAAGGATTATCGGCATGACATATACCGATAAATTAGAGGGCAGATTCGTTGGAGCACTTAAGTAATATTCAACACGGTGCACGCTCTTGGAGAATCATACCATCGGGATAGCTTGTTCCAATGAGGCAGAAGGTTGGTATTTTCTATCGGCATGTATCGGCTTATCGAAAATAATGAAACAACTCTATCCCAATACCCGATAACTGAAGAGAACTGAAGGTAGACCCATTAGAGATAAGGACCATATTGGAGTAGTGCAAAAATACTTAGGTCGATCTCTAATGACATGGTGAATCGAAAGGCGGAACTATCGGTATTACCTATACCGATAAATCAGACTCAAAGGTATAAAGCATAAAAGTGCATTGGAGACTCATCAGGACTTCAAGAGGAATAGAAAAAGGCTATTCCAACCCCCAATGAAGATAAAAGCGCCTGCGGGGATATCGGTGTGAATTATACCAATAAAGTAACATTAAGTGAAGACTCATCGGGACATCAGGAGAAGAAATTTTATGTTATGTTGAATCTCGATAGGACTGTTAGGGCTGATGGTAAGTTGCAAGGAGTTCTCTGAGGTAAGTTGTGCCGATAATGTAGGGAGCTTAGTCAGAATGCGGATTGATATGTTGAGGTCATCGGGACATCGAAGGGACCTAAAATGAACTATGCTAATACCCAATGGGTTAAGTAAAGGAGAACCGAAGACAGATGCATCGAGGAAAGTTATGTCGATGGATCGTGAAAAAAAAATGCAAAGCCAAAACTGAAGGAGTATCCATCGGGATAAAGAGAACCATCAGGATAGGAGAAAAATTGCTATCCCAGGACCCGATAAGTCGGTCGAGATAGATTGTGTCGATCAGAAGGTAAGAAGCGGTAAAGTCATAACAAACGACGCCAAACAATTGAATCATCAGAAAAAGTCTCGCCGATTAGCCGTTGAAGGTCTTGAAGTGAAAAATTGATAAAATGGCTTCCATTAAATGCATCCATTGAGTAGGTCTGATGCCACACGAAGCAGATCCATCAATATTGTAGTAATTAAGTACAAGATTGGACTCCTTGGGATATATAACTAGTGTTGCATAACAACATTTCGCACAAAGTTATTGTAGAAAGATATCAGGTGTTCATTGAGAAATATTTTGAGCTGCTGAGCATAGAGTAAAGGAATTTGCAGAGATGGAAGGGTCAAGCTCAAAAGGGAAGCAGAAGGTTGTTGAAATATCCAGTACCACGACAAAAAAATTGAAGGGTGAAGTCAGTGAGGCTCGAAGAAAATTAAATCAATATATGATAGATCAGATGGGCTCTCCAGGAGCTAGGTCACATAGAGCTAAGCTGAATTTGCCTATTCGTGACTAGTTGGAAGACAGATACAAAGAAATTGGAGATGTATTCACAACAGTGCGAGGGCATGACCTGTTTCTTTTCCGTTACTTCCGCAGGGATGAGCCCATGCCAATTTCAAACCCGTATATCGGTATAGTTAAACTTGTGGTACCTAATGTCTTTGTAAACATTGATTTGTTGAAGCTCCTGGTAAGACATTATGATACAAACAAGCGATGCATTTTGTTGCCCGACGGGACTGCTTTAGTTCACTTTGCATAAGTCGCGCAATTCAGGAGGTTTTTGCAATAGATTTGAAGGTGAATGTGCCCTTATCTTTTGTGGATTTGGAAGAAAAATGGATACTACATACCAGGGTTGGAATCTCGCTATCCACAAAGTAGAGAAGGGGAGGCTAACAGAGGAAGATCGTCCTCCTTATGATATGACTATTTTCAAGAAATATTTACAGTATACATATTTGGCATGTGGTCAGGTTGGAGGAGTTGAAGCTCCTGATGTAGCAAACATATGAACATTGGTTTTAGCAGCAGATATTTAGAGACATGAGCCTAGAGCTTTTGATTTTGCTTCATACCTGGTGAATAGACTTCATGAAGGCTTCTTGAACTTGAAAGAAAATCCAGACAAGCACTTCAAGCATTATTTGTTGTTAATGCATATTATTTTATTTTATGGGAGATTTAGAGGGTTATGGCCAGAAGGTTTGAATGTAAAAATAGTTGGGAAAATGGACAGGATCAACCAGTGCAGTTATGGGTTTCTCTCTGGGATTATAGATATGTAAATTCTCATTACCTCAAATTTGAATAATTCTTTGTTAAGCCAATTTTCTTGCTTTTTGGTGAGCCTCTGCAGGGATCATTTTCAGAGGATGTAAATAAGTTTCTTAGGCCTCATGAGCATAAAAAATTGAAGGTTAATCACAATTGGGGTGATTGGTACTCATGCCAATATTTCACTTTTATTTGGTGCTATGGATTTGAAGGTTACCCCTATGTGCTACCGAAGCCTGCACCGGACAGGATTGCTTTTTTGGAAATTGCAAGGCAATGAAGTGTCTCTAATGCTAAACATTTCGGAGATGCACACAAGCAAGCCTTCCTCCATGGCACACTTCATTTCCTGGATTTTAAAATTGTATCTACCAGAGCATATGAAGTTATTGACAGGAAGTTGGTGGATGAATACAACCTGTTCCAATACAGATATAGGATGCATTATGATCCTGAGGGATACATCCACACGAGCAAGAAGAGATAAGAGTTGGGAGATTACTTTCATCAGGAGGATGATTTTGAAGACATGTGTAAAAATAGGGAAGTGGAGGAGCTTAAAGAGGTTATGGAGACCTTGGAGAAGAAACTGGAGGAGAGAAGACAGAGACTAGAAAACATGGAGGGAGACCCAGCTCAAAGTGATTCAGGGGAGAATGAAGTGGTTTCCAAGCTCCGTGCACCTAAGAAAGAGAAGGAACCAGAAGCACAGGATAATCTCGTCATTGCGCCTAATGCAGAAATAGATGAAAGGATGACAGATCACATTTCATTTGTTTTAGATGATCAATTCATCAAGTCTAAAGAGTTTAAATCCTTCTTATACCACTTCAAAGGGGAGAAGCTGAGGGAAGCAATGCCAAATATCACACCAGAGAGTGAGGAGGGAATGTTGCAGAAGCTTAAGGCTGACATTGATGCAGAAATGGAGACAATGACCCCTCAAAGAGGAAGGCAGTTGCTAGTGGAGGCAGGTATTATTCTTTTCCCAGGATGGGATTTGAGTGCATATTTTATTTTTGATAGTTTATTACATTCAGACAATAAGGACTTCAAGTTGAATGTCTAAGGGATTAATGATATATTCATTGGATCGAGATATGATCCGGATGAACAAGCAATGTTGTTATGGGCATTGTACCCCCCAAATAAAAGACCAAAAATCATAGATGTGGATAAAGGTTTTGGCCACATTATAACCCTAAAAGCTGGAGAGGTAGATCATATGGTCACTGCTGACATAGGTATTAATATCTCAAAATTCAATAAGGCTTAGATGAAACATGATATAGAAAAGAAAATTAAATATAAGGCCTTCTATGAGGAAACCCTTAAGAGGAGTGGGCATCCGATCCCTCAAATTACTGATTCAGGAGGCGCTTGGAAGAAGAAATTTGAAAAATTAGCTTATGAGCACAATAAGTTGAAGAGGGAGATAAAGAGCATCAGGGCTTATACTACTTGTGTATTGATGAGTAAAAGATATGATAACATGGATAAGGCATTGGACAAATTCTAGGATGTATATCAAAGGAACATGGACAATATGGTTTCTAACACCAGAATTCGAGATAGACTCAACCTGTTGTTACAATATGCATAGACTAGGGAAAAGGTAAAGAAAAAGGTTCAGGGTTTGCTTGTCACACATGATGAATTTACGAAGGAATTGAAATCTGAATTTGACGAGTGCCAGCAAATTGTTCAGCGTGAGGTTCCCAGTTTGGTAGATGATGCAGGTGTAATTAAGGATAAGACTGTGTGGCTTTCTGAATGTAAGTCTTTACTTAGTGCATCCCAAGCCATTGCCAAGATAGATATTCTTGATATGAATGACACAGCTGATCAGTTTGAGAACTTCTACATGATCGAGAACACAGCCAGGGATGCAGTGTTCAATGCTACAACTTACAAAGATGTGGGTTATTTTCGGCACATTCAGAAGTGCAGACAGTGGTTGGATCAAAAATCTTAGTTCATTGTGTAGTTTTATGTTTGTAATGTAATTGATATTTTAGTTAGGCTATTTAGTTCTTGTTCAGTTAGTTTTCTAGGATAATGAAAGGGTGTGTCCTTTCATTCGTATCTCTTAACATGTGTATCTATAATGAGTCATTTTGTATGTAAAGGCATCTAGGATTCAGAAAAAACATACTGCCTGGAAGGACTGCAAGTTATATGTATTAGGGAAGTCTATAGGAAGAAGAAGTATCTTTTTTGTGCAAACAGACTATAATGGAGTATTTTCAAGTCCAGGTTGTGTATGCAATCATCTCCTAAGGATTAATATATAAAGGTTCATTGTTTCTTTTTCTAAATATGGTGTATACTTCTGTGTTGATGAGTTATCTTTGTCCTCTTTATAAATTTGTCATTTGATTTGCTATGATGTGTCATCACATGTTGCTACATCAAATATGAGATTGGGTTTTTCATTGTTGTGTAACACATAGTTGATGATTAATATTGTCTTAGGAGTTGATAATATTTTTTGTCCACAAAGTGTCATAAATATCCCTGGATAGAGGCACTGGTTTGTTATTTATCTTTTAAGGTCCTAGTTGGCCATGCATTTAAGGTCCTTGATAGAGAAACATTGTTCCCAAATTCTATATGAACTAATCTTTTCATATTTCTTTTAAGTCCCGAAATCATTCTTATTCTTAATATACTATCATAATCATTTTCATTTCTTTTCAAAGGTATTCACTTAAAGCACATAATAAAGCATAATTGCAGACAACAATTTGTCGGTTTATAATTTTCTAAAAGCTTAAATCCACTTTAAATAATCTCTTTTGTGCTTGAGAGTGTGAGGTACACCCGCCTAGGTTTAGTGGAGCCTAATGTGCAGAGGGATTTAGTCTTTGACTATCCTTGTTCGTTGGCCAAGGCTGATTGGACTACTTGAGGATTTGGCAAGTCTTTGGGTTTTCCAATCTATGGTTTTGGGAACCAACAAGTTGATAGGGTGAATATAATCTCTTGGTTTATTTCTTTTTCTCCATGACACTTACAACCGGTTTTGGTGCTTTTGGCATTGGTGATCTAGTTGTTAGGGATTCTTTAGATATTAGTGGTTGTGAGAGATTCATAGGGATTCCATTCAAATCTCTAGATAATGAGGTTCAATGTGTGGTAGATCCACCTTAGATTTTGTTTGGAGTAGTTTTGATCAACTTCCTATGACTTTTGAAAGAATTGAAGATATTTTCGAAGTGGTTTTTGAGAGAAATCTTTTAATTTTACAATCTTCCAAATTGACTTTTTTCTTTTTGAAATCACATTTACTCATATCAAACATAAAAAAACATGACATGACTCTTATTTATTTAAGTCCTAATCTTTATTCAAATTATATTTTTGTTCTTTAATTTATACCAATAAACATTCTTAATGAAGAACAATGGATGAAGTATATATATCAATGATAGAAATTAAAAGAACTACCCCAAAAAAATCTAAAATACAAAATGCAAATTGAAAGAAGAAAATCAGACTTGTTTTGACTTGGTTGGAACTTAGCAAATAAATTAGTAGCTTCAGTCTGGGGCGGTGTAAGAAGATAAGCCTTTACCCAAAAGTTAGAATTGAACAAGTTTTATCACATTTATGAGAGTTTGTGAGCTCATGAACTGTAGAAAAAGAAGATTAAGAATTGTTTTTTAATCAATTACAAAGATATTGAGAAACAAAAGGTTCATGAATTTAAAAAAAATATCAATAAAAAATATTTTTTACAAAGACACAAGGTTTACAAAATAAAAAGAAGTATGATGCAAATTCTTTTCATAAGAATGCAAGATTCACAAAAGAAATAAAAGTGTGACACAAATTGTTCTCAATTTTTTTTAAAAGATTGCAAACTGAATAGGTTTACAAAAATATTTAAGGAAGGTTAAAAAATATGACAAAGTTAGAGATAGGGAAATTTTTATTTTGTGACTTCCCTTTTCACACTAAATGTTCAAGATAAAGAAAAACAAAGCACAAAGACAGACCAAATTTTGGAAAGAATTAGATTATATTTTAAGAAACAACATTAATATCAAAAAATAAAATTATGTAGTATGTTAATTAAAAATTATGTGAATAAATTAGAGAAAATGACATATATTACTACCAAGACATAAACTACAAGTTACCTAAATTTTTATTACATAAAATAACATATATACCTACCAAAAAATAAATTGCAAGTGAATTTACTTTTTATTACATAAAATGACACTAGTGTATCCTAAAAATGTAAACAACACATGCTTTGTCCACTTTATCAACACTAGAATCCATAATAAGATTAGTAAGTATGGATTGAAACTTATATGAATCCAACCCATTTCACTAAAATCACGGGGGAATGCCAGTCCCAATGATTCATGGAGTTTGGTGTTGGTTGGTGCATGTTGTAGCTTTCCTATCATATGTTGTTCCTTAGTTATTGTAAGATAACTTAGATTGCTACTACAGTGATCTTGGGTAACACTTGGAAAATTCATTATGATATTTCATACTGACTATAATGAACACTTACAATCTCTTTGAACAAAACATATTGTTTAGGCAAAGGATTCAATTGATTAATCAATATATTTTTGTCTTGAATTCCTTAATTTCCCTTTCAACCTCTTTTCCTTCTTGAACTTCTTGTTGTTGTATCTTATCTTGTCCCATTTTTGTCTCTTCTCTTTCCTAAGCTAAATTATTTTTCAATTAGCTTGGAATTGTAATTCTATTTTTTATTTTACTTGCTCCATTTCTCTCATGATAATTCTTGTTTCCTTTCTCTCCTCAAATTATTCTTTGTTTCTTTTTCTTAACTACTTGATTTCTTTCTTCATTTCATGTGTTTCTCCATAAAAATCTTCATGTATTAAGTTGGGATTGTTGTCTCAGTTGAATTCTATTGTCATCTTGGCTATTTACTATTTTCTTTACTATATCAACATGAAGTTAGAGGAACTAGCTAATTATGGAAGTTCTCTGAACTCCAAAATGTTGATTGGATTCTTCTTGAATTTTATTTCATCCTAAACTAACATTGGATCCAACTAATAAATTACTCCTAGTTCTTTAGCATTATCCATATCTTCTCTTCACCTACACCATAAACTAGATGCACCTTAGCTAAGGCCAAAATATAATCATGACACTTGTATACTCATGCCATTTTCCATTTAGTTTTGGGCTCAATTTGATGGAATGAATTAATGTGATTATGTGGCAGAAAATGGAATACTCTTTTTAATATTTGATTATGGAAATAACCACTTGATATCAAGCATGCCTAAAAGAAAGACACAAATAATATGAAGATGATATAATGACTCTATTTTATTTAAATAATGCAAACAATACAATATCTGAATGTACTATGAATTGAGATAATATGATATGTATTTAAATGTGTCTAGTATAACATCATGAAATAAGGATGGTACAAGTCACTTGACATAAGTATGGAATGCCTAAACAATATTATCATGTCATAGGTGCATATAATATAATAAAGTAATTAATTAAATATACAAATAAATTTAATTCACATCAAAATCCCTCATAAGAATAGTTTAGTTGGGTAGAAAATATAGATAATTGGGTGTTGACAAATGTGTTGCACCTATGAAAACTATCAAATTTATGGATTCATGAGCATCTATGAATACTATTACCATGGAAGCGCGAATATGTGGAGAAATAACAAGAGGGTTTGAATGTGCTATCAAGAATTTTTTTTTAAAAGATGCAAATGCATAGGAGCTATCAAGTGAAAGGAATGAAAGGTGTGGAAAATGCTTCCTAACACTAATCTAGTGGGGGAGATAACACAATTTTTGAAGTTACAATCTTTAACTATTATAAAAATAGAAACACATTTGGATAGAGAAAACGAACATGCAAATAATATACTACAATCAACACATGATATATGTGGGGAAAACCATTTGGGGAGAAAAATCCCACAATCCAAAGGTACAATACTTTGTATTAATAAAAATAGAGTGTGCAATACAACCCAAGTACAATAGCTTCTTCAATAGGAGTCTTCACATCAACCCATGCAACCTAGATTGATTTTGGCCATATAACACTTCACCTTCAGAACAACTAGAAACTACAACATGAATAATAAAAACACTTTTATGCTTTAACAATGCATAGGAGAAAAAACCCAAAATGGATGCTTAAGTCCAAGTGGTACTAATCTGAGCCTATAAGAAATCCCAAGACATGCACATCACTTGCATGCATGCAACATGTCTGCATGTGAAGCATTGTCACAAACTGCCATAGGAATATTCCAACTTGGGCACCTCCCTTACATGAAATTAGATTCCTCAACATACAAGCACCCTCATTTAGAGCAATATATCTCACTTAATAGTACTCCATTTATTGTTATTTTAATCACTTCCTATAAGACTATTTAAGTCATCTTTCCAATATATACAAAATTGCTTTCTTTTTTTCCCAAAACCTATGTGCGTTATATGACCTTGTACGTATAGATAGTTGTTCTTTAAAAAATAATAAGATAATTGTAAGTGCTTTGAGAAAATTTAGTCAAAATAAACTAATGGGCAAGAGATTTTATAGTGTTTGGTCCTTCTATGTGCAATGGTAGGATGAGATATGACCTAAAATGTTCCAATATTGAGTAATATATAAAGACCTATAGAAAACCCTTCTTTAAATCTTGGAAAATCATCAATTTTAGAGAAATTGATCCTCTAAATGCAAGAGATATGTACCCACAAAACAATATGACAAATAAAAAACACTATAATTTGACATCTCTTAAACCTTTTAAATTCCCAAGATCATCATTTAATATAAGAAAAAAATATAATAATAAAAAAAAACAAAGATTTACAACCGCAAATCTTATGTAAAAGCCAACTAAAAACACTCTTACACTCTTCCAACAAATAATTACTTGTTATTTATTCTTTAACTTAAAGTTTACAAATATATTTTTAATCATCCATATACCCAGCCAATTATTGAACAATCTAAATTAATTTAGATTGCATTAATTAATTAACTTAAATTTAGGTTAAACAAATATTGTTATTTTCATTTAGACACAATAATGTAAACAGTGGAAACTTGTCATATCTGATAGAGGACTGATTGCTGCACGTCATCTGCCAGGAATAATTTAAAAAACCCAAAAGAAGAGCTTGGCCATGTTTCACAGATTCATGTATGCTGCCATGTTTCTATATTTACCTGTACGTTTGTTGATGCACAATTTATTTAGCCACAGGTAAAACTCGAGACACCGTGAAAATGTTGCAACTGTGTGGAGAGACAATTACAGTTACATCCAAACAATTACGTTTGATCCAAAGAAAAACACTACTGTCATGTTGCAGGCTGCATTTGCCTCTACAGAGCCCTCGTGGGTGGGGGCCGTGGGGGTTGAGGTTATAGAAAATCCTTTAGAGATGTACTCAGAAAAAACTATGCCACAAATGAGAAACTCTGGAATTTGATCATCTCTTAAACCTAAGGGTTCTTTTTTCTATTTCAAATGACTTCTAGATCTGCTTTATTACCGCCTTCCTTTTTTTAATATTGTACTTTTTTTTTTCCTTAATGGAAAGTTAGGAAAAAAAACAGTGTGGGCACCCTCCAGATTAAGAAATCCACGATCCTGACATTTGATTGAAAGGATGGAATAATATCCAGATATGTGCGTGTGGTTAGAAAGCTGGCCACTTATCCACAAAGCTTGCCGCTGCCTCCTCCTACAGAATGTGAAAGAAGCATCTAACTACCTGTCAGCAGGGCCGCAATTCAACTAGAGATCTTATCCGGCCGAGACTCTGTTATTCTACAATATGACGAGTGTGAGCTATTTCTTATAATTTCAATCTATAAATATTTCCGCCTGTATGTGACAAGTCATGAAAATCTTCGACAAGAGGAGGAACACAAATTTGTGGTGAAATGCGCAAAATGCAGAAGGCATGGTTCTACAATGAGTATGGATCTCTGGATGTTTTGCAATTTGGGGATTTCCCTGTGCCAAAGCCAGGGCCTGGGCAGATTCTGGTTAAAGTCCGCGCAGCTGCTCTAAATCCTATGGACATCAAGCGACGAAAGGGTTTGTTCCGGAATAATGACTCCGACTTTCCAGTACGTTCACTAACTTCTGGGCTTTGCATAGTATGAAAATGACTTGTAAAAGTTTATGTTATTAGGTTTTTACAATTTATGAGATTGTTCAGCTGTTTCTGAATTCCAGAGTGAGATATTTTAGTTGTGTTTTTTAATTCTAGAGTGAACATCTTGATGATGAATTACAGTGTGATCCAATACTTGATCCAATAAAAAACAACAACAATAGTATTGTAACAGGATGAATAATATATATTTTTTAAAGAGTAAAAGCTCTAAAGGAAGAGTTGTGTTGTAACAGGCTGTGCCGGGCTGCGATATGTGTGGAGTGGTTGAGGAAGTGGGCGAGGGTGTGAGCAAGTTTAAAAAGGGCGACGAGGTTTACAGTGACATTCAGTACTTTACATCCGAGAAGCCCAAGGACTGCGGTACTCTCGCTCAGTACACAGTTGTGGAAGAAGATCTCGCCGCCCACAAGCCAAAAAATCTGTCTTTCGAGGAAGCCGCCAGTTTGCCGCTGGCTCTGTTAACTGCCCAGCAGGCCTTCGACGAAGTTAATTTTCAGAAGGGGTGGAGCGTCTTTATTGTGGGAGGCGCTGGGGGCGTGGGGAGCCTGGCCATTCAGCTGGCAAAACATGTGTACGGAGCTTCTAGAATTGTTTCGACTTGCAGCACGGGGAAAGTGGAATTTGTTAAAAGTCTGGGGGCAGATCTGGCGGTGGATTATACCAAGCAGAGCTACGACCAAGTGGATGAGAAATTCGATTTTGTTTTGGATACCATAGGTGTGTGCTTTCGTTTTTTATCTTCACCATTTTCTTGTTATTGGGCAGCTAACGGGAGTTCTAAGTTTTAAATTGCAGGTGAGTCGATGAAGTCTTATGTGGTTGGCAAAGAATTAGAAGCTCCGATCATAGACATAGCAGCGTTGTATGATCATCATCCGAGTGCTAAATATCTCTTTTTTGTACCTTCAGCCAGCAATCTGGAGAGGCTTCGCGAGTACATAGAGAGTGGAAAGCTCAGGGCAGTGATCGATCCCAAGAGCCCGTATGCGTTTTCTGAGGTTTTGGAAGCTTTCAAGCACCAGGAAAGTGGCCGAGCAAGAGGGAAGATTGTTATTTCCCCCATTGAGTGATCGAGATTTTCATATATCCTCTGAATTATTCTAAACTGTAAATTTCCAGGAGTGTGTATATAAATATCTAATCTATTACAAAATTTAGGGAGGATGGACTATTAGTTGGGTTGAGTTTTATAAGAACTTGTGTTTTCGGTGGAGAACCTGTATTCTTGAGTGGTAGAGAATTTGTGCTTTTGAAAGAGAGGTCACAAATTCAAATCTCATAAAGGGGTAAGGTATGTACGCCTCCTTTGTAGTGTGGTTAGGTAACTCCCCCAAAGAGTACAAGGTAGTCCCATATTACTCTAACCCATCTATTGCTAGCATCGTGGACTATAAAAGACCATTTCTTTTTTTATCATTGAGAGGGAGGTAATTGATATGAAGTTTTATTGTTACAATAAATTTATATTATATCTTGTGAATAATTATTTTATATATCAATTAATACATGACTAAATGTTTTTTTTAAAAGTCCTTAAAATAAATATATAACATTTTATATTAAAATTTGTGATAAATAAGAAATAATTTAAGATTTAATGTTTGTGGATTAGTTACAAAATTATCTCTTTAATATTATCGATATAAAATATTATTAGTATAGACATTTTAATTATATATATTTAAAAACTATTAAAAAATATTATATTTGTTTTTGATTGGGTAAAACAGGGCTCGAAGGGTTCCCGAAACCCTTTACAAGTAGATTTAAAAGGGATATGGAACCCACAAATAGAACGCTGAAAAATGATCAACAAAGACAAATAGCACCCCAACAACAACATAACAGGATGATAGAAAAATCAAAGACTCGTTAGCACAAGAACAAGGTCAAAGTCACTAACAAACTTAGCTCCTAAAAACACCCATCATGGGTTTTGAAAAGGATTTGATAACCTTAGGACAAACAACAACAAGTAAGAAACAGATTACTCGTCGCTAACAAACAACATAACATAAACAAAAAAACAAGAGAAACCCCACTAAAACAACAGAACTCCCACCATCTCTTGCAAATAAAGTCTCTACCTCAATAGAAGACACCACCACCTCAATATGATAGATCTACAGTAGATGAAAAAGCAACACCCTCAACATCCACCTCAATAGGATAAGAAGAGTATCAGCCAAAGATGGGTAGCAACAACCCTCTTATATCCACTCCCACTATTACAAATAGAATGCTACCAACATATAAACAAAGGCAAATAACAACTCAACAACTCAAGAACAATGACAGCCAAATGCCCCAAACAACTTCTCCCCACATATCCTGCAAGTCATGTCTCTACCTACATAGAAGACAACTCCACCTCAATAGGTGGATCGAATAGAAAAGAAAAAAGGAGAAGCCAAGAACCACCATAGCCCATCATCTCCCCCTCCACCTCAATAAGAGACACAAAGTAAAGGGACCCAAAAAGGGCAGAAAGATTCCCATTGGAGCACAACTAAACCAAAACAAAAATCCCCAACCAAAAACAAATTGCCAAAACGTGCCCTTGAAAACTAGTAGCAACGAACTGAACAACAAAAAGTGAGAAGCCAAAGAAAAGGGAGACAAATCCCTTACCCAAGTTCCCCAATAGAAACAATGGGAGACAAAACCTAGAAGTGATAAAGGAAGCCCCAACCACACCAACTAGGAATAAAACCCTACCACCGCCACCAAAAAATGCAAAGGATTTGCAAAAATAGAGCAGACCCACCAATGATCCCTCTACCAAAAGCACAGAGCCAACACACCCAAAAACATCAACTCCTTCCAAGAATGAAACTCCAGCAAAACCACCACTCACAAAACAATAGTGAGCAGCAAACCATCTGTTGTGAGAGACCACAACACACCCACCACATGCAGCCACAACAATTCCTTTACAAGCCAAATTGTCGCATGAAGCTATAGTAACCCATCCGCCGCACAAGGCAACAAACTTTGTAAGACAACCGACACACAAAGCCACAACAAACCATCTGCCACACAAGGCAACAACAAACCCATTGCTGAGAAGAAGCTAAAGCACATCCATCACCATCATCCTGTGAATCCCCTTCATCCTCACCCTCCTTCCCTGCAGTTCCTCCACCCAAAACCATAGAACCACTCCTTCCTCCCTACATAGTTTCGCACTAATGTTTTCTAATATGGACATGCAATTTAGTAAAAAACTAAATATTATATTTGTTGTGTGGAATTCTTTCATTTTATTTATTTTGGGATTATTTTAGTTACTTTATAGCTATTTTATATTATTATTATTATAAAGTATGTTTTTTTTTGTTTTTTTTTATTTTAGTCTTTCTTTTAATAGATATGATGGTATCTTTTGGTTTTTATGTACATGATTATGCCAAGATGCTATATGTCTTTTTGTCACTATACAACACTCTTGGCATAATGAAGCATAATTACAAATATATAGACCTCTTGAATCCATGAATCAAGAAGATGATAATGTCAAGAGGTACAAGATTAAATCCTAAACACCCCCAATCAGGAAATTAGTTAATTCAATCTAATTAAGACAAAACCAGGCTTGA
The DNA here is from genome assembly GCF_030272615.1 of Cryptomeria japonica. NCBI lineage: Eukaryota > Viridiplantae > Streptophyta > Pinopsida > Cupressales > Cupressaceae > Cryptomeria > Cryptomeria japonica. The sequence continues at coordinate 686,428,614 of NC_081413.1, forward strand.
CTAAATAGAGTTAGAGCCTAACCATCATCAATCAATTATTGATGAGGCACTGGTGGCACTCATGTACCTTAAATAAAAGTGAACACATGTCATTATTAGCCACATAGGTGAGGATTATTTAATACTTATATTATCCTAAATAAATAAACTTAATAACAAGAATATTATCTTAAGATGAACACTATCCTCTAGATGAAATGACGTATTTTAACCAATAACCCTCCTTAAATAAAATTAGGAACATAATAGAAATGGGAGCTAACAATAAGGCCATGTTAGGCACCCATGGACAATGTTACCCACAAACAAGAGATAAATGCCAAGAGGGATACTAGATACTCCCTTAATTTGATGTCCCTTGCACCAATGAAGGACGAATTTGGTACTACAAACTAATGAAGATCCATGTTTATTGAACAAAATTCCTACCATTTAGAAGAAATGATCCCAAAGGTGTATGTAGGATGGTCATACTATCAACACAATATTTTTGAATATTTCATGTTGATGGTGTGTCGTTCCATACCCAATCAAGTGTTCTAGGTACAACTATTGATAATAAAATCTTAAGAGAATGCAAAGAATGAGATGGAACAAGTGCAAAGGTTGGTGGAGATCCTCATTTGGTTGAGAAATGACATCAATGAGGAATGTTTTAAAACCTCAAGTGTGCCCTTCAAATCTATAAGATGAGAGAACAAAAAACATAAAAGATATTTCAAGTATATATCTAGAAAACATGAAGGATTGTACTAAAAGAAGCAATAAAAGCCTTTGGGGAGGAAAACTAAAACTTTGTAGAATCAAAAGAAGGTGGTAAGATCTTAGGGAATGCATCAAGAACTCTAGTCTATGCTAGGTTCTAATTATTGTACTTGACTTATCCCAAAAACTACTTAAATGTGTGTTGAGAATATGCATACCTATATAAATATAATTAGGTGCAAAATGTGAGAAGAGATAAAGACTTGTTTTATGATTATCCTTCATTACTTTTAAACCATGCCCGGATTTGTTGGAGAATCATGAGAAAACTCAACACACTTGCATATTCCACTGTGAGAAATTTCATAAATGGATAAGAGAATAGTTGATAATGAGAACATACAAAAGACATCATTTAAGATCCTTCACCCATACAATATTGACATACAAAATATATCATGACATGGGTGAAGCATCCTTCACCCATGGAAAACAACACACATTGAGCTTTATAATAGAGCTCCATCATATTGAGTGAATTGAATCTCTTACCTTCTTCAAAAAGAAAACTTCACTATATATGTATTCTTTAAAATTGCTGGCATAAAAAAGAAAGAAAAAATAATTTTCATGAAAATCACCATCTCAATTCGAGAAGCTAACTTGAGATGATGTAAATGCTCTATTCCCTTATGCAATTAGCCTCTAGTGTGAGCCTATTACAATTTATCCATTTGATGTGTTTGATGAGTATTTGAAGCCCTTGTCAAGTGTAGCAAAAATAACCTCAGAAGTCCAAGCATAACTATCTAAAAATCAAGTCAAACGTACAAAGGTTTTGTCAAGAGTAGCATGGATGACTTCAAAAGCATAAAAAATTAAAAAGACCATTCTCTTTGTATATTCATATAGATGGTGAACTCCTACATAAGCCTTTAGCCCAATGAGCACATCAAAAAAGGCATTTCATAAATTTTCAATCAAAACTAACTTTACAAATGATCTATAAAATATCTTATTAGAAAAATACTACTCAAAATTTACCTCATTTTACAATTCGCAAATACCTTACATTTATATTGAGCACTTAAATTTTGTTTCTTATGTTAAAAAAAGGTAGATTTGAATACGAGACCATCTAATAGGGGAGCCTTTATATACTTTGATGACCAACTCACATATGATTGTACAAGTAACAATAGGACTGTTCGCTCTGCACTCATTCTTCTATTCAAATCCAACACGACATTTCTGCTTTCTAGCTAAATTTAATTCATTTATCACGCCACAAGCTAGGCTTTTGTTGTCTTCTAAACACACCCTTTGCTGGGTCTACACAAAACAAAAATAAGAATTGTTTGCATCGACTTATCTCAACCCGTCAACATATTTTCAATACCTTATTTCATCTGAAACACATTCATGGAGTTGTACAATGTAACCTTCCAACAGCCTGCAACTATCCTTTTCCTCCTCATTCCATCTTCCCTTCACCATGCCCCATGATTTCTTAACCATTTTCTCTATGTGCTGCGTAGCAAATGCCTTCTTCCCACACACAACACCATTGAAATTTTTTTATCTCATATTGCTCTTATAGCGCAAGATCCAACAACGCTCTGATTAATCACTTCAAATAAACCCGTCGGTTCAGATATATAAACGGCTCACCATTCTCATTCATGCCTTTCACACTGGTCTGCACTTTCAACATCTCCACTCAGCGAATACTCCACGTCAAACATATAACATCCCTCATTCAACCTTCCACACACCTTCATCACCCTAGCTTTGATACCGTATGACAAGCTAAATTCTTGATATATCCATTCGATAATCTGAGGAGAATTTAGCTCTAGAATATCATCACTTATGGCAACTACTTTAAGCATGTAGCTTGTGCTCTATTCATTATACACATTTCATATGTATTTCTCATACACATGTTTACTTGAACTTAATTTGTTCTTACGTTGACCATGACGTAGCATTTGATTGCCATAGTTATACCCTTATTTATGTCAAGAGTTATGTTTCTATCTTTTCTAACCTTTTGGTTGGCTTCCCCTCTATATATTTTGGCTTCTCCCTCAACATCTTTGGTTTTCTCTAGTTATTCCTATAGAGGTGATTCTATCTTCTTAAGAGGTGAAGATAGATGATGTTGAAGATTACTTATCTTCTATTGAGGCAAAGATGTTTGTTGCGGTTGATGCTGGGAAATGCTTGCGAGGAGCGGATGGTGTGCTATCTCTTGGCTGTCGGGGGATTGAGATGATCTTTTCAATGGATTTGTCTCCTCCTTCTCCTATTGAGGTGGAGAGAGTGCATGGTATGTTTATTGGCATAACTGATGGAGATGATGATGAGATGAGAAGATGACTGGTAAAGTTGATATGATCAGGAATATGATGTCAAGGGGAGATTGTTGGCTTAATGATGATGATATAATAGGATGTGTGATGAATTTATTTGTGTTGTCATTGATGAAAACCATGTTTGTTTAGTCATCTAGGTCATCTAGACCAATCGGTATAGCCTAACCGGTAGTGGAATCAGTTAGACAAAAAAACTACTAAGTTGTTGTCAACTGGTAAATAGGAACAAAGCGATGATCAAGAGACTGGTACAGACGATTGGAGAAGATTCAAATGTTGCGGTTCAGAATATATGTTCATAACATTGGCATGAGTCTGTGAATGAAATCACATTAAGTTTGGTGAACTGGAAAGCACATTTGTAATTGACTGTTATGAACTCTGTGAAGAAGAATGAATACCAGTATTAGATCTTTAACTGGTAATGATTTCAGGTTTAGCGGTGGATCTTATCATGATCATAACTTAGTGATGACGTGTCATAATCCGTGTGTAATTATAAGATTGTATTTGAGCACGTACAAGGATCAGATTCCTTGGGAAACAACAAAGTGCTTAGTAGAATGTAACAAGGGTTTGATTGCTCATCAAATCAATGTGTGGTGATCATTCAATGACGAAAATCATCTAGAAGTTTATTGTAATGATCTGTAATGTAAATTCATTGTATCTTGTTGATGTAATTAGGGTTTGTAGCCGCCCTAACTGAAAAGTGTATTTAGGGCTAATTGGAGAAGATATTTTGTGTCGGTGATTTGAGGAGAAGGTATTGTCAAACCAGATTGAAGTGTCTGCATGTGTGTAGCAGAGTTTTGTTATAATGATCTATACTAGCAAGCAAGGAAGTGCTAAAATCAGATCGTTCACCCTGTTGTTCCCTAAAAATTACAACAGTTTGAAATCCCTTAACCGAGTAGATCCTAACAGGTCTTATATTGTAAATCCCTTTACTAGGTGGCTCATTAACTTGAGTTTGAAATACTCTAACAAGGTTACTCCTAACAGGGTAGAGCTCCTAACAGGGCTCAGGCAAAATTCCTTACCCAGGTGACTCCTAACAGGGTCTGCTCCTAACCGGGCATATTGTAAAGCTCTTAACCATGCTAGGCCTTTAACTGGGTGCATTTCAAAAGAGTGCAAATATTTTGTGGGTGTTAATTCCCACCATGGTTTTTTCCATTTGTGTTTCCACGTGAAAAATATTTGTGTTCATATGGTGGTCACATTGTTGATTTGAGCATTTGATATCTTTAATTTGTTTACATATTGATGAACACTTGAGTGAATGATTTGTTAAATCTACTTAACAAGATTGTTTGAGTAGTTACCGATAAAGGTTTTTGAAGTATTGCAAAATTATTTTGCTACTGATTCACCCTCCCCCCCTTAGTAGTAACTGAATCCTCCTAATAACAATTGGTATCAGAGTGCTAGGTCCTCTTTGTACAAAAATTTAACCGCTTGAGGTAAATATCCAAGATGATGAAGAAGGAGGGTTCTAAGTTCACAAAGGATAGCTAGAGAATCTGGAGCGACATTAAGAAGATCTACATCAAAGGTATGGGGCCACAATTCTGGGAGCATGTGGTTAATCAGTACACACCTCCTACCGATACTCTGATTGCAGATCAACTTAAGGAGCGATAGGAGAATATACAAGCATTGGAATCCATTGTAAGTACTCTTTTTGATTCTAAGTATATTGATGTTCATGGTTTAGAAACCGCTTATGAAGTTTGGAAAAAATTGAAGTCAATTTATGGTGGAGATGAGCATGTGCAAAAAGCTAAAGAGGAAAGCCTAAGAGGCAAGTTTGATGACATGAGGATGATGGAAGGTGAGAACATCACCCAATACGAACAAAGAATAAAAGAAGTAGTTGGAGGAATCAAAAGTGTTGGTGGAACCATAGGAAAAGACACAGTGGTAAGTAAAATTCTTAGAACCTTACTGCCTGCAAATGCTATTAGAGTATCCACTATCCAAGAGTTGAGGTCAGTCAGCAAAGATAAAGTTGCAGTTGATTCATTGATAGGCAAGCTTACTTCTTTTGAATTGAATAGCTTTGACAATAGTGTACCTAAAGTAGAATCTACTTTCAAAGCATCAGTATCTAATGCACTAGTAAGAAAAGAAAAGAATGAATATAGGTCAAGTAATCATGGAGGTGGTAATGAAGAAGTGGATGGTGAGAATAACCTGATGGAAATTGAGGCTTTATTGGCAAATAAACTACCTAGAGGCACCAGTAAGTACAAAGGCAAGCTTCCTCTTAAGTGCTTCTCATGTAACAAATTAGGACATATTGTTGCTAATTGTCCTAACAGTGATCAGAAGGAAAAGTTCAGAAGGATTAAGGGAAAAGGTAAGAAACAATGTTATGTTGTAGTTGATGAAGGTGTTACCGATGAGGAATCAGAGGATGGAGATAATGAGGAAATTATTTTTGTAGCAGTTAAGGAAGATCTATCTGACAAGCAAGCTTTAGTGTCTCATATTGACAGCAGTGATGAGCGGGTTATTGATAGTTGTTGCTCACACCACATGATCGGTGACAAGAAAAACTTCATCTTTCTTGAAGAATTTGATGGTGGAGTAGTGAGATTTGGCAACAATACATCATGCTTGGTAAAAGGTAAAGGTTTAATTTCTTTAAATGAAAAAAGTAATGTTGATGATGTGTATTGGGTTGAAGGATTGAAGCATAACTTGTGGAGTGTTGGTCAGCTAAATGATAAAGGTTATCATATTGAGTTCAAGAATGGAGTGTGCAAGATTTTAGGAAGCAAAGGAAAACTGATTGCTACTGGTAAATAGACAAAAGGTAACTTATTTCATCTTAACACTAATGTTAACAGTTGTTTGGTTGCAAAAGTTGAGGACAGTTGGCTATGGCATAGAAGATTTTTTCATGTAAATTTTGATAATTTGGTCAAGGTCAGCAAGTCAAGTATGGTTAGAGGTATGCCACAACTAGTCAAACCAGACAATGTGATTTGTAAGGAGTGTCAGTTGGGTAAGATGACTACTTCCTCTTTCAAAAGAAAATCATTTTCTTCTGAAAATATTTTAGATTTGGTGCACACTGATTTATGTGGTCCTATGAGGACTAGGAGTTTTCAAGGTGATAAATATTTCATGTATTTACTGATGATCATTCAAGAATGATGTGGGTTACATTTTTGAAGGAGAAAGAAACTGGTAAGAACCTAAAGAGCCTAAGATATGATCGGGGTGGAGAATTTACATCAGCTGAATTTGTGAAATGTTGTGATGAGAATGAAATCAAGAGACAACTATCTGCACCAAGGACACCACGACAGAATGGGATTGCATAAAGGAGGAACTGAACCATAGCTGAAGCAGCAAGAACAATGTTGATACAAGGAGATGTACCTAAAATGTTTTAGAGAGAAGTAGTTAGCACTGCAGTATACACAATGAACCAGATATTGGTCAAGAAAGGTAGTGACAAAACTCCCTATGAATTATGGTATGGTCATACTCCTAATTTTAGTCATTTAAAAGTCTTTGGCAGCGAGTGTTACATAAAGAGAGATGAGTATACCAAAAAGTTTGATCCTAAAAGTGATGAAGGAACTATCCTTGGTTATTCAACTAAGAGAAAAGCATTCACATGCTTTAACAAAAGAGCCAAGAAGATTGTGGAAAGTGTTAATGTGAAATTTGATGAGTATTCTGATAAATCTGATGATACCAGCAAGTCTGATGCAGTAGATGAACAAAATCTAGTAATCATTGAACCAAAATGTCAATTTGATGTTGAACAGAACAGTGTGGAGGATATTGTTGAACCAGTGGATGATGAAGAAGAAGGAAAAGAAGAGACTTCTATACTGGAACTGGTTATACCTAGATATGTAAAGTTGAATCACTCTACAAATCAGATAATTGAAGACACGAATGCTAGAGTACAAACAAGAAGAAAGATTAGACAAAGAGCTTGTCTGATTTCTACAATTGTACCTAAGACAATGAGGGAAGCTCTCAAGGATGATGATTGGATAAAGGCTATGAATGAGGAGCTTGATCAAATAGAGAAGAACAACACTTGGTCACTTGTCCCCAAACCGGTTGATAAAAATGTGATTGGTACTAAGTGGGTGTTCAGGAACAAATTGAATGAAGATGGTGAAGTGGTTAGGAACAAGGCTAGAATAGTGATATGCACAAGAAGAAGGTGAGGATTATGGAGAAATCTTTGCAACGGTTGCTAGACTTAAAGGATTAAGAATGCTACTTGCATTTGCAGCATTCAAAGGATTCAAGTTATACCAAATGGATGTTAAGTCTGTATTTTTGAATGGAATTATAGAAGAAGAGGTTTACATTGAACAACCGTATGGGTTTGCATTGACTAAAGACAAAGACATGGTGTGCAAACTTCATAAAACTTTATATGGATTAAAGCAATCTCCAAGGGAATGGTATGAGAGACTCCATTCACACCTAATAAAGATTAGATTTCAAAGAACTAGTGAGGACAACAACATTTATTTGAAGACAAAAGGAGACAAGTTATTGATTGGAGAAGTGTTTGTAGATGATATCATATTTGGAGGAGATGATGACATGAGTTTAACTTTTGTAGAAGAAATGAAAAAAGAATTTGAAATGTCTTTGATAGGTGAAATCAATTTTTTCATTGGTTTGTAGGTCCAATAGATGAAAGGAGGAATATTTATCAGCTAGTCCAAATATGTGAAGGGGGTATTGAAAACCTTTGGAATGGAAGACTGTAAACCGGTTGGAACCCCTATGGTTACTAGTTGTAGATTATCCAAGGAAGATGATTCAGATCTAGTGGATGAAACTGAGTATAGATCAATGATTGGTAAACTACACTGTGTTTTTCATAGCAGACCGTATATTGCTAATGCAATTGGTATAGTGGCTAGATTTCAGAAAAATCCTAAAGAGACTCATATGGTGGCAGTGAAGAGAATTTTTAGGTATCTTAGAGGAACTATTGATTGTGGATTATGGTATCCATACAAAGGAAAATTTTCTTTGAATATGTTCACAGATGCTGATTGGGCTGGTAATATAGATGACCAGAAGAGCACAACCGATGTTGAATTCTTTCTAGGAGGAAGACTGGTATCTTGGACTAGTAAGGAACAAAGTTGCATTTCTTAGTCTACAACAAAAGAAGAGTATCTGGTTGCATCTATGAATTGCACTCAAGAAATATGGATGAAACATATATTAGAAGGATTCAAGGAGACTATGACAGAACCGATGGTCATATATTGTGATAATAAAAGTGCAATAAACATTTCAAAGAACCTGGTATTGCATGCTAGAACAAATCATATTGAACTGAAGTATCATTATCTAACAGAAAGAGTGCAGGAAAAAAAGTCAGGATGGATCATGTATCAAGCAAGGAGCAGTTGATTGACATCTTCACTAAGCCATTTACTAAAGCAGCCTTTGAGTATCTCAAAGGCAAGATAGGGGTTATAACCCTACAAAAGATCAACTAAGATGTTGTTGCAGCATCAATCCAGTGAACTAATTGAAGATCTTTCACTGTGGATTGATGAGAAAAGGGCTACTCCTTAGGGGGGCAGTATAGATGAAGAAAAAAATTGCAACGGAAGATGAATTTGACACTTTGCACCTTTGGCATTGTTGTCAAAGGGGGGGAAGAAAAGTAAAGAGGGAGAAGAACAGTGAAGAGAAAAAAGAGAAGAACGGATTGATGAAGGGAGAAGAACAAGTGAAACATAATAGAAGAAGAAAAGAACAATATAGCAATCATAAAAGTTAGAGTTCCAATTGCATGATGAGATTTTGGTGTTGCCATCAATTCCAAAGGGGGAGATTGTTGGCATAACTGATGGAGATGATGATGAGATGAGAAAATGATCGGTAAAGTTGATATGTTTAGGTATATGATGTCAAGGGGAGATTGTTGGCTTAATGATGATGATATAATAGGATATTTGATGACTTTATTTGTGTTTTCATTGATGAAAACCATGTTTTTTTAGTCATCTAGGTCATCTGGACCAACTGGTATAGCCTAACTGGTAGTGGAATCAGTTAGACAACAAAACTGCTAAGTTGATGTCAACCGGTAAACAGGAACAAAATGATGATCAAGAGACTGGTACAAACGATTGGATAAGATTCAGGTGTTATGGTTCAGAATATATCCTCATAACATTGGCATGAGTCTGTGATTGAAATCGCATCAAGTTTGGTGAACCGGAAAGCACATTTATAATTGACTATTATGAACTCTATGAAGAAGAATGAATATCGATATCAGATCTTTAACCGGTTATGATTTAAGGTTTGGTGGTGGATCTTATCATGATCTCAACTTAGTGATGGCGTGTCATAATCCATGTGTAATGATAATATTGTATTTAAGCGTGTACAAGGATCAAATTTCTTGGGAAACAACAAAGTTCTTAGTAAAATGTAACAAGGGTCTGATTGCTTATCAAATCGATGTGCGGTGTTTAGTCAATGGCTAAAATCATCTAGAAATTTATTGTAATTATCTATAATGATCTGTAATGTAAATTCATTGTATCTTGTTGATGTAATTAGGGTTTGTATCTGTCCTAACTGAAAAAGTGTATTTAGGGCTTATTGGAGAAGAAATTTTGTGTCGGTGATTTGAGGAGAAGGTATTGTCGAACCAGATTTAAGTGTCTGCATGTGTGTAGCAGAGTTGTGCTAAAAAGGATCTGTACTAGAAAGCAAGGAAGTGCTGAAATCAGATCATTTACCCTATTGTTCCCTAACAGTTACAACAGTTTGAAATCCCTTAATTGGGTAGATCCTAACAGGTCTTATATTGTAAATCTCTTCATCGGGTGTCTCATTAACTTGAGTTTGAAATCGTCTAACAATGTTACTCCTAACAGGTCTGAGGCAAAATCCCTTAACCGGGTGACTCCTAACATGGTCTTCTCTTAGCAGGGCATATTGTAAAGCTCTTAACAGGGCTAGGCCTTTAACCAGGGGCATTCCAAACAGTGCAAATATTTTGTGGATGCTAATTCCAACCATGGTTTTTCCCATTTGGGTTTGCATGTGAAAAATCTATGTGTTCATATGGTGGTTGCATTGTTGATTTAAGCATTTGATATCTTTAATTTATTTACATATTGATGAACACTTGAGTGAATGATTTGTTAAATATGCTTAAGAATATTGTTTGAGTAGTTATCGGTCAAGGTTGTTGAAGTATTTTAGAATTGTTTTACTACTGATTCACCTCCCCCTCTCAATAGTAACCGAATCCTCATAATAACAATATTTTTCTCAATGTTTCTCAGGATGGCTGATGGTATCTTGTTTCTTGGTTGTATGGGAACAAAGATTTGTCTTTTATTTTATTTATCTCTTTTATCACCTATTGAGATGGTGATTTTGGAGGGCATTTTTGCCTCTGCTATGTTCCAGTTCAAGGTTAAGGGAACATTTCAAAAACTCATTATTTCTGGTTGTGGGAGCTCTGTAAAACCCACTTTCATGGTTGAGGGAGCCTATAAAAACCCTATGTTTGTTTCTTTTCTCAGGGACAAGCTGGATGCTAGTAGTTTTCAAGGGCCCATTCTGGCCAATGTTTTTATTTCATTAGGATTTGGCTTTGGGGCTTTTGTGGCCCGAAGATTCTTTTATATGTTATGGGAGCTTGGGAAAACCCTTCTTATTGGTCGAGGGTGCCTAAAAATCCCTCGTTCTTTCTTTGTTGAGGACTATTGTCTATTGAATTTTCCCCTCTTCTTGGACCAGCCTATTTTGTATTGATCTACAATTGTTCTCTAACTGGTGTCTAGTTGGTGGTGGCTGCTTTGGTTTTGTGTTTATGATTTATGCAGTCTTTTCTTTTTGGGCTCTCGACGCCCGTAAGTCCAAAAGGTTTCAAGTCCTTTCTAAAATTTGTGGTTCGCTACTAGGTAGTCTAGTCTATTTTACGATGGTAGCTCTCTGATTTTAAGGGTTTTGGGGCCCCTTCAAAACTTGTTTTATCCTATTAAAAAACCAACAAATATTTTTTGAGAACTGTCAGGAGAGTTTAACAAGAGTCCATGAGACACTTTCAGTGGGAAAAGCCCATGTAAAAATAGCCTATCGACTAATTATTTTTATGAGGTATACACTCTAGCCTACTTGAAACCTATACCTTTTCCAAGGCTTGTGCAACAAAACATCACCTTTAATCCCAATCCTTTTTTTTTTTTTGTCTCAAAGTCTCTTATGTTCCTCTATGATTAGATTCCATGTGTGTTTGTCCTTGAACCTTAGAGATAAGATCGACAAACCTCCTATAGGCTTGGTTATTCTTAGAGAAAAAATATCTATTTTTTAAAAGAAAAAAGATATAATAAAAATTATGCAAAGATTTTCAATGATCAACTATCATCACGAAAGCTCGAATGGTAAACATCCAAAGAGTTTTACCAGAAACCTTCCACCTCTAGGAACTAACTGAAATCATGGAACTAATAAAAGATAACATATTAAAGAAAAAAAATGTCTAAGACTAAATTTGAGGTGGAAGAAATCAATGATACCAGGAGGCCCTCAAAATGAAAATTGAGGAGGTCAATCTAGCTTGCAGGAATGTGGCCAATATGAATAATGCTTCCCTACGGGCTATCAAGACCATATAGGATGATTTGAATAGGAAAAGGGAGAAGAAAAATAAACGTACAGAGGTCCTGATCGTGGGTTTAGGCCCCAAAGAGGCTTTGGTTAAAGCCACCCCTGATTTCACCTTGTTATCCTATGACTCTGGGATAGGTTCTTGCAAAGAAGTGTCATTCCTTAATAAAGTATTAAGCTTATGCCAAGATTGGAAAGATAAAAATTCCCCCATATACTAATTGAAGATCTTTCACTATGGATTGATGAGAAAAGGGCTACTCCTTAGGGGGGTAGTAGAGATGAAGAAAACAATTGCAACAGAAGATGAATTTGACACTTTGCACCTTTGGCATTGTTGTCAAAGGGGGGGAAGAAAAGTAAAGAGGGAGAAGAACAATGAAGAGAAAAAAAGAGAAGAACATATGGATGAAGGGAGAAGAACAAGTGAAACATAATAGAAGAAGAAAAGAACAGTATAGCAGTCATAAAAGTTAGAGTTCCAATTTTGCATGATGAGCTTTTGGTGTTGCCATCAATTCCAAAGGGGGAGATTGTTGGCATAACTAATGGAGATGATGATGAGATGAGAAGATGACCGGTAAAGTTGATATGTTCAGGTATATGATGTCAAGGGGAGATTGTTGGCTTAATGATGATGATATAATAGGATATTCGATGACTTTTTTTGTGTTTTCATTGATGACAACCATGTTTGTTTAGTCATCTAGGTCATCTAGACCAATCGGTATAGCCTAACTGGTAGTGGAATCAGTTAGACAACAAAATTGCTAAGTTGATGTCAACCGGTAAAAATGATTGGAGTAGATTCAGGTGTTGTGGTTCAGAATATATGTTCATAACATTGGCATGAGTCTATGATTGAAATCGTATCAAGTTTGGTGAACTAGAAAGCAAATTTGTAATTGACTATTATGAACTCTATGAAGAAGAATGAATATCAGTATCAGATCTTTAACTGGTAATGATTTAAGGTTTGGCGGTGGATCTTATCATGATCTTAACTTAGCGATGACGTGTCATAATCCATGTTTAATGATAATATTGTATTTGAGCACGTACAAGGATCAAATTTATTCGGAAACAACAAAGTGCTTAGTAAAATGTAACAAGGGTTTGATTGCTTATCAAATCGATGTGCGGTGATTACTCAATGGCTTAAATCATCTAGAAATTTATTGTAATTATCTGTAATGATCTATAATGTAAACTCATTGTATCTTGTTGATGTAATTAGGGTTTGTATCCGTCCTAACTGAAAAGTGTATTTAGCGCTAATTGGAGAAGATATTTTGTGTCGGTGATTTGAGGAGAAGATATTGTCGGACCAGATTTAAGTGTCTGCATGTGTGTAGTAGAGTTGTGCTAAAAAGGATCTATACTAGAAAGCAAGGAAGTGTTGAAATCAGATCATTTACCCTGTTGTTCCCTAACAGTTACAACAGTTTGAAATCCCTTAACCGGGTAGATCCTAACAGATCTTAGATTGTAAATCTCTTCATTGAGTGTCTCATTAACTTGAGTTTGAAATCGTCTAACAAGGTTACTCCTAACAGGCCTGAGGCAAAATCCCTTAACCGAGTGACTCCTAACATGGTCTTCTCTTAACAGGGCATATTGTAAAGCTCTTAACAGGGCTAGGCCTTTAACCAGGGGCATTCCAAAAGAGCGCAAATATTTTGTGGGTGCTAATTCCAATCGTGGTTTTTCCCATTTGGGTTTGCATGTGAAAAATCTATGTGTTCATATGGTGGTTGCATTGTTGATTTGAGCATTTGATATCTTTAGTTTATTTACATATTGATGAACACTTGACTGAATGATTTGTTAAATATGCTTAAGAAGATTGTTTGAGTAGTTATCGGTAAAGGTTTTTGAAGTGTTTCAAAATTGTTTTGCTACTGATTCACCTCCCCCCTCTCAGTAGTAACCGAATCCTCATAATAACAATATTTTTCTCAATGTTTCTCAGGATGGATGATGGTATCCTATTTCTTGGTTGTATGGGAACAAAGATTTGTCTTTTATTTGATTTATCTATTTTATCACCTATTGAGATGGTGATTTTGGAGGGTATTTTTGGCTCCACTCTGTTCCAGTTCAAGGTTATGGGAACCTTTCAAAAACTCATTATTTCTGGTTGTGGGAGCTCTGTAAAACCCACTTTCATGGTTGAGGGAGCCTATAAAAACCCTATGTTTGTTTCTTTTCTCAAGGACAGGCTGGATACTAGTAGTTGTCAAGGGCCCATTCTGGCCAATGTTTTTATTTCGTTAGGATTTGTCTTTGGGGCTTTTGTGGTCTGAAGATTCTTTTATAGGTTATGGGAGCTTGGGAAAACCCTTCTTATTGGTCGAGGGTGCCTAAAAATCCCTTGTTCTTTGTTTGTTGAGGACTATTAACTATTGACTTTTCTCCTCTTCTTGGACCAACCTATTTTGTATTGATCTACAATTGTTCTCTAGCTGGTGTCTAGTTGGTGGTGGCTGCTTTGGTTTGTGTTTATGCTTTATGCAGTCTTTTCTTTTTTGGCTCTGGATGCCTGTAAGTCCAGAAGGTTTCAAGTCCTTTCTAAAACTTGTGGTTCACTGCTAGGTAGTCTAGTCTATTTTACGATAGTAGCTCTCTGATTTTAAGGTTTTTTGGGCCCCTTCAAAACTTGTTTTATCCAATTAAAAAAAAAACAAGTTTTTTTCGAGAACTGTCAGGAGAGTTTAACAAGAGTGCATGAGACACTTTCAGTGGAAAAAGCCCATGTAAAAATAACCTATCGGCTAATTATTTTTATGAGGTCTACACTCTGGCCTACTTGAAACCTATACCTTTTCCAAGGCTTGTGCAACAAAACATCACCTTTAATCCCAATCCTAATTTTTTTTGTCTCAAACTCTCTTATGTTCCTCTATGATTAGATTTCATGTGTGTTTGTCCTTGAACCTTAGAGATGAGATCGACAAACCTACTATAGGCTTGGTTATTCTTAGAGAAAATATATCTATTTTTTTAAAGCAAAAAGATATAATAAAAATTATGCAAAGATTTTCAATGATCAACTATCATCACTAAAGCTCGAATGGTAAACATCCAAAGAGTTTTACTAGAAACCTTCCACCTCTAGGAACAAATTGAAATCATGAAACTAATAAAAGATAACATATTCAAGAAAAAAAAATGTCTAAGACTAAATTTGAGGTGGAAGAAATCAACGATCCCAGAAGACCCTCAAAATGAAAATTGAGGAGGTCAACCTAGCTTGTAGGAATGTGGCAAATATGCATAATGCTTCCCTGCAGACTATCAAGACCATATAGGCTGATTTGAATAGGAAAAGGGAGAAGAAAAATAAATGTACAGAGGTCTTGATCATGGGTTTAGGCCCAAAGAGTACTTGGTTAAAGCCACCCCTGATTCCGACTTCATATCCTATGACTCTGGGATAGGTTCTTGCAAAGAAGTGTCATTCCTTAATAAAGTATTAAGCTTACGCCAAGATTGGCAAGATAAAAATTCCCCCATGTACTAATTGAAGGTTTTTCACTGTGGATTGATGAGAAAAGGGATACTCCTTAGGGGAGCAGTAGAGATGAAGAAAAAAATTGCAACAGAAGATGAATTTGACACTTTGCACCTTTGGCATTGTTGTCAAAGGGGGGGAAGAAAAGTAAAGACGGAGAAGAATAGTGAAGAGAAAAAAGAGAAGAACAGATTGATGAAGGGAGAAGAACAAGTGAAACATAATAGAAGAAGAAAAGAACAGTATAGAAGTCATAAAAGTTAGAGTTCCAATTTTGCATGATGAGCTTTTGGTGTTGCCATCAATTCCAAAGGGGGAGATTGTTGGCATAACTGATGGAGATGATGATGAGATGAGAAGATGACCGGTAAAGTTGATATGTTCAGGTATATGATGTCAAGGGGACATTGTTGGCTTAATGATGATGATATAATAGGATATTTGATGACTTTATTTATGTTTTCATTGATGACAACCATGTTTGTTTAGTCATCTAGGTCATCTAGACCAACCGGTATAGCCTAACTGGTAGTGGAATCAGTTAGACAACATAACTGCTAAGTTGACGTCAACCGGTAAATAGGAACAAAGCGATGATCAAGAGACTGGTATGAACAATTGGAGAGGATTCAGGTGTTGTGGTTCAGAATATATGTTCATAATATTGGCATGAGTCTGTGATTGAAATCACATCAAGTTTGGTGAACCGGAAAGCACATTTGTAATTAACTGTTATGAACTCTATCAAGAAGAATTAATATCGGTATCAAATCTTTAACCGGTAATGATTTAAGGTTGGGCGATGGATCTTATCATGATCTTAACTTAGTGATGACGTGTGTGTAATGATAATATTGTATTTGAGCATGTACAAGGATCAAATTTCTTGGGAAACAATAAAGTGCTTAGTAAAATGTAACAAGGGTTTGATTGCTTATCAAATCGACGTGTGGTGATTAGTCAATGGCTGAAATCATCTAGAAAATTATTGTATTTATTTGTAATGATCTGTAATGTAAATATATTGTATCTTGTTGATGTAATTAGGGTTTGTATCTGTCATAACTGAAAATTTTATTTAGGGCTAATTGGAGAAGAGATTTTGTGTCGGTGATTTGAGGAGAAAGTATTGTTGAACCAGATTTAAGTGTCTGCATGTGTGTAGTATAGTTGTGCTGAAAAGGATCTGTACTAGAAAGCAAGGAAGTGCTGAAATCAGATCATTTACCTTGTTGTTCCCTAACAGTTACAACAGTTTGAAATCCCTTAACCGGGTAGATCCTAACAGGTCTTATATTGTAAATCTGTTCATCAGGTGTCTCATTAACTTGATTTTGAAATCGTCTAACAAGGTTACCCCTAACAGGCCTGAGGCAAAATCCCTTAACTGGGTGACTCCTAACATGGTCTTCTCTTAACAGGGCATATTATAAAGCTCTTAACCGAGCTAGGCCTTTAACCAGGGGCATTCCAAAAGAGTGCAAATATTTTGTGGGTGCTAATTCCAACCGTGGTTTTTCCCATTTGGGTTTGCATGTGAAAAATCTATGTGTTCATATGGTGGTTGCATTGTTGATTTGAGAATTTGATATCTTTAGTTTATTTACATATTGATGAACACTTGAGTGAATGATTTGTTAAATATGCTTGACAAGATTTTTTGAGTAGTTATCGGTAAAGGTTTTTGAAGTATTTCAGAATTGTTTTGCTACTGATTCACCTCCCCCCTCTCAGTAGTAACCGAATCCTCATAATAACAATATTTTTCTCAATGTTTCTCAGGATGGCTGATGGTATCATGTTTCTTGGTTGTATGGGAACAAAGATTCATCTTTTATTTGATTTCTCTCTTTTATCACCTATTGAGATGGTGATTTTGGAGGGTATTTTTTGGCTCTGCTCTGTTCCAGTTCAAGGTTATGGGAACATTTCAAAAACTCATTATTTCTGGTTGTGGGAGCTCTGTAAAACCCACTTTCATGGTTGAGGGAGCCTATAAAAACCCAATGTTTGTTTCTTTTCTCAAGGATAGGCTGGATGCTACTAGTTTTCAAGGGCCCATTATGGCCAATGTATTTATTTCGTTAGGATTTGGCTTTGGGGCTTTTGTGGCCTGAAGATTCTTTTATAGGTTATGGGAGCTTGGGAAAACCCTTCTTATTGGTCGAGGGTGCCTAAAATCTCTCGTTCTTTGTTTGTTGAGGACTATTGTCTATTGACTTTTCTCCTCTTCTTGGACCAGCCTATTTTGCATTGATCTACAATTGTTCTCTAGTTGGTGTCTAGTTGGTGGTGGTTGCTTTGGTTTTGTGTTTATGCTTTATGCAGTCTTTTCATTTTGGCCTCTGGATGCCCGTAAGTCCAAAAGGTTTCAAGTCCTTTCTAAAACTTGTGGTTCACTGCTAGGTAGTCTAGTCTATTTTACGATAGTAGCTCTCTGATTTTAAGGGTTTTTGGGCCCCTTCAAAACTTGTTTTATCCTATTAAAAAAAAAACAAGTTTTTTTCGAGAACTGTCAAGAGAGTTTAACAAGAGTGCATGAGACACTTTCAGTGGGAAAAGCCCATGTAAAAATAGCCTATCGGCTAATTATTTTTATGAGGTCTACACTCTAGCCTACTTGAAACCTATACCTTTTCCAAGGCTTGTTCAACAAAACATCACCTTTAATCCCAATCCTAATTTTTTTTTGTCTCAAAATCTCTTATGTTCCTCTATGATTAGATTCCATGTGTGTTTGTCCTTGAACCTTAGAGATGAGATCGACAAATCTACTATAGGCTTGGTTATTCTTAGAGAAAAAATATCTATTTTTTTAAAGGAAAACGATATAATAAAAATTATACAAAGATGTTCAATAGTCAACTATCATCACTAAAGCTCGAATGGTAAACATCCAAAGAGTTTTACCAGAAACCTCCACCTCTAGGAACCGGTGCAGGAGCACCCTTTCAAGCTCTCCCTCCTTCTTGTTTTGTTGGTGTTATGCTTCTTATGAAGCCATTGTACATGAATAAGAGCCTTGAGCTCATGTGTGCTAGACTAGGTCCTAGTTTTAGGTCCTTAGTGTTTTTGTTGTGATTTCTTGTGCAGGAGAGGTTGAGTGTGCCTGGAATGTGTGCTAGGGCTTATTGGCATGTTTATGTCCTTAGGATAGCCCAAAATAAGCTTAGGAGTCATGAAAAGAAATAATGGAAAAGTTGCTCAAAAGATGCAAAAGTTGCATGACAACTTTTAAAAGTTGTCAAGCAACTTTTCCACCCAAAATGATCATAGACCCTTGTTGTGCATGGAGAGCCCTAATTTTGGCACACCAACCAAGGTATGGGTAGTATAAGTATTTGCAAACCCTAAATTAATGGGTTGGATGTCAGACATTGTACAGCCCTAGCAAAAAGACTAGACTGAGACTGTAAAACTGTTACCAGTCAATTTGAATGAAGCAACCAAGCAAGTTAATGGATTGAGATACATCCAAAACTATGTGGAATGTCTTTCATGGTGTAAATACTTTCATTTCAATCAATTAGTTTAGGTGTTTATTTGCAGATTGAGTGTGTTTGTAAATAGTTTGTAAATTGTCTTCTTACTATCCAGTTTTGGACAGGATTGTGTAAATGGCTGCATAACTCCATTCCCCGTTGTGGAACCACCATGAAACCATGGGTAATGAGAGTGCAGACCCTATACCATACTAAAAAACAAGAAGGACCCTTGAAAATGCAGGGAGGCCATCAAGAGACCCAATCCTAGGCGAGACTAAACAGTGCTCGGCTAGGAGAGGTTAAGTTGCAAAGGTCTTGGAGAGCAAGGCTGGATAGAGGAAAGTACACCCTTTGGAGGAGGTGTAGAGGAGTGTTTGAAGCATCATTGGTGTGAAGGAGGAGCCTCCACCAATCCATACAAGGTGGCTAAAACACAAAACACTCACTGTGACCCAGGCAGACCACAAAACCCTCACAAAACCCTTAAAAACCCCAAAATTCGCCCAAGGCACTGTACGGCCACTTGGAGGCCCAAAACCTAGAAAATCCTTGAGCCCTTTCCAATTGAATGGTATTCTATTTTGGGAGTTTGGGTTGTGTATGCATCATTTGTGAGAGAAATCCCTAAAGGACCGGGTAGGAGGCCTAATTGGTCCTAATCCTTGTAGCCTTATTTTGTAAGCAAAAACACAAAATAGTGAAATTGGTAAGGAGTTGGTGTCTTGAAACTTATTGGGGGCACATGAATAGGTGGGAAGACCATGAATTAGACCTGATACAACCTTGCTAAGACCTTGGAAGGTGTAGAACAAGCCTAGCCCTTATTAGCCATAGTAAGGGGTTTTGAGTCTCATGAGTAGGTGAGACCTTAGGAGCAGCATAGCAACTCGTTGGTGGGTGGATTGGGCAAGGTCAGTGGATTCCTCAAGAAAAGGAAGTCCTAGAGACCCTAGGGTGTGGAGAGAACACCAGGAGATCCCAAGGAAGAATCCAGGAGCATAGACTAGGCTAGTCTATCCCAAACACCAACCCATCAGATTGGTATCAGAGCAAGTAAAAGACTTGTTGGACTGTGTATGTCTCTATATACTAGTGGATCAGTAGGGGAGAGAAGAATGGTCACTAATGTAGAGCTGGCTAGAGAGGTGGAAGAACAGAAGGAGAAGAATAGACTCCTTGAAGAAGCTATGAGTGATATAAGGGATAAACTGCAGGAAGTGGTGGATCAGAAGACACAAGGACCTTGGGATGAAGACACCAGGGGTAAAGGCAAGAAGACTATAGACATAGATGACATTATCCCTGAACTAGATCCCTTGTTCAATGAAGAACCTTTTGTGAAGGCTATTAAGGCCTTGAACACCAAAGCCTTTGAAGGATTGCCACATTTTAGTGGAAGAATGGACATTGACACTGTTATGGAATGGATTGAGGGCATGGAAAACCACTTTGAGTGTGAGGGAGTGACAGAGGATCAAAAGGTTAAAGTTGCCAAATCAAGATTAAGGGGAGCAGCTTTGACATGGTGGAAGTACCTGCAAGAAGAAAGAGTTAGTATGGGAAAGCTACCTATTGCAAATTGGAAAGCTATGGTGAGTAAGATTAAGGAGAACTACTTACCAGAGGATTATGAAGTCCAACTTCATAAAAAGAGACAAGGATTGAAGCAGAAGGATCTTGATGTGACCTCCTACACAAAGGAGTTTCAAAAGCTATGTCTTAGATCCAAAGTCCAAGAAGATGAATCTATTAAGGTGGCTAGGTATCTAAGTGGCCTAAAGTGGAACATTCAAGAGGAGATAAGCCTATGGACTCCTACTACTGTCCAAAAATGTCACTAGCTTGCTGCCAAGGTAGAAGAGAGGAACAAAAGGAAAGGAAACTCCAATAACAGGGGTAGAGGCAGAGGTAGAGATCAAGTGAATCACCAAGGTGGTTACCAAAGCAAGGCAAATGAGCCAAGGAACCAAGGAGAAACCAAGTTGACTAAGCATGGCAGTGAAGCCAATCTCAGAGGAGGACATTCTAGAGGAAGAGGTGCACAAGGTATTCCAAATAGGGGTAGAGGTACCGGCAGAGGTAACTCCTATTTTGCAACAATGAAGTGTTACAATTATGGGCAATTGGGACACCCGGCATATAGATGCCCTGACAATCCTACATCATCAAACAGTGGAAAGAGGGTTGCATATGCACATGAAGACTCTTCAAGCAGCAAGACACCTAAGGTGGACCATATTGAATCAGAGATTGGAGAAAATCTTATGTTCAATAGGGTCTTGATAAGACAGCCAGAGAAGAATGAACCTAAGCATAGGAGAGCATTGTTTAGGGTGAGATGCAAGATACTTGGTAAAGTGTGCAAGGTGATAGTTGATTCAAGGTCAACTGATAACATAATATCAGAGGAGGTAGTCAAGAAGTTGAAACTCACAAGGATACCCCACACTAACCCATACAAGGTGACATGGTTGAATCATGAGCAGAGTGTGCTAGTCAATGAGCAGACTTGGGTAGAGTTTTCTATTGGAGGATACAAGGATAAGATCCTTTGTGATGTGTTACCTATGGATGCATGTCACTTATTGCTAGGAAGACCCTGGAAATTTGATAGGAAGGTGATCTATGATGGAGAGGAGAACTCCATTTCCTTTAAGAAGGATGGCAAGACCTTCAAGATTCAGTCTTTGACAGAGAATGAAGAGGGAACTTCAAGAACACCTAGTGTTTTATTGGCTACCGGTAAAGAGTTTTTAAACTTGCTACATGAGGAGGAGATAGTGAAGTGTGCTATCTTTGTGAAGCCAAAGGAGGAAGAAGATAAGTTGTAGACAGAGATACCCAAGGAGGTGAAGCACATGTTGCAAGAGTATAAGGACATAGTGAGTGATGGAACACCTGCAACACTCCCACCAAGAAGGTCTATAAGTCATCAAATAGACTTTGTTCCTGGTGCATCCTTACCTAACAAGGCTACATATAAGCTTACACCTGATCAGATTAAGGAGGTAGCAAGGCAAGTGCATGAGTTATTGGAACAAGGACAAATTAAGAAGAGCATCAGCCCATGTGTAGTCCTGGTAGTGCTAGCATCAAAAAAAGGAGGTAAGTGGAGACTTTGCACTGACTCAAGAGCAATCGATAGGATTACCATAAGGTATAGGTTTCATATTCCTAGAATAGAGGATCTAATGGACTATTTAGGAGGGGCTATGTATTTCACCAAGCTAGACCTTAAAAGTGGTTATCACCAAATAAGAATTAAGGAGGGTGATGAGTGGAAGACTGCTTTTCAAACCATAGAAGGATTGTATGAATGGCTTGTGATTCCATTTGGACTCACCAATGCTCTGAGCACCTTCATGAGGTTGATGAATGAAGTGTTGAAGGATTTCACAGGCAGATTTGTGGTGTTGTACCTAGATGACATTCTCATCTATAGCAGAACCAAAGAGGAGCACCTTGAGCATTTGAGGTTAGTCTTAGAGAGGTTGCATGAGGAGAAGCTATCCATCAACCTAGAGAAGTGTGACTTCATGAAGCAAGAGCTGGTCTACTTAGGATTTGTGGTGTCTAAAGGAACCTTGAAGATGGATCCAAGCAAAGTGGAGGCAATCTTGAATTGGCCTGCACCTAAAACAGGGACTAAGGTTAGAAGTTTCCATGGATTAGCTCGGTTCTATAGGAAGTTTGTGAGGAACTTCAGTGGCATATGTGCACCAGTCCTTGACACCATCAAAGGAGGCCTTAAAACTAAGTTTAAATGGACTGATCAGGCTGACAAAGCATTCCAATTGTTGAAACAGGAAGTAGCCACAAAATATATCCTTCTCCTACCTATGTTTGATAAGCTATTCACTTTGGAGTGTGATGAAAGTGGAATTGCAGTAGGTGGTGTGTTGAGTCAAGAGGGAAGACCTATGGCATTTTTCAGTGAGAAACTTAATGAAGCAAAGAAGAAGTACTCAGCCTATGACCTAGAGTTGTATGCATTAGTGCAGTCACTAAAGAAATGGAGGCATTACCTACTCCCAAAGGAATTTGTAGTGTTCACAGACAACCATGAATTGAGTTACATTAACACTCAAAAGAAGCTAAGCAATAGACATCTGAAATAGATGGAATACCTCCAATCCTTCACCTTCACCATCAAGCATAAGAAGGGGCAACTTAATAAGGTGGCTGATGCCTTAAGCAGGAAGTTATTGAAAGTTTAAGAACTACAGTTGCAGAGCATAGGCATAGAAGGTTTCAAAGACCTCTATGAAGGAGATGAAGACTTCTCATCAGCTTACAAGGTTTGCAAAGAGTTTGAGAACCATTTCCATGGTGAGTATGCAGATTACACTCTCCAAAATGGTCTCTTGTTCAAGGGTAACCAGTTTTATGTACCTAGAGGATCCATGAGGGAGAACCTCATCCAAGAAAAACATAATGGCAGTTTAAGTGGACACTTTGGAGTCAACAAAACCTTGGATTTAGTAAAAAGGTACTACTATTGGCCAAAGTTGCCAAGAGATGTAAAGAGGTATGTAGAGCAATAAGGAGTGTGTCAAAGAGCAAAAGGAGGATCAAGCAATGCTGGTCTTTATCAACCATTACCGGTCCCTAACAGACCTTGGGAATTTATAAGCATGGACTTTGTAGTAGGACTTCCCAAGACTAAAATAGGTATGGACAGCATCTATGTAGTAGTAGATAGATTTTCCAAGATGAGTCACTTCATACCATGTAAGACTACACATGATGCTAGCTATGTTGCACATCTCTTCTTCAAAGAGATTGTTAGGATTCATGGACTCCCTTTAAGCATTATTTTAGAAAGGGACAACAAGTTCATGGGTCATTTTTGGCAAACATTATGGAGGAGACTAGGAACTAACTTGTCATTTAGCTCAGCTTACCATCCACAAACAGATGGTCAAACTGAAGTCATCAACAGGGTGTTAGGCAATTTGTTGAGGTGTCTAACTAAGGAATATGGTCAGACATGGGACCTAATCATTCCTCAAGAAGAGTATGCATATAATGACAGTGTGAATAGGACCACTGGTAGAAGCCCTTTTGAGGTTGTGTATGGCAAACATCCAAGGGGAGTATGTGAGTTGAGAGACCTTGGTACTTTGGAAATGAAGAGCGGGCAAGCAGAGGACTTCACTCAAACCATCAAGGAAGTTCAAGAGAAAGTTAAGAAGGCCATCCTTGAATCCACTCAAAAACTGAAGGCCAAAGTGGATGAGAGAAGGAGAGAAGTTCAGTTCAAGGTGGGTGACTATGTGATGGTACATTTGAGCAAAGCCAGGATGCAAAGTGGTAAGCCTACCAAACTACAGATGAAGAGAGTAGAACCTTGTCAAATTCTAGCAAAATATGGTGAGAACGCCTGTAAGATTGATTTACCTTCAGAATTAGCCATTTCACTAATCTTTAATGTTGCTGATCTGGTAATGTACAAGGGAGAGATAGCAGGGCAGACTGAGAACCAAGCCAAGGTACTGCAGGACCTTGATGTTAATGTCTTACCACAAGTGAAGAAGCCTAAAGTAGAGGAGATCTTGGAATCAATGGTGAAGAAGTATACTAGACACCAGGTCTACATGGAGCACTTAGTGAAATGGGCAGATCAACTAGTATCTGAAGCTACATGGGTGGAGGAGAGCAAGTTCAAGACACTTGGAATAGACCCGGCTCTCATTTCTTCTTCTTTTTCTTAGTTATGTGCAGAGGGGGACTATGGTGTAGGAGCAGCATTTCAATCTCTCCCTCCTTCTTGTTTTGTTGGTGTTATGCTTCTTATGAAGCCATTGTACATGAATAAGAGCCATGAGCTCATGTGTGCTAGACTAGGTCCTAGTTTTAGGTCCTTAGTGTTTTTGTTGTGATTTCTTGTGCAGGAGAGGTTGAGTGTGCCTGGAATGTGTGTTAGGCCTTATTGGCATGTTGATGTCCTTAGGATAGCCCAAAATAGGCTTAGGAGTCATGAAAAGCAACAATGGCAAAGTTGCTCAAAAGATGCAAAAGTTGCATGACAACTTTTAAAAGTTGTCAAGCAATTTTTCCACCCAAAATGGTCATAGACCCTTGTTGTGCATGGAGAGCCCTAATTTTGGCACACCGATCAAGGTATGGGTAGTATAAGTATTTTCAAACCCGAAATTAATGGGTTGGATGTTAGACATTGTACGGCCCTACCAAAAAGACCAGACTAAGACTATAAAATTGTTACCAGTCAGTTTGAATGAAGCAACCAAGCAAGTTAATGGATTGAGATACGTCCAAAACTATGTGGAATGTCTTTTATGGTGTAAATAATTTCATTTCAAGCAATTATTTTAGGTGTTTATTTGAAGATTGAGTGTGTTTGTAAATAGTTTGTAAATTGTCTGCTTACTGTCCAGTTTTGGACAGTCTGCTTACTATCCAGTTTTGGACAGGATTGTGTAAATGGCTGCATAACTCCATTCCCTATTGTGGAACCACCATGAAACCATGGGTAATGAGAGTGCAGACCTTGTACCATACTGCAAAAAAGGCAGGGCCCTTGAAAATGCAGGGAGGCCATCAAGAGACCCAATCCTAGGCGAGACTGAATAGTGCCCGACTAGGAGAGGTTAAGTTGCAGAGGTCTTGGAGAGAAAGGTTGGATAGAGAAAAGTACACCCTTTAGAGGAGGTGTAGAGGAGTGCTTGAAGCATCATTGGTGTGAAGGAGGAGCCTCCACCAATCCAGACAAGGTGGCTAAAACACAAAACACTCACTGTGACCCAGGTAGACCACAAAACCCTTAAAAACCCCAAAATTCGCCCAAGGCACTGTACCGCCACTTGGAGGCCCAAAAACTAGAGAATCCTTGAGCCCTTGCCAATTTAATGGTAGTCTATTTTAGGATTTTGGGTTTTCTATGCATCGTTTGTGAGAGAAATCCCTAAAGGACCGGGTAGGAGGCCTAATTGGTCCTAATCCTTGTAGCCCTATTTTGTAAGCAAAAACACAAAATAGTGAAATCGGTAAGGAGTTGGAGTCTTGAAACTTCTTGGGGGCACATGAATAGGTGGGAAGACCATGAATTAGACCTGATACAACCTTGCTAAGACCTTGGAAGGTGTAGAACAAGCCTAGCCCTTATTAGCCATAGTAAGGGGTTTTGAGTCTCATGAGTAGGTGAGACCTTAGGAGCAACATAGCAACTCATTGGTGGGTGGATTGGGCAAGGTCAGGGGATTCCTCAAGCAAAGGAAGTCCTAGAGACCCTAGGGTGTGGAGAGAACACCAGGAGATCCCAGGGAATGATCCAAGAGCATAGACTAGGCTAGTCTATCCCAAACACCAACCCATCAGGAACCAATTGAAATCATGAAACTAATTAAAGATAACATATTAAAGAAAAAAAATGTCTAAGACTAAATTTGAGGTGGAAGAAATCAATGATCCCAGGAGGCCCTCAAAATGAAAATTGAGGAGGTTAATCTAGCTTGCAGGAATGTGGCCAATATGCATAATGCTTCCCTGCAGGCTATCAAGACCATATAGGCAAATTTGAATAGGAAAAGGGAGAAGAAAAATAAATGTACAGAGGTCTTGATCATGGGTTTAGGCCCCAAAGAGTCCTTGATTAAAGCCAACCCTGATTCCGCCTTGGTATCCTATGACTCTGGGATAGGTTCTTGCAAAGAAGTGTCGTTCCTTAATAAAGTATTAAGCTTATGCCAAGATTGGCAAGATAAAAATTATCCCATGGAGTGGGCCATCTCTTTGTTCTGGTTTTTTTGTTGGTTGCACAAACCTCATGCGCTATAAGTGTTGCTCTACAATTATGTAATGGTATGAGCCTATCCATCTTTTATTAATCAAAATATATTAAAAAAATGTCAAATAGATCAAACCAAATCATTATGAGGATAGAAAGAATCTATAGAGACTAAGTAGAGAACAAGGGTGCCCAACTTGGGAAATTTTAAGTGCAATTAAAATCAAAAATCCATTACACCAAATAGTCCATGACAATATTCCATTCTCTAAGGATATGAACAAATGAGATAGTCTCAAAATTTTGTGAAAGGAAAAGAATTTGTTTACTATAAGAAACCAACCTCCAAGATAACTCTCGTACTATTCAAATTATTTATAATTAAGACCAAATTAATAGAATCCATCTCACAAATTATATTCTTCCAACCCAAATTATTATACTTCTCAAGATCCACTAAGGGGAACCAAAACCTCCATCTAATTATTAGTTTGAATCCCCATAGCCATAGGAAAAAGAAGTGAGCCAAACTAAAACTCCCTCATCCAACTCCACCTATCCTACAACCCATTGGTTGTTACGAGAAGAGCTACTAGTGTTAATTATAGAAAAACCCAAAGGATGAAAAGACCGTTTAGCTACTCTATTCACCTGATTAGAAAATTTGAGAATAGAGATAGAAGGAGTACATTCTATCAAAAGATCCTAATAAAGTTACCTCAAAATTATAATATCATAGGGTGCTACGAATTCTTCCATATAACACTTAGCTACCAAAGTTTTTTTTATCAAGTCGTAAATTTTCTACCAAACACACCTAAATTAGAATCTGATGACTTAGGAAGATCTAGAGGTTTCTTTCCTACCAAATTTTCCAAAGACCAAATATAGCACCAAGAAATCAAGATACCAAAAGAATGGAAAAAAAAAGTATAAGGACATTCCAAAATAGCCCAAAAATAAGACAAAGAGATAACACGAAGAAGAAGTTGGTCCTATATGTGCCACCACTATTTTGTGGATACCTAAAGGTCATCTTGATATGCATTTATACAAGGAAAAGGTGCACACAATTTTAGTAATTGTTAATTTAACCACATGCATAATGTATTAACTAACTTCTCACTTAACATTTGCTAACATGCCATTTGACCGTGATTCCAACTAGTTGAATTCTAGCAAATTTCCTCAAATGGTGTAGGTTAAATTTCTTTAGTGTATAATGATCAAGATAAAGATAAATATTATGAGGGGTGGGACCCTATTGTTGACACTTCAGACCCCATTGATCTATGGCGTAAGTTGGGTGATTAGGATCCTCTGGTGCCCCCTATGCTATTTCTCCCACCACTTAACGATTCTTGGTGATATTATTTTTATTTGAGCTTTAGCCTTGCTTGAACTATTGGGTATATTAGTTTATATACAACCATTTTTTTTTGTACAAGTGTACCATTATTTCTTTATAAATGATAATGTTGGTACCTATTTATCAATTTTGTTTTACCTATATGTGACAAGTCATGAAAATCTTCAATTAAAAGCAAGATGAAATATTTGCCATAATATCTACAAAATTCAAAAAGCATGGTTCTAATATGAGTATGGACCTTTATATGTTTTTTTAATTTGGGTATTTTTTTGTGCTAAAGGCAAGGTCGGTCAAATTTTGGTTGAAGTTTGCACTACTACTCTAAATCTTGTGGATTTCAAGTGATGAGAGGGCTTGTTATATAATGCCAATTTCCATTTGATTTTGGGCTTCTTTTTATCGAACAAATTAATTTAACTGCATAGTAACAAATGAAATACTCTTTGTAATATTTGGCTATGTAGATAGTCACTTCAGATCAAGAAGGCCTAGAGGAAGGCACAAAGAATATCAACATAACATAACAATTCTTTTCTATTCAAATAACATGTAAATGATACAAGATTTAAATGTACTATAAATATGAGATAATATAAGATGTATCCACATGTGTCTAGTATAACTCCATCAAATAAGGAAGGTACAAGTCACTTGATATATATACAACATACAAGTAAACAAGCTCATCATATCCTAGGTCAATATAATATAATAAAGTAATTAAATTGAATATGGAAAAATAAAATAATGCATCAAAATCCTTCATAAGAATATTTTAGTTTTATGAGAAATATAGATAAATAGGTCCCAAAAATGTGTAGCTATATTAGGTACTTGTGTATAGTTAATCCTTTTGAAAAGAAAAGAAAAAAATGACCCCAAAGAGAGGATCAAAAGTTTAGGGATAGGTAAATTTACTCAAATTATTGATACATATGGATAAACCTCTTGTAAGGAGAAAATTTCCCCAAACATATAGAGAAGAAGAGAGGCCATGCAACTCCCTACAAAGTGTAGTCTCCTATGTTGATGGTGGAAGCTCAAATTTGAATGTTTTTTATTAGACAAGTTGGGGAAAGGGCACCAATCCATATAAACTAGAGTTTGGAATAAAGAAGGCTCACATCCTTATACAAAGCTATTGACAAACAAAGCTGGATCAATACACAACAACCACTAGGAAATATAAATTAAAATAAAAAGGAGATATATAAAACAACTAAACAATTATATCAAACCTGAAGCCCCTTAAACTAGGCATGACAATGTGATATATGCTTTGGAAGAACTTTCTTATTGTGTTGGAAATTTTTTTAAGACAAAACATGATCCTCATTACCAAATAATAGAAAGGGGGAGGAAAAAGTGATGCATTGAATCTAGTGGAAAGCAAGACACAAGTGGGGAGATGAATAAGAAAAAAGGAGTATAGAGTAGATGATGAACAAGCCACAAGGAGCACACTCACCACACCCCCAAGAGTAGGTGAGTGAATAGAAAAAACCTATGGAATGGGTGGATTAGGGACCATCGAAGTAACAATAATAGGAGGAACAATAGCCTTTAAATTAGAGTCTAGCTTAGAACCCAACATTGTGAGAAAATCATGATTAACATTCTTCTATTGGGAGGAATATGAAACTTTCTTGCAAGGACAAGGCACAACCAAGTGACTAGTAGAAAAGCATCTTAGAGATGAAAAAGAGATGCCTTCATAATCTAAAGGTTGGTGAACAGTCCCCAACCTATAAAACTACATTAATTCAGAGATAAGAGGACAAGTATAGCTCCACAAGCATGAAGTGGAAATAGTATGAGATAACATGGTAATAGTATTATCAACCATTATAAATTGACCCCAAAAAAACCTAATGCATGAATAATAAGAGTTACACCAAAAATAAAGCAAGAGATTTGGGAGGAAAATCTAAAATGGAAGTTAGTGAATAGAATCATAGAGAGGATTAAATGAGGGCACCCAAGGCTTGAGGAGAAGACAATGTTGTACCCAAAAATAAGAGCAAGAGTTAAGAATAGCATCACAATCATCAACTAAACAAAAAGAAACCAAAAGAACCCCTTAACATAGGGGTAAATATCCGTATTGCCCTTTGTAATAAAATATCAATTCTCACAGATCCAAAGGTTTGAATCATCGATACAAGGCATGAATATTAAAAATATGTAAATATTCCCTTTTTGGGGAAAAATTATCATTTTTGAAAACCTTCTCACCAAAACCACGACAAGGAGGGAACATGTAAGAAAAAAATTAACAAAATAAGGAACAATAAAACCACTAGATTCTAACCTACTTGATAAGGTATAAATCGCATGGACAACATTGTAAAAATATTTGTCAAGTGAGGATGGTAAGGTTCCCTTCAAAACCCTACTGACCAATGGCGGGGGAGATAAGGGACATAAAAAACCTCCTAATGCACTAAAGATAAATTATACAAGTATTTCTATGAAGAGGAATATCCATGGGAAGACATAAGGCAAAGAAACGCCCACAATAGTAGGCTTACGAAGAAGAGGCACATCCATAGAGGGCACATAATCACCAAAAATAGGATCTAAAATACCCACAACAATTAGAAGACCTGGGATGGGAGAAAAGTTGGTCATGAAATTTGTAGATGAATAAAACATAACTAACCTAATAGCAATAGACAATTATTTTTAAAAATGTCTATATGGGAATAGGAGAAAGAGGAATAAGAGGAAGTAGCAAACGTTACAACTTACACAATTCCATGCTCAAATTTGAATTTTGATGATTTAGGATCTCCAAAAAACCTATGCCCTTAGGAAGAAACAAAGATAAAGGTGAATAAAAAATATATTCCCATTGGTCAAAGGAATATGAGGGAATAAAACTCTAAAAATATATTTCTAGAAATTGGTCAAATATTGCCATGTGGGTTTTCAAAGATGTCAATATCAAATTAGATGTCTTTGGCCTAACCAAATAAATTGACAATATAAACCATGTGAAAAAAATATAGAATAGGAACCAAAGATGAAGATGATTCCTTTAATAATTGTTGAAGTTTCTCCAAAGTAATCATAAACTACAATAAATAGAGATATGATAAATTAGGTACCATGCAAGATTTAGGCATGATAATTAGGGATGTATGGTGATCATCATTGGTAAAATAGATAAATAGAAGGGAATTTTGTATTCAACAAAATGTGAATATGATTGATGACTAATCCAAATCTATAGATACCATCAATACGAAAGCATGAATAGGTGGAGAAGTAACAAGAGGGTCTAAATGTGCTTTCATGATATTTATAGAAGATGATCCAAATGCATAGGAGCTATCATTAAAGAATATATGAATGTACTCAAAGGTGTCATGAAGATTTTATAGGTGGGACTCCACAAGTAAATATGTTCATCTCTAGTAAGTAGACCTACCAATGAGGTGGGTTAGAAAGATCAATATGAATTTTCTAGAAAAATTATAGGATGCCATGGATAAAGGAAGAATAAAATTTAATGGGGCTATAGGTTATGATGGAGATGAGATTGTAGCATATGTCATCTAGCTACCCTACTCATCTCACAATGATGTGTCCATGCTAAATTATTGAGTATGAACAAGTGATAAATTGAAAAATATTGGAGGAGAATAATTTGGCAAAGTGTAGAGGGGGAAAAATAAACCTCTTCGACAAACGGATAACAACCTCTTGAAGATTCACTAACTGGCCTCTCCACTCAAGATGTAGTATGTCTCTGTACGTCCTCTGATATCTCTCTGCACAAGGATGCACACGCGGACTATGGACAACAACGTGACTTGCTAGCGTCCTGTATGGAAAGAATGCAGAGTTCACACATAAAGGCACAATATAATAGATATGTGTTTTAGATTAATTTAAATGCGATAAATGTACATAAAAGAAGGTAAAACAATTATATAAATGAAATGAAAGCCACAAAGGAAAGGAAGAAGATAATCTCACAACCAGTCCATGATCTAAATCCTCCAGCCAAATGAATCTTCCCTAATGCAATCTACACACAAGTTAGAAAGGAAAAATGTTTGGGGTTGCTTGGGGACTTGCCTCAACCAAATCCCTGTTTTGGTGTTTCCACCTCCACAGACAACCAGATAGACTGATAGAATAAAAGATAAATGCAAGAGAAGATAAATGATAAATGATAGAGGAGGGATGTGATAAATCCCAAGATGCTCAAAGATAAAATGTATAGACTGATAGAAAGATATTACCAAAGGGGCTTGAGAAAGCCAAGAGAGTTGCAAAAGATTATTGTGACAGCTTGAGGGTGTTGTAGAAAACTAGAGACTGTTGTAGCAAGAGAGAGAGAGAGAGAGAGAGAGAGAGCAAGAGAAAGCTTTTGAGAGCCAAGAGAACGAGAGAGATTGTATGGAGGAACTAGAGAGACTGAATGAAGAGAGAGAGGATAGATTTAAAAGATAGAAGAGGAGGGAAAAGAGGATTGGCAAGCCATCTAGAATATTCCAAGTCGTTTCCATCAACATGTGTAGGTGATAAGTGGAAAGGCATGCTCAGAACCGACATTTGAATGTTAAGATGTCGCGGGATGAATTCCTAGCACACAGACATCTGCACGGCGCGCTAGTGTCCAGACAAATCACGCTCATAAATGATAAGTGAAAAGAGAAACACACGACTAATAGGAAACAAAAGCTGAAGGATAGTTGTTGAAAGGTGTCTTGAGCATCTTAAGAGGGAAAAGGCTAATGCAAGGGCTGAAGTGATCCTACTCAAGTGCTAGGGGAATGGACACTAAAGTGGATACAAAATGTCACAACCCTCCTTTATCACCTTTTTTTTTTATTTAAAATACAAAACTTTATTTATACTCTTTGGATGAATTATTGAATGAATATTGTAAGGGAATGAATTAATAAACCACACACACATGGAAAATGCTTATATATTTTAAATTGTTATTTAATTTCCCTCACCCAAATTAAGGCACATGTTGTAGGAGGAATAAGAAGCTTCTAGAGGCTTCTCCACCTCCTTGCATGTAACTCCTCCCACTAAGCCTAATTAATTTGCATGGAGGCCAAATTGGGAGAAGAATCTCTTTTTTGAATTAAAAAAATAGGTAGTGGGAAATTGTAATTTCTTTTATAAAATGGGAACAAGTTTCAAAGGAAAAGCTAGCTAATCTTGATAAGAAATTTCTGCAAGTTGAATTCTCTTTGGTAGTCCACTTCATTGGCAGCTAGGATTTTGTTGGAGGATTTTTCTTCAAATTGGAGGATCAAGGAAGACTCCACACCATCTTCAAGCATCCAGGTTCCTCCAACTTAGTTCATGCATCTCATTTTTATGGTAGATTAGATTTGATTGGATTAATTATGAGTATGAAATTTTAATTGTATTTTGTTAAAGAATTAGTTTAGATTTTGTAGAAAATGAGAATCCTGGTTTTAATAAGATTCATTGTTAAATTTCTTGATATGAATTTAGTTTTTAGATTTTGTAAAGAATGAGATTTATTGTAAAATAAGAATCATTGTTAAATTTTTAGTTTCAGATTTTAGAGAATAAAATTCATTGTTTTTGTCTTAAATTTTGTAGAATGAAATTCATTTCTTTTGAAAATAAGATACATTAGTTTCAGATTTTAGAGAATAAAATTCATTGTTTTGTCTTAGATTTTGTAGAATGAAATTCATTTCTTTTGAAAATAAGATACATTAGTTTCAGATTTTAGAGAATAAAATTCATTATTTTGTCTCAGATTTGTAGAATGAAATCCATCCTTCTTGAAAATAAGATTCATTGTTTTAATTCTGATAAGAAATTAGTTTTAGAGTAAATGGAAATTAGATTATTATCTTCAGTTTATTTTGATAAAAATTAGATCTCCCTGTGTGTATAAATAAATCTCCTTCCTCTGTGAATGAATTTTCCCTGTGAAAAATAAAAATAAAAATGGATAACTCTCTCTGTGAATGAAATTTTTTCTTCCTGTGTAAAGGAATGAATTCCTTTCTCTGTGAATAAGTTTTCCCTGTGTAGGAAACAAAAGAAATGAGGAAAAGAAATAAACTCTCTTTATCTATGAATGTATTTCCCTGTAGAAAACAAAGAAATGGAAATCCCTCTGGTTACTGCTTCATTCTATCCCTGAAATTAATCTACAAACATTGTTAATTACTTATTATTACCCTGCTCTGAGTAATCTTCAAATATTTTTTACAGTTATAATACTCCTGTATAAAATGATAATGATAATACTGTAACGTATATATATATCTATATACATATATATATATATATATATATGCATATAAATAAATAACCAAAAAAAAAAGAAAAGCAAAGAAAAAACAATTCAAACTCCATATCTCCCCTCGGGCTCCGTAACGCACGGCGTTTTACGTCGGCCAGCATGCAGCGGTTACAATGTAACCGTCGCAGTATGTACGGGGGGAACCCGCGGGTCCCCTCATCTCTGCAGACCTGCGCATGCAGGGCCGCAGGGGTGATGGGACCCGTGGTCCCCACCCCGCACCCTATGCCATATTAAAAATAACATGCGTTAATTAAAGTTGTTTCTTCTTCCCTCTAAATTTTAATCGAAATTTTTTTTTCTTGGGGTTTTATTTCATAAATAGATTAATACTTTATGTTAATTGCTAAGTTATTAAATTTTAGTTGATAATGACATTTAGGAATTAATACTTAAGTCATTTACTAAGATATTTAGTTAAATTTTTTTTTAGTAGATAGTAATGGCATTTAGGAGATGATGTTTTTTTATTTTGGTTAACCTTAAGACATTGTATTTCGACTTAGAAAAATTGGGCTAATATGTAGCAAGCTCATAATTTAATTTGCCTTAGCAAGTTTTTTTTTTTTAAAAATTGTAGACTATTTCTAAGTTACTCAACCCATTAAGAATCGTTGAGACACTTGATTGGTCTTTAAAACAAATGCTTAAATGTAATCGTTATTTTGGATCCATAGCATGCGAATTTTTTTATAGAATAATTATATCTTCATGAAATTACTATTATGCCAGTTTCATTGTTATGCAAATTACACTTCAAGTAGTTACTTCAATTATTTACGCTTTCATTTTTGTTATTCGTAGTTAGAAAACTAAATAAAGGAAGTTGGAAAACCAAAACTAGCAGCGTTCGGTATATATGGTGCCTCTGGGTCACGCTTACGGGTAATGCCGTCGCGTTGAACTACTGCACTTAACGCCTAATAAAGCTGCATTAACGACGTCTGTGGCATCGTCCCTATAAATCGTCGGGGAGTAATAAGGGACATTTGGAAGTTAAAAATCCAAGGGGCGGGTAATCCCTCTTGGATCGATAATTTAATAAGATAACTTTTAAATGAATTTCACATCCGTTGAGATAAACCATAGTAAACCCCTCTTAGGGATGGTCAAGTTAAAAGCTCTCGTGAAATTTACTTTATTTATTTATTTATTTATTCACCTCGAAGGGATATTGGTGATTTGCAATTGGGTGACGTTCATGATAAGTATTAGGTTCTAGTTATTTTGTTTAGGCCACAAGCAATAGGCCATCTTGAGCCTTCGCTTGAGTGCTACCTTCGTGGGTAGCAACCGCAGAGAAACTGTCTAGGACACTGACCCTGGAAAGGGTTGCGTACCCACAAATCAGTTTACATCAAACCGTAGATTAGAAAATAGAACTGCATACTTTACGCCTTGATCCCGTGCCGAAGCGGGTATGTAGGCAGTCTTGGGACGGAGTTGTCCCTCGTACTCAGGCGTTCGTGGGTGGGGTCTAGGCTTGGTTGAGTAAGAATCCCAATTGAAAGATAAGATAATCAAACTTAATTCAATGCATACTCGGAAGGAATCCCGTACGGATTCGCTTGACTTCCCGAGGCTTTAAGCCAAATTCCGAGGCGGAATTCAAGCTTGTATTATTTTCTTATTACTCCTAAGGACGGCGACCTCGGTGCATTCTTGTTAGAAGAATGTAGTACTTAGTGAGTGGCTCAGGACCCGAATGGTCCCGATGAGTCTAAGTCTCTGGCCAGAGCATCTCCTATCCCGTTTGGATGGATGCCTACCTCGTATGGGTAGATGCCTATCCCGTATTGGATAGATGCAATTTACATCCCGTATGGACAATTGCCTAACCCGTATGGTTAGAAGCTCATCCCGAATGGATGAATGCCCAATCCTATTTGGATGGATGCCCAGAGTATGCAATTGAATAAAACATAATAAAGAAAAAAAAATATATATACTCAATTTTTGTTGGATGAATTATGGTGGGTTATTACATGTGGTATCAGAGCAAAGGTTCAAATCTAGGCCTTGTGCTCACTTCAATTTATTCAACTAAGGGAATGTTTTACAATAATAGAAATTAAATTTTATTCCACAAAAGGAAAACTAACTACATAATTTAACTTTCAGGTAAAACCTAGAATGGCAAGAGGAAGAGGAAGAGGAAGAGGAAGAGGAAGAGGAAGAGGAGGAGGTAATGGGAGACGTACCAGGAGTCAAAGGGAGGAAAACCATGAGGAAAACCATGAGGAAAACCACGAAGGGAACCATGAGGAAGACCATGAAGAGGCTCGACACAACCTAGGGAATAACGGAGATGGGGTCCAAGCTATAATCAACCTTCTAACCGAACAAAGAGATAAAATCAACTTCCTGGAGCAATCACTGCACGACCTTAGGGAAAGGCAGAATGACTATGAGAACAGAAGTGGTACCGAGAATGGAAACCCTGGTAGCAATCAAGGAAATGTGATGGGTAATGGAAAGGAAAATAACATATTAGAACTCTCCAAGGATTTGAAGAAAATCACCCCTCCTAAGTTCGATGGGAGGCAGATTGGTGAAGGGGCTGAAAATTGGCTAAATGAAATGGAAAAATATTTTGAGCTAAGAGATTTTAGCGAAACAACTAAGGCTTTATGGGGCTCCTATCAACTCACAGGGGAGGCGGCTAGCTGGTGGACCAACACCAAGGAACAAAATGGGTATAACAGGGATACAATCACATGGGATCAATTTGTTCACCATTTTCGAGATAGGTGGCTCCCTCAATTGTTCTTTGATGAGAAAGTGACAGAATTCCATAATCTACGTCAAGGGTCCCTATCCGTTCAACAATATTGGGATAAGTTTGCCAAGTTGCTTAAATATGTGCCTATGTACCAAAGGGATGAAGAAGGCCAAGCAAGGAAATTCATTTTGGGGCTGAATACCAACATAGGGGCAGAGGTTGATATGCATGGACCCAGAAATATGAATGAAGTACTTGAAAAGTCCCTAAGGCAAGAGAGGAAGATTCAGACACTAGCAGGACGAAACTATAATGGGAATCACTCATTCAAAAGGAAGCAAGAATTCAATGGAAACACTAATTTCAACAAGGGTCAAAGGAATAACTCTTCCGAAAGGAGACCACCGCCTAATCAATATCAGAGGAATGGGAATGATAATAACAGGGGCAATAATAACAGGGGCAATGATAACAGGGGCAATAATAACAGGGGCAATGATAACAGAGGCAACTATAACAGGAATGACCAGCAGAAAAGGATAACTTATCCACCCAGGGGAAATGAAACAAGGAATGATCCCCCTAGAAATCAAGGTAGGAGAGGTCCTCCAGGCGGATGCTTTATGTGCGGGGAAAACCATTTTGCTAGAGATTGCCCCAGGATGCAAGGACAAATTAGAGCCAATCAACCCCAACAAGGGCCCCAACAGAGGATTCATGCAGCAGTTAGGAACCAAAGAAGGAGATACCAGAATGTTCCCGTGGAAACTACAGGTACACTATTTGAACAACCAATATCAATTCTAATTGACACTGGATCATCTGAATGTTTTGTCTCACCTGAATTAGTGAACAAATATGCATTAAAAGTTAATCAAATGGAGTCATCATGGACGGTTCAATATGGGGATAAGGCAACGAGAGAAGTAACTAAGTGTTTACCAAGGGCAAGGGTACAATTCCCTGAGTTCGAAACAAGGGTAGATCTCTATGTGGCACCCTTAGGATTATATGATGTAATTATGGGAATGAGTTGGTTAGCAGACCATCAAGCTAATGTAGATTGTTATAGCAAAATTGTTGAATGTTTGGATGATGGGGGGAAAAGGGTCAAAATCCAAGGAAAGTTTAAACCCATTAATATAGAAACTATCTCAGCAATGCAATTAAAGAAGGAAAGGAGAAGAGGAGGACAAATCTTTATGGTCGAAATTGATGAAGGAA
The DNA here is from genome assembly GCF_030272615.1 of Cryptomeria japonica. Lineage (NCBI taxonomy): Eukaryota > Viridiplantae > Streptophyta > Pinopsida > Cupressales > Cupressaceae > Cryptomeria > Cryptomeria japonica. Next base: position 686,466,735 of record NC_081413.1, read on the forward strand.
AGGAGGAAAATACACCAACATTTGAAAATACCCCTTTCTTAAAGGAGTTTAGGGATGTTTTTCCAGAAGAACTACCCGGTTTACCCCCTAAGAGAAAGTTTGACTTTTCTATCGAAGTACTCCCAGGAGCTGAACCAGTATCAAAGGCACCTTACCGGATGAACACAACCGAATTACAAGAGCTCAAAATGCAATTAGAGGAACTCTTAGCTAAGGGATTAATAAGGCCAAGTGTATCACCATGGGGAGCGCCAGTTTTATTTGTTAAGAAGAAGGATGGAACCTTAAGGCTATGCATCGACTATAGGATGTTGAACAAAGTTACCATAAAGAATAGGTATCCCTTACCTCGCATAGAGGACCTTTTTGACCACATGAAAGGAGCGGCAGTTTTCTCCAAGATAGATCTTCGGTCAGGGTATCATCAGCTCAGAATTAAGGAAGAAGACATTCCGAAGACAGCTTTCAGGACGAGATATGGACATTATGAATTCACAGTAGTTCCTTTTGGAGTAACTAATGCCCCAGCTGCATTCATGAACCTAATGAATAGTGTATTCCATGACTACTTGGATAAGTTTGTTTTGGTATTTTTGGATGACATATTGATTTACTCTAGAAATGAAGAGGAACATTTAGCGCACCTACAAATTGTTTTGCAAAGATTGAGAGAACATAAGTTATATGGAAAATTGTCCAAATGTGCCTTCTTTGAGGAAAAGATTCACTATCTTGGGCATATAATATCAAAGGATGGAATAGCAGTCGACCCAGATAAAATAAAGGCGATAGTAGAATGGCCAATCCCTAAGAATGTTTCAGAGGTAAGAAGCTTTATGGGGCTAGCAGGTTACTATAGGAGGTTTGTGGAAGGATTCTCTAAGATAGCAAATCCCATCACCTCGTTGCAAAGGAAGGGCAAAAGGTTTGTATGGACCGAGCAAAGTGATAAGGCATTTCAAATCTTGAAGGGAAAACTAACTTCAGCACCCATTCTAAAGGTACCAGACCCAAATGGACACTTCACAGTTGTAACAGATGCTTCTATTGAAGGGTTAGGAGGAGTACTTGTCCAAGATGAAGGGGTAGTGGCTTATGAATCTAGGAAGCTAAAGACTCATGAAGTCAATTATGCACCCCACGACTTAGAGTTGGCAGCAATTGTGCATGCCCTACAAAAGTGGAGACACTTCTTACTAGGGAAGCCCTTTGAGCTTAAATCGGACAACCAAGGACTAAAATACATCTTTACCCAACCTCACTTAAATGCCAGACAAAGAAGGTGGTTAGAGTTTCTAAGTGAATATGACTTTGAGATTGAATATATTAAAGGGAAAGAAAATAGGGTGGCAGATGCCTTAAGTAGGAGGAGACACTTGATGACTATAGCAACCTTCAAAACCTCTTTCAAAAGGCAAGTAATGGATGAGCAAGGACATGACCCATGGTATGAGCAAGTCAAATTAACTATAAGACACAACCCGACCGACCCTAAGGTCGAAGGGTATACATTAGATGAGGATGGGTTGCTCAGATACAATAACAGAATCTATGTTCCTAATTCAGGGAATTTAAGGGAAGTAGTCTTATCGGAGGCTCATGATGCCCCTTATTCAGGCCACCCAGGAGTTAACAAACTTTATGCAGATCTAAAGAAGCTATACTTTTGGCAAGGATTGAAAAGCGATATTGTCAAGCACGTAGCTAAATGTTTGGAGTGTCAAAGAGTAAAGGCAGAACATAGGCACCCAGCTGGATTGTTACAATTGCACGATGTACCTCAACATAAGTGGCAAGTTATTAGTATGGATTTTGTACAAGGGTTACCCGTGTCACCTTCTAGGCATGATGCAATAATGGTGGTAATTGACAAACTCACTAAGGTGGCACACTTTATACCAGGGAATCTGACAGATGATGCACCCACCTTGGCTAGACGTTTCATTAAGGAGATAGTTAGGTTGCATGGAGTACCAGAGAAAATCATATCAGACAGAGATGCAAGATTCACTTCCAGGTTTTGGACCACTCTTCAATCAGCTCTAGGGACTCAACTAAACTTTAGCACCGCATACCACCCAGAAACCGACGGTCAGACAGAAAGGACAAATCAGATTATGGAAGACCTGCTTCGTATGTACTGCATGGACCAACAGAGAAAATGGGAAGAGTACCTACCTTTGGTAGAGTTTGCCTACAATAATACATATCAAACATCTTTGGGAATGGCACCTTTTGAAGCTTTGTATGGTAGACCATGTCGAACACCTCTGAGTTGGGATAGTCTTGAAGATAGAGTGATTATTGGGCCAGATATGTTGAGAGAAATGGAAAGGAAAACTAAGGAAATTAGGCAAAGGTTGAAGGAAGCCTCGGATAGGCAGAAAAGTTATGCAGATAAAAACAGAACACCAAGGGAATTTGAAGTAGGAGAGAAAGTCTTCCTAAGGGTTAGGCCACACAAGAGTTCCATAAGATTTGGGAAAAAGACTAAGCTTGCACCTCGTTATGTCGGACCCTTTGAAATATTGGGAAGAATTAATCCAGTTGCTTATCGGTTGGCCTTACCTCCCCAATTGAGCCGAATCCATGATGTCTTCCATGTATCTCTTCTTAAGAAGTATGTACCTGATGAGAAACACATTTTGAATTGGGATGCTTTGCAGGTCCAAGAAACGGGGGGAATAATGATAGAGCCATTCAGAATCTTGGAGAGGCGCCAGTGCCAGTTGCGCAACAGAGAGGTTGATCAGTGCAAAGTGCAATGGGACCAGTATGACGAGAAGAATGCCACGTGGGAGGATACTAAGGAGATGCAGCAGCTATTTCCCTTTTTGTTTTGAACATGAACTATAAACTCTTTTGAATGCATTTAATAAGTGCATCGGGACGATGCACCGATTAAGGGGGGGAGGATGTCACAACCCTCCTTTATCACCTTTTTTTTTGATTTAAAATACAAAACTTTATTTATACTCTTTGGATGAATTATTGAATGAATATTGTAAGGGAATGAATTAATAAACCACACACACATGGAAAATGCTTATATATTTTAAATTGTTATTTAATTTCCCTCACCCAAATTAAGGCACATGTTGTAGGAGGAATAAGAAGCTTCTAGAGGCTTCTCCACCTCCTTGCATGTAACTCCTCCCACTAAGCCTAATTAATTTGCATGGAGGCCAAATTGGGAGAAGAATCTCTTTTTTGAATTAAAAAAATAGGTAGTGGGAAATTGTAATTTCTTTTATAAAATGGGAACAAGTTTCAAAGGAAAAGCTAGCTAATCTTGATAAGAAATTTCTGCAAGTTGAATTCTCTTTGGTAGTCCACTTCATTGGCAGCTAGGATTTTGTTGGAGGATTTTTCTTCAAATTGGAGGATCAAGGAAGACTCCACACCATCTCCAAGCATCCAGGTTCCTCCAACTTAGTTCATGCATCTCATTTTTATGGTAGATTAGATTTGATTGGATTAATTATGAGTATGAAATTTTAATTGTATTTTGTTAAAGAATTAGTTTAGATTTTGTAGAAAATGAGAATCCTGGTTTTAATAAGATTCATTGTTAAATTTCTTGATATGAATTTAGTTTTTAGATTTTGTAAAGAATGAGATTTATTGTAAAATAAGAATCATTGTTAAATTTTTAGTTTCAGATTTTAGAGAATAAAATTCATTGTTTTTGTCTTAAATTTTGTAGAATGAAATTCATTTCTTTTGAAAATAAGATACATTAGTTTCAGATTTTAGAGAATAAAATTCATTGTTTTGTCTTAGATTTTGTAGAATGAAATTCATTTCTTTTGAAAATAAGATACATTAGTTTCAGATTTTAGAGAATAAAATTCATTATTTTGTCTCAGATTTGTAGAATGAAATCCATCCTTCTTGAAAATAAGATTCATTGTTTTAATTCTGATAAGAAATTAGTTTTAGAGTAAATGGAAATTAGATTATTATCTTCAGTTTATTTTGATAAAAATTAGATCTCCCTGTGTGTATAAATAAATCTCCTTCCTCTGTGAATGAATTTTCCCTGTGAAAAATAAAAATAAAAATGGATAACTCTCTCTGTGAATGAAATTTTTTCTTCCTGTGTAAAGGAATGAATTCCTTTCTCTGTGAATAAGTTTTCCCTGTGTAGGAAACAAAAGAAATGAGGAAAAGAAATAAACTCTCTTTATCTGTGAATGTATTTCCCTGTAGAAAACAAAGAAATGGAAATCCCTCTGGTTACTGCTTCATTCTATCCCTGAAATTAATCTACAAACATTGTTAATTACTTATTATTACCCTGCTCTGAGTAATCTTCAAATATTTTTTACAGTTATAATACTCCTGTATAAAATGATAATGATAATACTGTAACGTATATATATATCTATATACATATATATATATATATATATATATATATATATATATATATATATATATGCATATAAATAAATAACCAAAAAAAAAAGAAAAGCAAAGAAAAAACAATTCAAACTCCATATCTCCCATCGGGCTCCGTAACGCACGGCGTTTTACGTCGGCCAGCATGCAGCGGTTACAATGTAACCGTCGCAGTATGTACGGGGGGAACCCGCGGGTCCCCTCATCTCTGCAGACCTGCGCATGCAGGGCCGCAGGGGTGATGGGACCCGTGGTCCCCACCCCGCACCCTATGCCATATTAAAAATAACATGCGTTAATTAAAGTTGTTTCTTCTTCCCTCTAAATTTTAATCGAAATTTTTTTTTCTTGGGGTTTTATTTCATAAATAGATTAATACTTTATGTTAATTGCTAAGTTATTAAATTTTAGTTGATAATGACATTTAGGAATTAATACTTAAGTCATTTACTAAGATATTTAGTTAAATTTTTTTTTAGTAGATAGTAATGGCATTTAGGAGATGATGTTTTTTTATTTTGGTTAACCTTAAGACATTGTATTTCGACTTAGAAAAATTGGGCTAATATGTAGCAAGCTCATAATTTAATTTGCCTTAACAAGTTTTTTTTTTAAAAAAATTGTAGACTATTTCTAAGTTACTCAACCCATTAAGAATCGTTGAGACACTTGATTGGTCTTTAAAACAAATGCTTAAATGTAATCGTTATTTTGGATCCATAGCATGCGAATTTTTTTATAGAATAATTATATCTTCATGAAATTACTATTATGCCAGTTTCATTGTTATGCAAATTACACTTCAAGTAGTTACTTCAATTATTTACGCTTTCATTTTTGTTATTCGTAGTTAGAAAACTAAATAAAGGAAGTTGGAAAACCAAAACTAGCAGCGTTCGGTATATATGGTGCCTCTGGGTCACGCTTACGGGTAATGCCGTCGCGTTGAACTACTGCACTTAACGCCTAATAAAGCTGCATTAACGACGTCTGTGGCATCGTCCCTATAAATCGTCGGGGAGTAATAAGGGACATTTGGAAGTTAAAAATCCAAGGGGCGGGTAATCCCTCTTGGATCGATAATTTAATAAGATAACTTTTAAATGAATTTCACATCCGTTGAGATAAACCATAGTAAACCCCTCTTAGGGATGGTCAAGTTAAAAGCTCTCGTGAAATTTACTTTATTTATTTATTTATTTATTCACCTCGAAGGGATATTGGTGATTTGCAATTGGGTGACGTTCATGATAAGTATTAGGTTCTAGTTATTTTGTTTAGGCCACAAGCAATAGGCCATCTTGAGCCTTCGCTTGAGTGCTACCTTCGTGGGTAGCAACCGCAGAGAAACTGTCTGGGACACTGACCCTGGAAAGGGTTGCGTACCCACAAATCAGTTTACATCAAACCGTAGATTAGAAAATAGAACTACATACTTTACGCCTTGATCCCGTGCCGAAGCGGGTATGTAGGCAGTCTTGGGACGGAGTTGTCCCTCGTACTCAGGCGTTCGTGGGTGGGGTCTAGGCTTGGTTGAGTAAGAATCCCAATTGAAAGATAAGATAATCAAACTTAATTCAATGCATACTCGGAAGGAATCCCGTACGGATTCGCTTGACTTCCCGAGGCTTTAAGCCAAATTCCGAGGCAGAATTCAAGCTTGTATTATTTTCTTATTACTCCTAAGGACGGCGACCTCGGTGCATTCTTGTTAGAAGAATGTAGTACTTAGTGAGTGGCTCAGGACCCGAATGGTCCCGATGAGTCTAAGTCTCTGGCCAGAGCATCTCCTATCCCGTTTGGATGGATGCCTACCCCGTATGGGTAGATGCCTATCCCGTATTGGATAGATGGAATTTACATCCCGTATGGACAATTGCCTAACCCGTATGGTTAGAAGCTCATCCCGAATGGATGAATGCCCAATCCTATTTGGATGGATGCCCAGAGTATGCAATTGAATAAAACATAATAAAGAAAAAAAAATATATATACTCAATTTTTGTTGGATGAATTATGGTGGGTTATTACACAAAAGATGTAGGTCAAATTACAAAGGGTAATGCAATTTTCAACACTACACAAAGTAATGTGTTTTTCCTTAAATTGTTGTTTTAGTCAATCAATTTGATTTTCATCACCATTTTTTTCTTATATTAAGCATGATCAACCTTACAAAATCTAGAAGGAATCTATAGAATACTTTAAAATAGAAAGGAGAGTGAGAGACGTGATTAACTCCTCCAAGACTATTCAATCATGAAATTAGCCAAAGAAAATGAACATCCACATTAAAACCCCTTGCATAATATAATTTTCACACTTTATATTTAATGCATATACAAGTACCACTTACAATCATCACAAAGTGGTCACGATGTTGACATGTTATATCTCTTTCACTAAGGAGATTGAGTCTAATAACTAGATCCATTTCCTTGACATTTTTCTCACTAATAAACTTAATGGAACCTTAGCTCAGACTATTTACCACAAATATACCCACATTGACCTTTATTTGCATTCTTCCTCCCATCACCACCTAGCCCAAAAAGCCAACATTCTCAAAACATTGACCGTTAGAGCTTTACATATTTGTGAGGAGGATAACCAAGACCAAGGGTTAGCTCATCTTCCCAATATCTTCATTCTAAATGGCTACACAAACAAGAAAATCTCTAGGACTTTCAACTAAGCCAAGTATATATTTTTCTCCAAACCCAAACCAATTGCTCCCCTTACCCCACCTACTGCAACTCTTTCTTACATAGAAGGCCTTTCCCAAAAAATCCCCAAAATATTTCTTAAAAAGAACATCCTGTGTACTTTCAAACCCATTTCCACCTTAAAAAATTACATCCCCTCTCTCAAAGATCCTAGAGACAACTGCATTGATTTTGTTGTTTACAAAGTAGTGTGTTCTTGTGGCAGCCCTTACATAGGTGAAAATGCATGCTTTTTCAAAACCAGAATCAAGGAACATGATGTAGGCATTAAGCATGAGCGGGTTTTCAAGTCGGCCCCAGTTGATCAGTCCTCTTCCACCAAACACCATATTTTCTTGGAAATACCGAAATCCTATACAAAGAAGATAACTTTTTCAAAAAAAAACTTAAACAAGCCATAGAAATCTTTAATCACCCCTCCAACCTTAAACGAGCTGAAGGATGGAACCTAAGTTCATCATGGTACCCCCTTTTATCTAGCCTTAGAAACTATCACCTCCCTATTCCTTAGTCCCTCTTCTTCCCTTTTGACCCTTGTCTCCCCCCTCGCCATTTTTTTCTTCCTCTTTTATGCTTTCCTTTTTTCCCCTCTCCTCTTTTTCATTTTTCTCTTCTTTTGAGTTCCTTTTAGCTGTCCTTTGTTCTCACCTCCCTATTCCTTAGTCCCTCTTCTTCCCTTTTGACCCTTGTCTCCCCCCTCGCCATTTTTTTCTTCCTCTTTTATGCTTTCCTTTTTTCCCCTCTCCTCTTTTTCATTTTTCTCTTCTTTTGAGTTCCTTTTAGCTGTCCTTTGTTCTTTTTTGAAGATGTTTCTTGCATTACTTACGCTCTCTCTCTCTCTCTCTCTCTCTCTCTCTCTCTCTCTCTCTCTCTCTCTCTCTCTCTCTCTCTCTCTCTCTCTCTCCAGATAATATAGAGAGAGAGAGAGATAGATACATATATACATATACATATACATATACATCTATGTATGTACATATATACATATATATAGATACATGTATATATACATATGCATAGATGTATACATAACATATACATATACATTAATTCTTTATTTATATTTATTTTATTAGTCTTTATTTCCTTTTTTGGTTTATGTTATTATTTCATTTCTTAATGTTTTCTTCTTCTTTTGCCCTCTCCCTTTTGTTTTAATTATTAGTCTTTATTTTCTTTTCATTTTTATTTTATTTTTATTATTATTTATTTTTAATGTTAATTTTTACATTTTTCTATTTTATTTTTAATTATTTTTTGAATGTTTATTTATTTATTTTTACTAATTAATTTTAATCTTTTTTTTTTCTTATTCTTGTTTTATTTGTGTTTTATTTTTATTTATTTTATTAATATTTAATTTTTCTTTTTAATTATTTTTAATTATTATTATTTTATGTGACCACTCATTAGACCTTTCTACCCTCTTGATTTTTGTTCTCTTTTTTATCTTGTTTTTTAGAATCTTCTTTTAGTTTCTTTTCTTATCTCTTAATGATGTTTCTATTTTATTTTACTATATCAAACCTTTCCTTTTTTTTAATTCATTTCTCCTTGAACTTTGTGCCACCCTACTCCTTTCTTTTTTAACTTGTCTTAGTCTACAATTCACCCATTTTATTTTTTAGAGCTCTCTCATCATGATCATGATGATAGATCATTGAATTTGATCCAAAATATTAATGCAATAAAAAATCACAAACATTTACAACAATCCACAAACATTTACAACAATCCTCCAAATTCACAAACCTACGATCCTTTCATTTGATTGAAAGGATGGAAAAATATGAGGATATGTGCGTGTGGTTAGAAAGTTGGCCACTTATCCACACAGATCACGGCTGCCGAATTATCTCCTACAGAATGTGAAAGAAGCATCTAACTACCTGTCACCAGGGTCGCACTTCAACTACAAATCTTATCCCAGACTCTGTTGTTCTCTATTTCCAATAATTCCACTCTATAAATATTTCGGCCTGTATGTGACAAGCCATGAAAATCTCCAGGCAAGAGGAGGAAGGAAAAATTGTGATGAAATGAGCAAAATGCAGAAGGCATGGTTCTACAATGAGTATGGACCTCTCGATGTTTTGCAATTTGGGGATTTCCCTGTTCCAAAGCCAGGGCCCGGTCAGATGTTGGTTAAAATCCGCGCAGCTGCTCTAAATCCTGTGGATTTCAAGCGGCGAGAAGGTTTGTTCCGGAATAACGACTCCGACTTTCCAGTAGGTTCACTAACTTCTGGGTTTTATATAGTATGAAAATGAATTATTAAAGTTAATATTATCAGATTTTTACAATTTATGAGATTGTTCTGCTGTTTCTGAATTCGAAAGTGAGATTTTTTAGTTGGCCTTCTGAGTTTTATAATGAGATTTTCTGAATCCTAAACTGTGAGCTAAAACTTGATATGAAGAATCCAAAAACGACAATCATGGTATTGTAAAAGAGTAAAAGCTTTAAAAAAAGAGTTGTGTTGTAACAGGCTGTGCCGGGGTGCGATATGTGTGGAGTGGTCGAGGAAGTGGGCGAGGGTGTGAGCAAGTTTAAGAAGGGCGACGAGGTTTACAGTGACATTCAATACTTCACATCCGAGAAGCCCAAAGACTGCGGTACTCTTGCTCAGTACACAGTTGTGGAAGAAGATCTCACCGCCATCAAGCCAAAAAATCTGTCTTTTGAGGAAGCCGCCAGTTTGCCGCTGTCTCTGTTAACTGCCCAGCAGGCCTTCGACGACGTCAATTTTCAAAAGGGGTGGAGCATCTTTATTGTGGGAGGCGCTGGCGGCGTGGGGAGCCTGGCGATCCAGCTGGCAAAGCATGTGTACGGAGCTTCCAGAATTGTTTCGACTTGCAGTACGGGGAAAGTGGATTTTGTGAAAAGCTTGGGGGCTGATCTGGTGGTGGATTATACCAGGCAGAGCTACGAGCAAGTGGATGAGAAATTCGATTTCGTTTTCGACACCATAGGTGTGTGTGCTTTAGTTTTTCTCTTCACCCTTTTTTTTGTTAGTGGGCACCATAAATGTTTCGATCCAACAGGCCGAGTTCTAAGTTTGAAGTTGCAGGTGAGTCGATGAAGTCTTATGTGGTTGGCAAGGAAGAGGCTCCAATCATAGACATTGCAGCGTTTTATGATCATCATCCGAGGGCTGAATATCTTTCTCTGGTACCTTCAGCCGCCAATCTGGAGAGGCTTCAAGAGTACATAGAGAGCGGGAAACCGAAGCCTGTGATCGATCCCAAGAGCCCGTATGCGTTTTCTGAGGTTTTGGAAGCTTTCAAGCATCAGGAAAGCTGCCGAGCAAGAGGGAAGATTGTTATTTCCCCCATTGAGTAATCGAGATTTTAATATATCCTGTGAAGTACGCTCCACTATAAATTTCGAGGAATGTGTATATAAATATCTAATGTGTTGTACAAAATTTAGGGAAGATGGGCTATTAGTCGGGCTAGGTTCTATCGTTGGGAAGGAGGTGGTCGTTATGAAGTCTAATGTCGCAATAAATTTATCTATAAATATCTTGTTAATAATTATTTTTGTTTTATATATAAATTAATACACGAGTAAATGTTTATTAAAAAGGACCTTTTAATAAAACAATCTAAAACAAATGATATCAGAAAGATAAAGGTCGAATCAACTTTCTAGCATCTATAAATTTTTTTTTTTTTTAAAACCAAAACAAAAGATATGCTTTCCTACATGATCATATCCTAATAAGATTTTGAAAGGAAAATAAGGAAATAAAAGAAGTAGCAGCAGCCTTCAAAACCTATTAATAGAATCATGCCCACATAAACATAGATTGATTTTGTAGGCTTTCTTATACCACATAACGTAAAAACTAAAGGTGGGGCTCACTTGAAAAGTCTTAAATGAAAGAAGATAGGGGAGAGGAGTCAATACGTGTGTGGGGTCTTAAATGTGCTATAGTATGTGGGTGGTTAGGGTCCCAATGAGGCGCCCCTAATCACCCCGTATGTGTCCAAATTTTGACTAATACTCAATTTTTTTAAACCTAATAATGAATCAACATTAATTTGACCACATTCCAGTTAAAGTTTGATTGAAATATATATGTTAAATGAAAATATTAAGTAACAAACAAAAGAGTCAAACAACTATGACTATATCATTCATCAATTGTTCATAACAATGAGAGATTCTGACGTGCATAGGAGTAGGCCCCATTCAAAACTTATGCATGCCAAAATAAACAAAATGTAAGGATAAGATTTACGCTCATCTGAGGCTTGCCACCCTACTTACAAACCAAAGTCCCAAAAATAGATTGCCACATAAACAACCATTGACACAAAAGAGGGCCACCATAGGTAACTACACCCTACTACTAAGAACATGTCTGCCTATGATAAAATGCCCAAGTCCACACATTTTTGGGCCCCTTCTCCCATCTGTCCAGCTCTACAACACACCAACTAGTCACCTCAATGCACATCTACTGGTCACTTCACCACCTCTTCCACCTACATCCACAACAAAAATTGCATAAGGCCACCATTTTCCATTAAAAACAAATCAACTCAAACATAAAGGCAATATCAAATGGGCACTACAAATGCAATCCAGATTCAAAATTTGAAATGGCAAGAGTACATATGTTAAAGAGGCCGCACAAACAAGTATTACGTTCAAATCATACAAAGAAAAATGAAATTATATCATTTGAGTTACAAAGAAGACAAATAAGGCATCGAAGAGGAGAAGGAAGACATAGAAGGCATCGAACGATTTGAAAAAGACACATAAACCATCAAAGTATTTATTTTCTTCCAATTTATAACTTCTCTTATTGTTAAACCCTTTCTTTCTCCTTAAACCCTTACTGTTTTCATCGTCATGGTTATTTTTTTGCTTCATTTTCTTTTGCTTTATTTAGTTCCCTTTATCCATTACTTTATGTTTTACAATATGCATTCTTCTTACTTACCCATGGTTTATTTAGTGCCTTAAACCCTCGTTATTCTAGGGAAAATTTCATGATAATTGTTATATTCATTTTTGTAAACCCTAACTATTTTAAAGTTTTAATGTTCTTTCCTACATGTTAATTTCATGTTCCATTGTTTCCTTTATTTTAATTTCCTATACAGTTTACATGCACTTACCCTTACTGTTTTACATCGTAATATTTTATTTAGTTCCCTTTTCCCAATACTTACAGTTTCATTTTGTTCTCATCAACATAACAAATTAAGGCCTTCATTTTCTTAATTGGTCATGTTTTATTTATTGCATCTAACCTTCACTGTTTCATCTATATTAAACCTTATGTATGTTCATTATATTTTCTTTTCTCAAGTTTCCCTTATTGTTTTCATCATTTCATGTTTTCCTATTAATTCAAATATGCTCATTTGATGTTCTATTGTTTCCTTCCTCTTCATTTGCTTTTTAGTTTTACAAAACTGTTTTCATTTTTTACAACTGTTATATTCATTTTTGTAAACACTATTTGTTTTCAAGTTTTTTTGTTCTTTCCTACACATTAATTTTATGTTCCATTGTTTCTTTCCATTTCATTTCTAGTTCAATTTATGCTTACCCTTACTATTTTAAATTGTAATGTTTTATTTAGATCCCTTCACCCAATACTTACAATTTCATTTTATTCCCTTCACCTTAACAAATTAAGGCTTTCATTTTCTTAATGGGTCATGTTTTATTTATTGCGTTTAACCTTCCCTTCACTATTTCATTTGTACAAAATCCTATGTATGTTCATTATCTTTTATGTTCTCAAGTTTCCCTTATTGTTTTCATGTTTACACATTCACTCCAATATTTTCATTTTTGTTTTATTATTTCCTTTACAGTACTTAAAACCCTTACTGTTTGTCATCCTCATGGTTTATTTGCCTTTACAATCCCTTTTTGTTTTACATCCTCAAGGTTTATTCTCATCCTTCATCCATTACAGTCTCCATTTTTTCACTTTGTCATGGATTATTTTCTTACTATTTCAACAAAATTTCAATTTTTGAATTTCCTTCATGTTCAGTTAATTTTTCAATTCTATGCACCCTTACAGTTTTCATGTTTACACGTTCATTCCAAATTTTTCATTTATGTTCATTTGTTTTCTTTACAACATTTTAAACCCTTACTGCTTTGCATCCTCATGGTTTATTTGCAACCTTCATCCCTTTTGGTTTATTTACCACAGTCATAGCAGATACCCATATCTAACAATTATTTCATTTCATAGTTTCCCATACTCCACATACTGATTATACTTATTGTCTACAGATGAAGAGGGTAGATCAGAGGACAAAGCCTATTATAAAGAAAAGAGAATCAACAAGGTGGTCGATCCATAAAAGAGGAGTTAGATTCCCCCCAACCACTAAAGATGTTGGCCCAATAGTGATAACTCCATGGCATGTAGCACCGACAGAGGAGGCTACTCCATCTCCGGGAGAGGATATTCCATCTTAGAGGATGCCAATAGTTAAATGTTGTCACATAAGTGGTGGTCTGCAAATGACATGAAAGGGGCATTGAAATATGTCGAGGACAACGACATGTATGTCGAGGCATCATCTAAAAAATGGGGCATCCAACAACCACACTCTCCAAATGGTTGACCTTGGTCTCATAACCACCTCCAAGAAAGGTCCTCCAACAATCCTTAGTAGTCATGAAGAGCATTTGATTGTCAAATGGTCCAAGGAGATGGCATCAGTTGGGCATGGATTGCATATTATCAATTTGAAGGCAGGGGTTTTTCAAATTTGTGAAACTAAACCCAACCCTTTCAAGAACGGGCTTATGGGGAAGTCTTAGTGGTCAGGTTTTAAGGGTCGACATCCGAAACTCACTTTGTGGACTGTTGAAGGACTTGATAAAGACAAGGCACTGAACCTTAGATTTGTTGTTGTTTCTACTTTCTACTAGACACTCTTGAAAGCATATTCTGCAAATCCATATGGTCCTACTCACATATGGAATTGCGATGAAACAAGCATCTAAGAAGGAAGAAATGGGGCCATGAGGGTGTTGGCTAGAAGTGGAAGTAGGAGAATATCCTACATTATTCCTAAGAGTCGAGAATGAATCACCATTCTATGTTGTGTTAATGTTGCTGGCCAAAAAGAAAGTCCATTCAATGTCATCATGATCAAGAAGACCGAGCTATGCGGTGGCAGTAAGGTGAAGCGACATGGAGTTAATGCGAGTGAGAGAAGGAATGTAGGGTGGCGGCAGGTAATAAAAAACAAGCAAGTTGGTGAATAAGGTGGCCATGCAATCAGATGCCATGCAGCCACCCTATAAGCTTTGGGATATTTTAGAGGCAACTTGTCGAGGTGGGGCCTCCCACGTTTCAGTAAGTGCACACTTTGGGGGATTTTTTGACACGTAGGATGAACGAGATCAGAACATATGGTGGATGCATCTGACAAGGGCGGAAATTGATGTTTTTCGTTGGTTCAATCAGCTATCCAGTTGGAGGGTAAAAGAAAAGGTTGTGTGGTCCATGTGGCAAGCGACATGGATCTCCAAAGTTAGGGTGTGCATGTATTGGAACCTCTCCCCTATAATCAAACAAAATTCAAGGAACTTTTGAAGTGTTAAATAAAAAAATGGTTTTAAAAAATATAGAAGCTATATGTTCATACGCCCTCCAAATTCATTTTTTTAAGCTTAGGCCCTCTTAAATAAAACAAATTCATGAGTCAAAAAATTTAAAAGATAACAATCCACTAAATGCATCTCATAGCATATAGAAAGACATTAAAAAGTTTAAATATTACTGCTCTCGCACCTTGCCGCTAACATGGCATATATGGAAGTTGGCACTAATGCCCTATATGACTAGGTGATGTACCTACATAAGATAATAATGCACTATTAAAAAAAGACAAGTGGTAATAACCACACCCTCAATTTATATGGGAGATAAAGTCCAAAATAAAAGATGAGAAATATTGAATGGAGCCAAGCCTAAACATTCTAAAGTAACTTATCACAAATGGTAATTTTGAAAGAATGACCGGTAGTCTTCTCATTCAAATATACTAATTTATACACATTTACAACTCATTGTAAGTTTTAAAAACATTAAAAACTTATAGAAATTCAATTATGAATATAATATACCAAATTTTATTCCACTTTTTTAGGTTTTCATGTTTTCAACCTTTAACATTATTTTATTTTCATATAATTCTATGCATCTGATTCAAGGAAAGGGAATGGACTCAACATCTATTCATGTATTTACACCACTAATTTTTTGTTGATTGTGAGCTATTTTGTGTGATGACGTGAACACATTCATGCATAAAAAAATTGACAACAATCATGCACATAAATTTTCCTTCGGAAATTGTACTATCTCACATTTGAATTGTAGGTAACAAGTTTAACAAAGATTAGCTTTGAATTGAATCTATCCATTTAAGCAATTATTTGTAGCAATATCAAGGATTAATTTAGATCTTTTTATTTTTATCTATCTCTTCCTCTTTTCAAATTTTTATGCACATGATGTTAGTTTAGGATTTTAATGATACAATTTAAAGTTTAAAACAAAATAAACTAGATAAGTTTTATACATGATTGTTCATCTTCTTTTCACATGATTATGGGTGACTTGTAATGTTTAATAGTGCTATATTTTAACTAAGTCTTATTTTTTAATTAACTATTCTAACACTCATTTTTCTCCTTGAATGGAGTAGCAAAAGAACTCTCCAATCATGGTATTTTGGTAATTATTTTTATTATTTAACGAAGACTTATGAGGCTAGCCACCTTTTAAGTAGGAGAATGACCTTTTACATTCCACCTTATCAGTTTTCACAACTTGCAAGTATGTTAGTGTGTCAAAACATGCATCAACAAGACTCTAGATGGACAAGGAATATAGGGAAAAATTGCAAGAGATCCCAAGGAGAGTCTAAAAGTGATGCTCAATATATATGACAAGTGGGTTTCAATCTCACTACTACCAATAATATTTAAGTTGATGATAAAATATATCTATACAAAATGCATATTGTTTTAAACTATGTTGTGTATCCTTGAAATTCACAAAAGCATTCTTGTGAATCTCAATGTCTTTTATAGATTTTTAATCTAATAATGCATAGTTTTAATAGATAAAATGACACCAAAATTTATCTAACATAAAAAATACAGTTTTTCTATGTGTCCTCATGTACAAACCAAGTAGAAAACATTATTAAGTAATATAATAGAGGACTTTTTCATAATAGTTGGCTTGAGCCATACTACACACGACTAATTTTTTATTGATATTTTTCTTTTCTGCTAATAAGTTTTTTTAACCATTTATTATAAAAGATTTTTAATAAATACATATTTTTCATTAATATATTTATTTATTTTGAACATTAAATAATATTATCAATGCATATAAAAACATAGAATCATATACATATATTTACACTTGAGTGCACTTAAGTTACTAATACCGTAGTGTAGGAAATTTATAGTCGTCACCTTATGTTTAGTCACTCAAAATATAAGGAAATATTTACTTGTCCAAACAATGACATTAAGATCTACACAACTTTTCTAAAGTGTGCATACAATTAGCTATACATTGATGTAGTTATATGATTCTAGAGAAGAAATACAAGATTTTGATAGAAAATGTTTGCATGTTGGGTGAGTCCAAGATGATGAGGGTTGAAAATGACATAAAGCGTTAAAATTTTAATTGAAAATTAGAGTCAGTTGTGTTGTGCCTTGCACACATGCCCTGTCAAAGATTGGGATCCCCTTTCCTTTCCTTTCTTTTTAGCACTTGAGAAAGGGTGTGATGCTTGGTTTCTTCGCCTTGGCTCGTCCTGTTCTTCCCCTTTGAGGTTTATGTGAGAGTTTTTGTCTTTAGGTCCAAGAGGCCTAAAATGGGTTAAGTTATTGTCCAATATTGAAAAAATGAAGTCAATGAAAGCCAAGATGAAAAAGAGTTGTTAAAAATCCAAGTTGAAAGGGCTCTAAGTTGTGAAAATGGTGTTTAAATTTGAAAAAAAACAAAGTTCAGAGAATAAAAAAGAAGTAAGATCAACTTTAAAACTGTTAACATACCCAACAATACCCTCAAACCAAGAAAATATGGAGAGCGAGAGAGGGAGAGCGAGGATGGAGATGGAGATGGAGATGGAGATGATGAGAAGGATTGCTTATTTCAACCTTTCTCTTTTTTGGGGTTTCTGTAGAGGTTGTTCTCAGTGGTGTCTGTGTAGCCACTTGAAGGTTTCTTGCCATGTTTTGAGGTAGATCTACTGTGATTGGGATGGTTTACATCATTGTTGTTTCCTCCATTCTTCTCCAGTCTGTGATCCTTTGGTCTAAGGCCCTTTCTTTCCCTATTTTGGCTAGGTTTCTCTAAGCTATTGTTCTCTGCCCTTGTCCCCTCATTTCTATTCCCCTGCCTTTGTTAGGTGCAGGGGATTTGTTTCTATTTGTGTCACATTCATTGTTGGGCTTTGCCTTTAGGGCTTTTTTCTGCTTGTTTCGTGGTTGGGACCTGCATGGACTGTTCACTACGGCTTGGTGGTTTCGGTGGGTGCTTCTTCTGTGCCTGACCTTGGGTTGCTTGTTTCTTTTGGTAATGACCTTAAAGGGTTGTTATGGTTTTGCAGTGAATGGTTCTTTTGCCTTACACGATGTGCCCTAGTTTGGGTCATGAGGAGGCAGGTCCTTTTTCTATTGTTGTAGGGGTGCGTTTAGCATAGAACGAACTGAGGCTAAGCCCTGTGTGGATGGATGGCATTATCTCTGTGGTTGTTTCTATTATAGGTAAGTGTGAAACTGTTGTTGCTTTTGTGTGGATTCATCAGTGCAGGAGGCCTACTTTCCCTCCTTCCTTTGGTAGTGGTGCTCGGTTGTGGTCTCTTCTTGTGGAGGTGGTATCGAGTTGTGATCTGATCGATCTTGGTCAGGTTTCTTTGGCTTTTTCTAATGGGACAGCTACGATTTTATTTGGTCAGGTTTCTTTGGCTTTTTCTAATGGGACAGCTACGATTTTACGGAGTTGTGGCCTCTGTTGTGGTGGTGGCTTCGGTGGTTTGTGATCCTGGTCTGGTTTTTATTGCTTGGTTAGTTTATATAGTGAGGGGTGTGTCCCAAATATTGTTGTTTCGAGGTCTAACTCTATGGTTTGAGCTAGTTAGAAGGGGCATCTAGATGTTTGTGGGTGGGGAGAGAGTCAGCCTTTCTCTATTCTCTGCCTCAATGGTTAAGGCATTTTCTCTTTTTTGGGGGTCATGGCTTCCTCTACTTCAGGGGGGCTTCTCATTGTTTTTACTAGATCTCCTTGTTGTGTCTCCTCTCGAGGTGGAGACTCTTCTTTGGGGGCTCGGTGGATCATTTGGTGGGCCCTGATATGCTCTTCACTATTATTGATCCTTTTGAGTTGGACGTGTTGGTGTGGGTGATGTTGTTGTGATTTTTACTTGTGATCATATGGAGGTGGTTTCTAAGAAATATTATGGCCCTGTAGGTCCTATGGAGGTGGATCTTGTTGTTTTAGCTAATGTTGTTGGCTAGTTATTTTTCCATAGTTTTGGTTCAACTATTGAAGATAGTTGGTTATTTTACCTTGGGTTTGTTTCTGTTGAATATCTCGAACAACTGAGAGGGGGGTGAATTAGTTGTCAATTAAAATATTTTATTTATTCCATAAAGAGATCCGTTAAACTAATACTTAATTACTTAACCATAAACTAATATAAGCATGAGAGAGCACACACATGAAACACTAGATTTGATGTGAAAAACCCAACAGGGGAAAAACCACAAGAATGTTAATTCTCAAGAATAAAACACCTATTAGGGTGACACTGATTAAGGTGATTTTTATAAGGGTAGCTCACTGCCAGAATGCTCACTAGAGGTGGGCTCACTGCCCAGCTAAAACTGCTAGAAAAGGGCTCACTGTCCAGAAGAAGAAGGAAAAATAAAGAATCCACAACTGCCACTAAGCTACAATACCATAAGAGACCTTTGGCTCATTGCCTCCCATACCCAACAACATCATAGCACTACCACACTGCTCAATCACAACTTCACACAACCTCACACAATTCACACCAACATGAGATAGATCTTCTCTTCAATCCACCTGCTTCGTTCATTAATTCTTCATTACAATCATCCTTTATTTATACTAATCTCTTAAATGAGGAGTCTCCCAAGTCGGCCAAAGAATTTACTGGAACACAATTTGAAATAGGTATACACTAAACATTCCCATGGTAGAAAGAAATGAGAAGTGGACCACACCACAATGCACTTCATCAACTAAAACAATATGTTATCCATATGCCACAATCATTGGAGCAAAAATATGACATTCAAGGTCAACTAGACTTGGAATGAACATATCTACAACCATGTATCCAGAACACATCATCACATCCCGAATTAGAATAGCAAAGATAAAGACTTAAACAACATAAATCCAAAAGAAATCTAAAATATCATCATCATAACAAAAAATGCAAAGAAATGTGAAGCACTACAAACATTGTCGAACACCATCATCACTGTATACACTTTTAGAGCACAACTTTCGAAGCACTAAATCATAAGTATGACATCCTAAGGAAACATCCAATAACATACCAAAACCTCATGACTACAACTAAAACATATCAGAAGTATGGAGTACAAACCAATCACTAAAATAGATAATCAGTATGTTGACATCAATGGCAACCATACCGACATGCCATCAACTTCACATTTGCAATGTTGAGTTGATGGCAACATTCATCAACGACAGACACAAACTCATATTCAAATTTTATCAAATGGATGTGAAGTCAACATTTTTGAATGAGGAACTAAAAGAAGTTTACATTGAACAACCAAAAGGATTTAAGTTGTCAGATGATCTGGATATTGTTTGCAGATTGAAGAAGACACTATATGGGTTGAAGCAAGCTCCTAGAACTTGGCATGGAAGGCTAGACAAAATCAAATAAGATCTTAATTGTTGTAGTATATGTGGATGACATAATATTTGAAGGAAACAATGGTATGTGCAAGTAGTTTCCTGAAGAAATGTAAATGTGGATGACATAATATTGTTGTAGAGCTTTGAATTGAATCTAGTTGTTAATGTGTAATTTATTCTAATACATGTCTGTGATAGACATGTTGGCTATGTAAAACTTGTAAAAAAAGTGAAATTTAAAATGTAAGTAGAGAAAATGTGCATGTATATAGATGACCTAAAGACTAATAAATAATTGTATTTTAAAAATTATTTTATAGACAAATGCAATTGCCTCATCTTGGGATGGATATTTTTGATTAATTATTTAATGGTATTAATGTAGAAACTCAAAGTCCTTTTGTAGACTTCCTAGCTTAACCTCAAAAGATTGTAATATGATTTTTTTGAAGCTGTAAAGCATGATATCTAGATTAGGATCCAATAATTAAAAAAAAAGAAATGAAAATGAAAATGAAAAGATATTAAAAATTATTTAAATATATAATTTTTCAAGTTTGTGACACATTATGTTTAAAAATTAAATAAATATTTTTTAAATAATTTTCCAAGTAGACATTCTCTTTCATGATTCATATTAATTTCATAAGAAAAATAAGAGACACGTTGCATCAAGTTACTACCAATAATACTATTATATTAAAGTTGGTTCTTTTGTAATTCTTGTAACAATATTAATATTTGACATCTTTAAATAATAATTTAGAAAATTATGTTTCTATATTGTTCTAGGATAAAAAAAAAAAAATTATTAGTGACATGGAATATTTAGCCTAACCCAAACTAGGTGAAACCACAATCAAGGGATCTCATCCTTGAGATGAACATGCATAACAATTGAAACCCACTTGCATAGTAGTCCACAAGCACACTTTCCCAATGAGGGAATAGAGCATGAGCATGAATGCTTGTAGCATTAATTCTAAGGGTTAAACTTGCAAGCACATCAAATCAATGAAGGCACAAGCTTACAATCACAATGATCCAGTGGGGTTTTGAACCTTGGTAGCCACAACATCAACACCACAACTTAATCATCACACTATGGGATGGACCCATTCTAGAATAATATGTTGTATAACATACAATATATGAAAGTAAACATGGTTAGATTTTCAAAATACACTGAGCTAAAAATTCATATTTTTTTTATCTTGCAACATTAACAATTATCACATTATGCCATTGGTTTCCAATTTTAGCAATGGCTAATCATGTTATTGACCAAAATTACCATATTCTTAGTCAGTATCTTCATTTTTTTGGTGATGGAGAATATTTTACATTGTCATTATTACAAAAGGGTTATTCATGTTTTGGTTGATAAGTTTATTTTAATTACATACAAATTTGGGATTCCATAGTTGCATGCAAAAATTCTAAAGGATCATACAAAATTAAGCATCTTAATCTTCACAATGAATCACCATTAGATAATACACAAAAATCAATCTTTTTTAGAAACCAACTAATTATCATGAATTCTTTCTTTATCTGGTAATTTTATTAAATACATCCCAAGTTGACAATTCAAATTGTGCCTCTCCATGTGAACTATTAGTCTAATTATGATTTTCCAAATGCATTTAGCAATGTAAAGGTTAGAAATCTCCATCTATAAATCAATTAACCATGCAATCAAATCTTTGATTTACATTTCAAGCTTCAAAATTTTCACTTCAAATTTCATCAACACTTTTGATATCCATATTGAAAGTTAAACTAGTTTACATAATATGTAAAGTTTTTTATATTGATTGTTGGAGTGTTTGTTTCTATCTAGCTAAAAAAAAATTGCTTATGCTAATAGATAAGGTCCAACTCTTCTATATGAAAAACCACATTATAAGTGAACAATGATATTAGAGAGCCAAGTGTAAATTGAATCACCTAGATACTAGAATATTTCTATCTTGTACCCTAAGTCAAAGAAAAATATACACAACATTAATACATAGTCATAAAGGTGGAAATATATTTATATTTTTTGTTTAGGTTAAAGTAGATATGACTCCAATATATTGAAGTAGAAACTATAGGTGATCAAAATTTCATAAGTTTTCAATAATAAAATATAAGAATATTTTATGCTTGTTCAGTTAATCAAAAATTAAAATAGAAAGAAAGTTCAATTGAAACCATACCGATTACAGAGTTATGTGTAAATTGTTGAATGTAGACAAAGAAATGTTAGTGTTGATATCTTTAAAAAATCATTAGTAAATTGATTATTCTTTTAACAATACCGAGCATTGAATGACATGATCTATTGTTTAGTAATGTTATTGGAGTTAGTTGTTATAGATGAAAACATGAAAAGATACTAATTTTGAAGTTAAAGTTCCAAGAACCACTACTATTGTTTTGAACTTGGTGAGGCTTCTGTTAAAGCTTTAAACTGGCTGGATGAGATCGTTGAATGGTGAAGCAGATCATCTTCTAAGACATTAGGGCCTCATTTTTTTCACAACCTCCCTGTTTGAAAGAGAGAGGACACTTGATCTGAGCTATGGCAAGGCTAATCAAAACTAGAGGGACAAGTACGATTGAGCCTCTGGCCACAACAAATTCTTACAAAAAGGTTCAAGAAGCACATAATGCGTTGGGAGACTTAAATTTCCATGGTCGATACAATCTGCAAAATATTGATAGAGTGGTAGATGTGTTCCAATGTGGCAAGTTAGCAATTCTTATTGTAAACGTTCACCAGATTCAATGAATGTGGACTGCTCTAATCACGCGATTGAATTCCAGGACTTTTGTTCTTTGTGCTCAGAAGATCCGGAATTCCAGATGTTTTTTCCATCGTTCCGATGTCACAGCTTACGTCGAGCTCGGCATAGAGGAGCATTCTTGTATTAGACCCGCCTAGTTTTCACTTCATACTAAAAGTGTGTTTGCGATGCCATCACAGCAAACGTCGATCTCCGCATAGAGGAGGATTATTATATGAGACCCGCCTCCTTCCATTACATAATACTAGTCTTAAAAGTGTGTTTGGTGGGTAACAAGATCAAATTTTGTGAGTAAAAATGGTGAATGCGTGGTTTTACAAGGAGTATGGATCTGTAGACGTTCTGCAGTTTGGGGAAATCGAAGCTTCAAGTGCAGGGCCGGGCCACGTTTTGATTAAAGTTCGGGCAGCTGCTCTCAATCCTGCGGATTACAAGATTCGCCAATATGGCATGGGCCGCAGCGCGGATGCCCCTTTTCCTGTATTCACAACTAAAACCTCGTTTATTTATTGTTTTGGATTTCATTGATTAAAGGTACATTAAATTTCTCCTTTTTGTTTCCCAGGTAGTGCCGGGGTTTGACGTGGCAGGCGTGTACATTGTAGACATTGCACCCTTACCTCCGCATCTGAGAGCAGTGCAGTTTATTGTGAAGCCCCGAGGCAGCAACCTGGAAAGGCTAGGCAAATACATAGAGAGTGGGAAACTGAAGGCTGTGATTGACCCAAAGAACCCGTATACTTTTTCTGATGTTTTGGAGGCATTCAAACACCTAGAGAGCGGGCGAGCGAGAGGAAAGATTGTGATTTCCCCCATTGAATGAGTTGTAGGCGTAGACCGTCCTTGCCTAGTAGATCTGGATCTCTTCTTATCTGATAAAGAGAGTTATCAGACTCGACATTTTCATTTCGCTCTTAATCGGAACAGATAAATAAAGAGCTTTGGATATGTTAAAGATTGAGGCACCCGAGGCACCTCGAATGAGGACCAGGGTGTCTATGTGTGCGTCTATTCTGGTTTCAAAACGGCAGTACGGATTGACTAACACGCGTGTTAGTCGCGCGTTTTACACCGTTGATTTTGCAATAAACGGCTGCGATTGACTAACACGTCGCTATCACAATGTACGAAGGGTTTGTTTTTGAGCCAGAATAGCTTCAGCCGTGTGTCGGAGGCGCTGTGCGCGCACTACGGTGCAGTCCGGGCAATGAAAAAAGGCTTCTTTTGAGGAGGTGAAGAGGGAAAGTGCAAGGTAGGTATATAAAATAGAACAGGAGAGTGGGCAGAAGGAGGCAGGGACCAAAATGATGTCACCAAACGCGTAAAATGGGTGGATGACAGGCTGTGTTTGCATTGGATACCGCAACTTTATGCGTTCCATCGATCTCTCGGAGATCAGAGGTCCTCCTTGGATTTCAATTATGCGCACCTCACATTCACACAGTTCATATGTGAAATTTTACATCTAGTTAATCAAAATGTTCGTATACAAAAATCTATTTTTGAAACAGTTTGACATGCAAATGACGGGTAAATGCATGAAATATGCCATGTTTCAGCTTTTGTGGAGGTGTTATTTTATTACTCCAAATAAAATAGAACCCTCGTCACTTGTCTCCAGCTAGATTCACAACTTTTTGTATGCAGGACTTTCATGGATTTGTATTCTTGGTGTTTAGTATTTTAGAATAACCCATTCTCTTCTATTATAAGATATCTCTCAGCATATTTTACATATATTTTTTAAATATAAGTATACTAGTTTAGTTCAATTTAAATGAGTGAAGTGTTTATTAAGAGAACCAATTTTATGAAATTTAAGAATATATTTTTTAAAGCTATGAGATTTCCACAATCCATTTTGCATTTCTAGTGTATTTTTTTCTGGATTCGATTGTGTGTATATTTTTCCATCAACGTTTCGAATCACACTCCGTGATTCATCATCAGGATGAAAAGAATTCCCAAGACATGAAAGATGTTGAGTTGCAGATTTGAGGCAAAATATAAAGAGGAGAGGGGTGGGGGAAGGCACGCGAAACAAGGATAGAGGAAAGAAAAAAGGAAAAGACCACTTGAAGGATGGGAGACCTAAAAAACTCCAAGGGATAAACCACCCACAGAAAAGAAAAAAGGAAAGCCAAGCACCACCTTCAAAACCACTAAAAAACAAAAAAGAAAAAAAGAATTTGGGACAAAAATTAAAAACTAAAAGAATAAATAAATGATTATAAATACATAATGGAATATACGCAAAGGCATAAACCAAAAGACAAAAACCCAGAAACAAATAAGAAAAGAGATATTTACAATTCCAAAAGATATGAGCATATAAAAATAAACACAAGCTGAGGTCTAAAAGCAAATATAAACTAGAAAATAAACAAATAGGTAAATAGACCAAAGGGGGAGAGGGAGACGCACAAATGAAGAAGAAAGAGGGGGAGAAGTCAAGGAGGGGGGCGGGGATGACGCTGGAGGGCAAGAAGAAGAGGGTGCCACGAGATGCTAAGGTTTAACCCATCGTCTTGATTAAGATTGGATGGGTGCTGAATGATAGCAATGGCCTCTTTAACTTTCCTCTTGAAAAAGTTGTTCTCCCTACACAATACCTGAGTGTCCTCCAAACAGATATGATGCTTGGTAGTTGATGAATGCTCAGCTAAGGCTGATTTGAGGGCACGTTCATGCTTAATGTCGGCACTATGCTCTTTTATTCGAGTCATGAACGAACGACCTGTTTCTCCAATGTATGGAGTTCCACAGGAGCATACAATCTTGTATACACCTGACTCTAAAAAGGCATCCCTAGTGTCCTTAAGCGGTGGGGCATGCCTCTTGATGGTGGAAACAGGTTTGAAGGCACAACGGAGACCTTTTTTCCCAAGGATTTTTGAGATTTTGTGAGAAATGCCTTCAACATAAGGGAGAGAGACATACGTGGCCTGAGATGGAGAGGGCACGGGATTCGAGATGGAAAGGAAATGAGATTTAGCTTGGAGGAAGGCCCTAGTGATCTGCTTGTTCGAGTTATCCTTATCACAAATCCGGTGGGCTCTTAAAGCCAAGGTTTTGAGGATCCCAACTTTCTGGCTCTGGTGGTGATGAGAAGACGAATGAAGATATAAGTCAGTGTGGGTAGTTTTGTGAAACACCTGACGACCAAGGGATCCGTCAGGCTTTTTACAGATTAAGACATCGAGAAAAGATAAAAGGTTGTTGGATTCAAGTTCTTTGGTGAAGGTAATAGACGGAGAAATGTTGTTGAGGTGAGTATGAAATTCCTCTAACATGTCCAAGCCGTGGGGCCAACATACATTGGTGTCATCCATATATCGTTTCCACCATTTTGGCTTGAGGGGGAAAGAATGTAAGGCCACCTCTTCAAAATGTTCCATGAATATGTTGGCAATGACCGGCGAGAGAGGGGAGCCCATGGGTACCCCGTCAACCTGTTCATAGATAACGCCTTGGAAGGCGAAGAAGGTTGACCTTAAGCAAAGTTCCACCAAAGAGGCGATTTCCTCATTGACCTTATGCTTGACAATCTCTATGGAGTCTAGAATAGGGACCTTGGTGAAGAGGGACACCACATCGAAGCTCACAAGAGTGTCTTGAGGGTCCAACTTGGTGTCCTTGATAAACTGGACAAATTGGTTGGAATCTTTGATGAAGGAGTTGGAGTTACCAACAAGCGGAGAGATTAATTTGGCAAGAAAAGCGGCTAACTTGTAAGTCGGAGACCCAATGGTATCGACAATGGGTCTCAAAGGAATGTTGGCTTTGTGAATTTTTGGGACCCCATATATACGAGGGGTCACTTCCTTAGACGGAAGAAGACGAAGTTTGGTAGAATCATCCAATGAGGAGTTGGAAATAGCAGATCTAACTGCCTTCAAAATCTTCGGGCATGGGTTACGAGACAAAATTTTGTAACTGCTGGAATCCGAGAGGAGGATTTCCATTTTGGCCAAGTAATCTGGTTTGCTCATAATGACCGTGGCATTACCTTTGTCAGCTCTTGAGATGATAAGGTCATTATTATGCATTAGATTATTAAAGGCCAACAGCTCAGCTTTAGGGATGTTGAATTTAGGAGGTTTAGCATAACGAAGCGCTACAGCACAATCTTGTCTAACCTCTTCAGCAATATCAAGGGGAAGGGTACGCACCGCATTTTCGATCTCGATGAGGAAGTCGATGTGCGGAATGTTGCGGGGAGTCAAGGCAAAGTTAAGACCTCGCTTGAGGAAGTTAAAAGCGAGAGGATCAATGGGGGCGGGAGAGAGGTTGACAACAAGTTTGGACTCCCAATTACTAATGGGGTTAAGGATAGGAGCTGACCTAGGACGAGTGCCAAGATCCAAGGCGGGGGGTGGGGGGGCCGAAAAGACATTAGGACAAGACTGCAAGGAATGGGATGAGTTCACAACAAGGGGAATGGTCGGGCAAGGATTACGTGGAGGAAGATGAGCCACGGAGGATGTGTCCACATCCTCCGTAGGAAGAGTCGGGTGCGGCTGGGCACATGGGCATGAAAGACTAACCTCACGTGCCTCAACCGGGTGATGGGACAGAGGAGGAGTGGCTCGAGGTTGGAAAAGTCTGCAAGCTATGCAACCACAAAAATAGGAAATGGCAGAGCAATTAAAGCAAAAGGCACGAGATTGGATAACCGGGGAAGAGGACAGCGTACCAGGGGTTGACCGAGGAGAGCCGTTGCTGAGGAGCCGTTGGTGAATTGCAGGTTGAGCTATGGCGGTGGACGAACCCAGAGGTGTGGCTGCATCTCCAATCTCCACGGTGATATCTACTACGCTCTCAGGGAACTTGACAAAATGCTGCAGCGGACAAGAGTGGAGGGGAAGAATCGAAGACTGGGAGACACCCGTTTCTGCCAAGTTGATGGACGCCTGGGGAGAATGAATGTGGTGGACCACCGTTTCTGCTGCAATCTCAACTGTGAGGTGACCTAGATCCTCTGGAGGAGTCGAAGATCGATCGAGGTTCCCACGAGCCTAGTCCATGGATGCCTCACGATTAAGAAAGTGGAGGGTAGCGGCTTCTGCACTCTCTGCTAGTGACCGATTCGAGGTGGAAGAGTCCCGAGCTGGGTCCGAGCATGAACTACGAGAAGAGGGAGCTAGGTCAACAGAGAGGGAAGGAGGGGGTGGAGGAAAAGGGAAGGGGGTAGGTGGAGAAACCGAAGCGTGGGGGTTAGACAGAGATGGCGATGAATGAGGAGGAATAGAGGAGGCTGGATAACATTGGCCAGATGGAGAAGAGGAATGGCTCCCTTGTTGACGGCGCTGGAGATTGTAGAATTTCCTCTTCTGTATTTTACTGCATTCTTCTTTGTGGCCCGAAGCCCTTGCGTATGATGTCAAGTCTAAGCGAAGCCACAGATCAGGTCGAAGAGATGAAGCAAGTTCCAGATGCAGAGGAAGTAACCTGGAATTTAAGAAATCAATAGCTCTCCTTGTGGATTTAATGACCGATCTGAGTAGAGAAAGACATGCCCGAGAGAATATGGATTTGGTGTAGGGACTCCAAAGATGGTGAGATATTTTCACGAAGGAGGGGATCAAACGACAGTCTCTGCACCTTTTAAGAAAAGCCAAATCTGCAACTCTCTTTGCTAGTTTGATTCTTAGGAATTCCAGCTGCTTAGATTTCATAGATAGTTCCCTCCCATGAAGGGTATCGATTAAAGCTATGAGATTTCCACAATCCATTTTGCATTTCTAGTGTATTTTTTTCTGGATTCGATTGTGTGTATATTTTTCTATCAACGTTTCGAATCACACTCCGTGATTCATCATCAGGATGAAAAGAATTCCCAAGACATGAAAGATGTTGAGTTGCAGATTTGAGGCAAAATATAAAGAGGAGAGGGGTGGGGGAAGGCACGCGAAACAAGGATAGAGGAAAGAGAAAAGGAAAAGACCACTTGAAGGATGGGAGACCTAAAAAACTCCAAGGGATAAACCACCCACAGAAAAGAAAAAAGGAAAGCCAAGCACCACCTTCAAAACCACTAAAAAACAAAAAAGAAAAAAAGAATTTGGGACAAAAATTAAAAACTAAAAGAATAAATAAATGATTATAAATACATAACGGAATATACGCAAAGGCATAAACCAAAAGACAAAAACCCAGAAACAAATAAGAAAAGAGATATTTACAATTCCAAAAGATATGAGCATATAAAAATAAACACAAGCTGAGGTCTAAAAGCAAATATAAACTAGAAAATAAACAAATAGGTAAATAGACCAAAGGGGGAGAGGGAGACGCACAAATGAAGAAGAAAGAGGGGGAGAAGTCAAGGAGGGGGGCGGGGATGACGCTGGAGGGCAAGAAGAAGAGGGTGCCACGAGATGCTAAGGTTTAACCCATCGTCTCGATTAAGATTGGATGGGTGCTGAATGATAGCAATGGCCTCTTTAACTTTCCTCTTGAAAAAGTTGTTCTCCCTACACAATACCTGAGTGTCCTCCAAACAGATATGATGCTTGGTAGTTGATGAATGCTCAGCTAAGGCTGATTTGAGGGCACGTTCATGCTTAATGTCGGCACTATGCTCTTTTATTCGAGTCATGAACGAACGACCTGTTTCTCCAATGTATGGAATTCCACAGGAGCATACAATCTTGTATACACCTGACTCTGAAAAGGCATCCCTAGTGTCCTTAAGCGGTGGGGCATGCCTCTTGATGGTGGAAATAGGTTTGAAGGCACAACGGAGACCTTTTTTCCCAAGGATTTTTGAATCAATTATTTTAAATCAATTATTTTAATAGCATTAAACAAATAAGGTATTATAAGGGATGTTTACATAAGTATTTAGAAAATTTTACTGAAATATTTTAAATTTTATATTAAATATTAATTTTAATTCAGATTAAATGTTAATAGTGGGATGCTAGATGAAAAGGACATCACATTGTCTCAAATGTACTTGCATTAATTATCATTTTTATTTCAATCTTTATGACAAGAGTTCAAATAGAATATTAAATAGTATAGTAAAACTATTAACATTCTATGTGTTTCGTACAAATCAATCTCTTAAATATGGAAGTATGGATAAATCACAATTTGATGGATATAAATGTATGCCTTGTTTGCCTTGGCTAAAGTTTGAATACAAAGAAATATTTGAGTTACAATTTCAAGTTATTAAATTTTACTTATATAAAAACTCAAATTATGATATCATTTTATTAGTTTTGGAGTTTTTTAATGTGATATAAGGTAGGTGGCACAAGTATATATTAAGATTAAGGTGTCATTCACTTTGTAGTCATATATATTATGCATGTACCTCCAACATTAGGAAAGCGTCTCTGTGCATTTAGGGTGGAATTAGAAATTATTTTGTAATTTAACTTTTTTGAAATCTTGATGACAATTGTCATATGCATTCATGAAGAATATGTAACACAGTCGTGGCAGTTATGATTGACTTTTGGATCACTAAATACCTATTTCTAATTCTACATTTTAGGATTGAGGAGTGGGAATCTTGCATGACAAGATGGGGTTTCACATGAGTTGGTTATTCCATTATGGAGTGTTACAGTTTAGGAGTTGAGTTGTCAAATTTTATGACATCTAAGATGCTTTCTCCATTATATTTTCTATTTAGGGGGGGCACTTGATTGTGCCCATATGAAGTCTCCAATGCATTTGTTATTCTTGGAAGATGACCTCCAATGGATGTGGGGTTTATTTATGATTTTTTCATCTTTTTTGTGTTAATATATTGAGGGAATGAGATAGTTTTAGAATATTTTTTATGGGTATACATATGCTATTATAGTGAATTATTTTAATGTGTGGATGCATATCACATTATATGTGTTATCAATTTTAATGGTAGCATATCACATTATATAGAGGAGAAAACCATAATTTGAGTTTGTGGTGCATGAAATAACACATAAAATATTTGTGATTGTGATAGGTTTTAGATGGATAGGTGTGTGAAAGAGTTGCTGGAGTCACCCCTAATTTTAGCATTGCCCTATGGTCATCAAGCCCTACTAAAGAGCTAGGTCTATCACTATAAGCCTTAAACCCTAAACCCTTAGCTTTATTTGAATTCTATGTTGACCAATTCTAAATTGTCAACTCCTTTTAAGCCATGACTTCATGTATAACCAACCCCTTTGGCCTAGTGGCCAGTTAGTTATGTGTGTCAATATTTCCTCAATCATCGTGTTTTTGTATAAGGTTTTAATCAATGATCATCACTACATCATGATTTCCAAATCTATCAAATCTATCAAAGATGTACTAATGCACCAATCAATAATTTGTATAGATAGTGGTACTTAATTCATAGGTTTGACAAGGTAAATGCCCCATTTTTTATTCGAGCATGGAAGCATAGTGTTAGACTTATCCCAAAGAATATTTTTCTATTGTTATGCTAAGCTAACTTGTATTAGGCGGGCTCCATCCAAGTAAGCGAAGACTCAAGCATAGCGCAAGAGTGCATATGTGATGGTGTGGGCCTCGAGAAGGCTTACATGTAGTTGCACTATTGGAACAAATAGAGCTAAGATGAATGACTCTAGGGGTGACAAGCTTTGATTGGTTCATATCATTTCAAGTGTCTCAAATGTATTTTTTGGATCTAATCTTCGAATTGTAGCCATTGATTTGTCATAATATTAATGCATCAATGATCAACATTTGAAGTTAGAAACACCTTGTTCTGCTTTATTGGCCAAAGAACTATGTAGTATTGACATTTTGATAGAAAATTTGATCAATTTTTGCCTATTTCTTGCATTATAAACATGATTCTAACCGTTTAATCAAGAAAAATACATTGCAATCAATATTTGTATGCAAAATTGAGCTCTTTATGACTATAATTGACGAACTAGGGTTTATAAGTGCATAATATTTGTAAGTGCATAATTGATAGAACTTTCAAGTGTTTTATTTTCAATTGCTCCTAATTACCTTGTATTTGTGTAGTGATCACAATTAACATATAGATTGAATTTTGCTGCTAATCCTTGTCATTTCTAAGAAACCCTAGTGCACAAACAAACCCTTAGTACACAAAAATGGCTAGAACAATTAAAGAAAACAAAGGATTAGAACAAGACTTGTTGATCCAATGCCTTGAGTCTACCAAGAAGCCAATAGACTTGTCAAAGGGGAAGAAGGACAAGAAGGAAAATTGATGAAAATTTTATAGATGCCTTAAGAGGAATCAGAGATGTAGATGTGCTCACACCTGGTTGGTCACTATTTAAGCATTGGTAGAGGAAGATAATGACACAATTTCCTCTTAATAATGGTTGGTACTTGGAAATAGGGATGGTCATGGCACTATATGTGTTCGTTAATGCTAAATTTATTTGAGGAACAGAAAATAGGTATGATGTGAAGTGAAAAAAAGTATTGCAAACCAATGGTAGTTCACTTCTTCATGTCCCCTCAATGGTTCCTACTACTTCAATGGCTTTGGCCCCCTTTCGACCCTTGTTTAGAGCTGGCCCCTCCTATCTTAGATCCATTTCCCCCCTTCTAGCTCTCCTTAGCTTTTCTTATTTGGCCCCCTAATGGTTTCCACATATACTTTGACTTGGTTAGCCCCTTCTCTAGACCTGGCTCCCCCTATCCTCTCCTCACCTCCCTCTATCCCTTCCACTTATTTTGGATTCAACTCTATTTGGTTTTCCCCCTCCTTCTTATTATCTCCTAGCTTCCCTATCAACGAATGTCTTAGTTGTCCTACCCTCTCTTCCTATTTGTATGTTCCCTCCCCTCCCTATTTCTCTCCCCCAAGTTTCCCTCCAAAACAAGTGACCGAGTTGACGAGATATCTTCCCCTATCACAACCTCGGTCCCTCTTCTTTGTCTTTGAAGCTCTACTTCAAGAAGACTGTTGATGTTGGTGTGTTCTCCAAGCATGGTAAAAATCCATCTCTAGAACTCTTTTGCTAGAGATCTGTTGCCAGTGGAACCTAAAGTACATTGGAGCAGGTGGGTTCCAAAATATCTAAAATATGGTTATTATATCTTAAAACATTAGAGGATCGAATGGTCCTCATAAACAAAATATCATCAATAATAGTTAAAAATTATAAGCCTAATATATTTTACTCAGGCAAGAGACTAAAATGAGTGTTGAAGCCTTTGAAAAAGATAGTAGGCATATTTGGCCCTTCTCTTAGGTTTGCGTTGGTGATGTAGATGATTCTTCTAGTGGGATTGCCTCTCTTTTGAATCCTAACTTGTTTTTGGGGAGGTCTTCTCCAAGGATAAGCATTCTCTCAATGTTTTTCTTAATTAATCTTGTGGATCACGTTTTGAATGAATTATGACCAATATTTTTGCACTGAAAAATATTGTCCACATCATGTTGTTAAACAATTACATACATATGTTTTTTTAGATTTGTTTTTTATATTGATAAGCAATAAAACAAGGGTGTTGACCCTATAGACAAACATCTTGTAGGCAGCTTCAACAAGCCATTAATAACACATTAATAGTCTAGTCAATAATATCAAAAGAAGTCAAAAGTTAAAAAACATTTGGACAAGATCTGAGAGAGGGCCAAGACCCTTGTCTCTAAAAGACCCCAAAACCCCAAAATGTCTCCACCTCAATAGAAGACAATGGTAGGGATCTTGGAAATCGAAAAAACTCAAACTTTGAATGAGCAACTAAGGGCAATCAAACAATCTCCACCTCCTAGGAGAAATTAAAGGAACAACCAATGAGAGCACAACTCTTGCCCAAAACTAGATCTCCAAGATTGTATCCACCTAAATAGGACAATCACCAAACTTGCAGA
Source organism: Cryptomeria japonica (assembly GCF_030272615.1). NCBI lineage: Eukaryota > Viridiplantae > Streptophyta > Pinopsida > Cupressales > Cupressaceae > Cryptomeria > Cryptomeria japonica. The sequence goes on from NC_081413.1 coordinate 686,500,449, forward strand.
AGAAATGTCCACCTCAATAGGATTGTTAGGAGTGCTGGTAGAGGCAAGGCAACTCCACCTCAATAGGAATATTTGAAGGAAAAAGTTGAGAGTGTGCAATCGAGGCCCCAAGTTGGAGCCCCAAGACCACAACCACCATGAACCAGGATCACCTTCCAACTCATAGAAGCAATATCCACTTCTATAATATTGTAAAGGGTGCAAGTACAGAGAAAAGGCAATGGGAGGCCCATCCATTGCCCATCAAATGAATAGTAGTAGAAATAGTGGCAAAGAGCCCTCTACCAATAAAACCCAACTCTCCTCCATCTAAAACAGAGCCATATTAGTAACCAACTCTCGACACCAAGAGCTATTCAGAGTAGAAAGGATACCACAAAGAGCACCAATCACAAAAAAGGGGTTGAGATTTTGCACCTCCTCAAAGCATGAAGTAGAGAAAAGAAACCAATGGGTGGCTCGCATGAAAGGATTTTCAATAACACAAATGTTAAATACCCCAATCCAACCTTCACCATAAGCACAACCACCATAAAGTTGATTATAGAAACAAAGAAAATGGAAACACTAACTCTACTAGCACAAGAGGCCTAGAGCTAGGCACCTTGGGTGAGAACAAACTTGGAGAACACAATCCTAGGGCAAAAAGAAAAATAGAGAAATAAAGGGATGACCTCCATTAATGTACTATCAGACTTCATCTCCAACATGTGTAGCAAATAGGCATAGAACACTGACATAGACCACCATAACACCTCTCTTTCCATCTAAAACAATGAAGACACAAATACTACTAGCACCAAAGGCACATCTTTTGTCTTCTTGCGGAGAGCTAGAGGAAGGTTTTGTGAAATAGTATAACCACAAACCACTGGGGATTTGTCCTAGCAAGAAAAAATGCAAGGGCCTTTGATCCCACAATTGTCAAATTTGCAATAGAGAAACTCTCCCCATCTTCAACATTGTAGGACGAAAATTCACCCAGAAAAATATTTTCCAAAATAGAAACCATGACAAAGTCGTAAACATAATTCATTCTAGAGGAAACCCTAGCATCCAAAAATAAATGGACTCTAAGCACAAAAATCCAACTCAAAACAAGATAGGTAACATATCCTTTGCATTTAGCAGCAATAGGATCACTAGCGAAAATAACTACAAAGCCCAGAGAGGAAGCATCAACAACATTAGCAAAGGCTTTCATGAGATTGTTGCAATACACAAGAGCACAAAAGAATTTGAATCCCCAATTAAGGATTATTTGGATAGAAACATGGGACCAGAAAGGCCATTGGCAAGATAAGTGGATTCATCCATCTAGGTAGGTAAAGAAGAGGACTCCAAAGGAGACACAATGGGTTTGAGAACCAGAGCCAATAAACACTTTGCAAACACAAACAAAACCATATGAATAGAACAACAAAGGTCGTAGCCAAAATGTTGACTAACTCTAACAAAAACAAGGGCAACGAACCCCACACAAACCATAATTATCTATCACAAGGATAAAGCCCACAACCATAAACAAACACAAAATAGAAATAACAACTCCCATATCCACATAGGAACACTAAGAGCAACCAAATTTGTATCTTGAAAATCCTCCTCATCATTGTCTATTTCATCTCCCCCCTCTCCTGCAACACCCTCACCATTTGAAATACCACTACCTCTTGCGTTCCTACTCATCGGTTCTAAATTTTTAAATCTTGGTTATAAATTGCCTATTTTGTTCTCGCTCATCATTCTAAATTTGTAAACCTTGGTTGTAAGCTCTATAGACAAGAAGCCTCACTATTTCACCAAGGGTCAAGGAAAGCAACTCTCCATTATTGACATTGTGGAGAGTAACCTTGTGAGGTATGAACCTTGGTTGTTGCCTCTACTGACAAGAAACTCCATTATTTCACAAAAAGATCTCCCCTACTTTTCAAATTTGTTACAAATTGTATTTATAAATTAATTAAATATTTTAAAAACCAATTTTTAGAATAAAGTTTCTCTTCTACAATCCATATTAATTTCATAGGAAAAAGTATACAATATAAGATTGTTTTTATTATAGAACAAACAGGTTTTGAAGGGACCTAAAACCCTTTAACAAAAACTATAACAGAAAGTTGTTGAGAGAAAAGCCCATAAAAAGGTATCCCAAAGTAGAAAAAGACCCGCAAAACACCAAAAGATAGCAACAACGACAACAAAAGGAAAAACTGATACAATTTTTTTAAGGGCCTTCATGGCCTCAATTTCCAGTTGAGTCATGTTTAGGGCAATTTCCTTCAGCTCCTGAATATCATAACTGGCAGATTTATTCTTCAAATTAGCTCAAGTTCTTTTACTCAGGCCACCCATCTCGCCCTTTTTTTTCTCCAAGATTTCCACATCTGCCAAAGCACCTTCTTGGTGAAGAGATTCTAGCTTACCTACCATGGTTTTTATGATTTCAGCAAAGTTTTTCACCACTTTGTGACTGTATGAGACCAAGGAAATCAGATTCTCATTAACCTTCTAAAACTTATTTTCCACCTGGCCCAGTCTTCCTTCAAACTCTTTCTTGAGTTTATCTTCTAGGTAGGAAATCCTGCTATCATAATTTTTTTTCATGTTAGTAACTATGACCACAATTTTCTACATAGAGTCCACGATTAATTTTCTTTGCTCCATCACCCATTGTTCTGCAACCTGATTATCATGTCTACTATTCATTGCCCTAGTTTTAAAGTTCATGTCTTTGATCTCATGAAAAGTCCATTTGAACATTATGAAATTACCCACTATACGACATCACGAGTGATAGCTAGAATATCATCTGGATTCTCCTTATCTAGGTTGAAGAAAGAAGAATTGGCATTAAGATCATTCGAGAAAGGAGGTTTATTATTGTGAGGAGGGGCCTGGACAATCTTATCTAGTAAGGGTTTATTGGAAGGTCGAGACTCCGAATTAGAGACAAAAATAGGGGATGCTTTGCCTGTCTTATTTTTATGGCCAGTCTTTAGAGGAATCAACCCTCGACTCCAACTCCTCCTTATCCGAGGAGAGCCAAACATACCCTTGTTCTTCGGATTAACTTGACCCATTAGGAACCCTAGAGGAGGGGGAAGGCAAAGTTCTTATATGTTCATAAATAAAATAAAAACCAAATCCCCATGAAGGATAGGGGAATTTTTGTTCTTTCAATGATCCTTGATACTAGCATTAATGGAAGCCATCAAATAAAAAAGAAAAGAAATGCAGAGTATGTGCCTAAAATGATTGAGTACAATATAATTTTTTTTTAATTAAGGTAAACCAGTTTTACAAGGACCCGAAACCCAAAAGTTTTACAAAATCCAGAGAATAAGCATCTTAGACCATAACCAGCAGCAACAACAAAACCAACAGGGGCCAAGCCCACAAACTAGCCTAAAACACAAAAAAGACTAAGACCAGAATCCTACTTATAAGAATGCACCAGATCTGCATTCTTCTGAATGACTTTCCTGTTGATATCCTCCAACTCATCCATGATAAATCTAGAGCTGCCTTGCTTCTAGTTCTTGCTCCTGGTACGGGTACACAAACCTGTTGTAGTATGGGGACAAGGAATCTGACCATCAACACCCTTCACTTTCTTTTTCTACTTGGAGTCCAAAGGAGTCACACTGGCAATGGGATCAACCTTGTAATCGACAATCATATTATTGACCCTCATCAAGCCTTCCGAACTATTATTCATGGCGGCCTTGCTGAACTATTATTCATGGCGGCCTTGTTGAACTATTATTCATGGCGGCCTTGCTGATCTCAACCAAATTTTTCAAACTTCCTTTGCTTTCTTCCACACTCACCTCCAAAATCCATATTCTTCTTTCATGATTAGATTTCATCTTGTCCATGTCCTCGCTAACTTTCTGGGTCAACTAGAGGATTTTCTCCATTTTATTGGGGTCACAGTTATCCGTAAAAGTATCCACAATACCCTTTATACCCTCTTTTAACACTTCAATCTCCATGCCCATCTTCCGGAGACAATCCAACTGATTGTTGGCTGCAAGGGAAATGCAATCATACAAATCTGGGTCAATGACAACCCTCCCCTATTTCCCAAGATCAATGTCAATGGAAATCTCAATCTTAATCTTTTGTTCACTATTTATATTGGCTCCCCCCTTTCCAAATTTGGGCTTCTTAGACTTGGGAGAAACAAAGTCAGTAGGCTAGGTCCCCAGATTTTTATAATTGCTAGTAGCCCACCTAGGGGGCTTGTTGCGCCTACTACTACCAGTTCCAAGGGTAATCTTCTGAATGGGGCCCTCACTAGTAGGCAGCCAATACTCAGGATCATCAGACAAATCTTGATCCTGGCACTCCTTGGCCAACCCACTATCTTCCCCTTCCAAGTTCGTGTCAGAAACCACCTGAACCTCTGGTTTGGAAGAAGAAACATGGGTTTTCAAAATAGGGGAAGGATTGACTTCATGGGCCTTGGCATAATCCGTAATCGGGTGAATAAGGCCCTCATGGAGGATTGGATTATCCATATTTTCAGCATGTTTCTCCAAACTATGCCTTAAAGAAGATAGAAGATAAAACAGAATGGAAATTTTCCTATCATACCTGAAGTGATTCAAAATAACAAAGTGGTAGGAAAAAATGCTCACATACCGACCATCAAGACTGATGTATCTCATGATAACCTCCGCCACATCGGCCCAAGGCGTTTGAAGATCCTTCCAGTTATAGCCACCATCAGCCATCTTCTGAACCCTATTCTACTCCTTCTGCTTGTCAAAGAAAGTGGAGATATTTTTTTCAACAGATTTCTGTTCTTTATAAAACTTCCTTCCCTCCGTCATATTGTTAATCATATTATCAAAATTAATTTTATTAAAGGTCATACTATAAGCAATTGCTTCGTGGTGTACAATGGGTACACCGAAGAGGTTTGGAACTTTAGTTAGAGAAAATGTTGGCCTATATTTTGAATATTTTTTATGTATTACATGAGGTTAATTGGTAGGTCATTTAGAAAATGATGTTTTTTGTCCAAAAAAGGTCTTAATTGAGAAGTTATAGCTTCAAACCAACTATGCATCAACTTACAAAGATTTAAACGCATTTACAACAAAACCTATCTATTATGAAGATGATTAAGCTTTATTACCAATAAGCTCATGTTATATTTGCAATAAGGAGAGAGGGGGGTAAGGAGATAGAGATAAAGAGAGGAAAATAGAGAGGGATATGAAGAGGAGAGAGAGAGAGAGAGAGAGAGAGAGAGAGAGAGAGAGAGAGAGAGAGAGAGAGAGAGAGAGAGAGAGAGAGAGAGAGAATTGATATCAATATATAGAGGGAGAAAGAGAGAGATAAAGGTATAGATAGGAAGTGATATATGTTGAGAGGTACAAAGGGAGAGATAGAAAGATAAAGATATAGATATGAAGCGATATATGCAGAAAGGTAGAGATAGAAATAGATACAAGGTAGACATAGATGGAGAGATAATGAGATAAAGATAGAGGGAGAGAAGAAAGAAAAAATATGGAGAGATAGAGAAAGAGAGGCAAAGATATATATATATATATATATATATATATATATATATATATAGAGAGAGAGAGAGAGAGAGAGGGGGAGGAGAGGGATGGACGGATAGATAGAGGAAAATATGTTTAGATATATGGAGAGAGAAGAAAATAGAGGTAGAGACAAATATTGAGGTAGTGGAAGAGAGGGAGAGATATAGATAGAGAGGGATATGGAAAGATATAGGGAGACAAATAGAGGGATGGAGAGATAGAGGTAGAGGTAGAGAAAGATATAGATAGAAAAAGATAGAGAGATGAGTTAGACAGAAAGGATGAAAGATAAAGGGAGAGTCAGAGTGAATAAGAAAGATGGATAATGAAATATATGGAGGGGGGGGAGAGATAGGGAGATAAAGATGGAGTAAGGGTGAGGGAAAAAGAAGGTGATAGAGACAAGCAATATAGAGAGATTTATACAAAGAGTGAGAGAGATATATAAAGATAGATAGAGGGAAATATGGATTATGTGTCTATATGAGTGAAAGAGAAATACAAAGAGAGATAGAGAGGGATATATATATATATATAGTCATGCTAAATATATTATTACATATTCGATATATGAACATATATATATATATATATATATATATATATAGTCATGCTAAATTTATTATTACATATTCGATATATGAACATATATATATATATATATATATATATATATGAACATATATATATATATATATATATATATATATATATATATATATATATATATATATATATATATATATATGTTCATTTTAGAAAATTTCTTTAGTAAATAAAAAATATATATTTATATAATAGGTTCATTTTAGAAAATATATAATTTAATGACATACTTAAGGCTCCATAAATTTATAAATTTGATAAATTAAATTGTTCAAATTTAATCTTCTAACAATAAGCTATAAGAGTCTTGTAAAATATAAAATGTTATTCATTTTAAATATGATATTGCATGAAATTTTTTTATCCTCATGAAAGTCATATAGTTAACGAACGCGTAAAAAAATGATTTTATTTTATTTTTAATTTGAAAAGAGATATCCATTTATAATAGATTTTGGATAAGGATAGGATACTCATTTATTTTTTATTTTTTATTTGAGATAAACATCTCATTTAAAAAATAATAATTTGAATCATTATTGAGTGGCAGTCTTAAAAGAGATTTTTTTTATTAGTCATATGGTTAACTTATATAGGAAATGTGTAAGAATTTGATTTGATTTAATTTTTAATTTAAAAAGAGATATCCAATTATAATAGATTTTAGATAAGAATAGGATACTCATTTATTTTTTATTTTTTAATATTATTTGAATAGACATCTGACTTGAAAAATAACAATTTGAATCATCATTTGAGTGGCAGCCTTAAAAGGAATTTTATTTTTTCAATACGACCAAATATCTTCTGACCGACTTTTCCGCTTCTTCCGTCAGCGATGTCATCACAGTTTACGTTGGCGTCAAGAGAGAGGAGGATTAATAATTTATTATATAATACCTGCCTCCTTTACTTCATACCACTGAAAAACTGTGTTTGATAGGCAATAATATCAGCAGTAAGCTTTTGTGAGTGAAAATGGTGAAGGCATGGTTCTACAACGAGTACGGATCTCTGGACGTCCTCCAATTTGGGGAAGTCCCAGATCCAAGTTTAGGGCCTGGCCAAGTTTTGATTAAAATTCGTGCAGCTGCTCTCAATCCTGTGGATTTCAAGATTCGCCAATATGGCATTTTCCGCAGTGCGGATGCCCCCTTTCCTGTATGCTCAACCAGAACCTCCTTTTATAGGGTTTCAATTTTTGTTTTGGATTTCATTAACTGAAAGTTGATAAATTTTCACCTTTTTGTTCCGCAGATGGTGCCGGGGTGTGATTTAGCAGGAGTAGTTGCCGATGTTGGCGACGGCGTGTCGAAATTTAAGAAGGGCGACGAAGTTTACGGCGACATTCAAGATTTAACGCTTGGAAACCCTAGGCAGGTGGGCACTCTGGCAGAGTTCACGGTTGCGGAAGAGCATCTGTTGGCTTTGAAGCCCGGCAATTTGTCTTTTGAGGAAGCCGCCAGTTTGCCACTTGCGCTCTTAACCGCGCTGGACGCGTTCGACACCGTTGGTTTTCAGAAGGGGCAGAGCGTGTTTATTGTGGGAGGCGCAGGCGGCGTGGGCACCCTGGCGATCCAGCTGGCAAAGCATTTTTTCGAAGCTTCTAGAATTGTTTCCACTTCCAGCGCGGGGAAAGCGGAGTTCGTGAAGAGCCTGGGAGCAGATATGGTGGTAGATTATACCAAGCAGAGCTATGAGCAAATAGATGAGAAATTCGATTTTGTTTTCGACACCATAGGTCGGGTTACAATTTTTTATTTTTTGTTTCAATGAACCAGAGAGGATTTTGAAGAAAAAATTCTGAGATCACTTTTTTTTACAGGCGAATCGTTCAAATCTCATGTGGTTGCAAAGGAGGAAGGTAAAATTGTGGACATTGCACCGTTACCTGCTCATCCGAGAGCAGTGCAGTTTATTTTGAAACCCCAAGGCAGCAATCTGGAAAGGGTGGGCAAATACATAGAGAGCGGGAAACTTAAGGCTGTGATCGACCCGAAGAGCCCGTACGCTTTTTCTGATGTTGTGGAGGCTCTCAAACACCAAGAGAGCGGGCGAGCCAGAGGAAAGATTGTGATTTCTCCGATTGAATGAGTGGTAGACGTAGGCATAGTAGCTCTGTATCTCTTCTTATCTGCCAAAGAGAGCTATCAGACTCGGCATTTTCATTTCGCTCTTAATCGGATCAGATCAATAAAGAGCTCTGGATATCTTAAAGATTGATAACTAATTTCGTTCAATTTAAATTAGTGAAGGGTTTTTAAGAGAGCCAATTTTATGAAATTTAAGAGTAGCAAGGGGCACGCCAAAGATGTGTGGATGGTTAATTAAGAAAAAAAAATTGGTCTATTTTTTGCATTCATTTGTGCAATACAATTGAAAAATAATGGTGTTTGTGCAACAAAGGTCACAATGGATAAGAGATAGCTTAATGTGAATTATGCATCCACTTATAAAGATCTAGACAACTAAAAGAAAGCCTTTGAAAGAAGAACATAATCAAGCTTTGTTATCAATAGGCCCATGTTATGTTTTCAATATAGAGAGTAGGAGGGGGAGATAGAGAGACATAGGGACAAAAAGAGGGAGAAATGGAGTAGGGAAGAGTGAGAGAGAAAGGGGGTAAAGAGATAGAGATAGACATGGAGATGTGTGTGTGTGTGTGAGAGAGAGAGAGAGAGAGGAGGGGGAAAGAGAGATGGATTGATAACTTTGTGTGTGTGTGTGTCGCGTGTGTCTGTATAGCTTAATTATGGTAGTGTAATTGGTGAAGACAATGATATGTTCATTGATTACAAAATGAAAAAATATCTATAATAAAACTATTTACAAATTTTTGTATACTTTCTATTAAAATTATTTAAATAAAATATACATTAATAAATAAATCAATATTTTAAAGTATTATTAATGCAAATTTTTTATTCATTTGGAAAAGGAAAAGTGGATATGTTTGCAAAAGTGGGCACTAATGCCATTGACTATTATTGAGATGGGCTCCAAGGAGATGGGTGAAAAGCTAGAAGAAGACATCAAAACTTAACAACGTTGAATAGTAGATTTATTTGAATTCATTTTTTTCTAATGGTTTAGAACTTGCACTCTTAAAAGAGAGGTCACAAGTTCAAATCTTATAGGTGGTAGGGTATGTAGACCTCATATTTGAAACACAGGTAGGTGCCTCCAAGGAGTATATAAAATCCCATATACTGTTAGTCATACATAGATTCATGTAAGTCCTAAAAAGAGATTCATGTACTATAAAATAGAATTAAATAATTAATTAATGGCCATGTTGTATTGTTTTAGAGCATTGGTAATTGTCGATTCCAAAATAAAGCTCCTTCCCTCTTACTATTTGATATAATTAAAAGCTAATAAATTATTTTTTGATACATGTAATTACGCCAAAGGCGTCTCTTATTTGAGATGTCCAACCTGATTGTTATGCCGACGATGTCTCTTATTTGAGATGTCCAACCTGATCTTTAAAATCAATGGTTCACATCTTACAAAACCTATGCAAGACGATTGAAACTAATCTGTCCGTTGATATTTTTTGCTTTATTGCTTCTCGCCGGTTGTACGTGCAATACACGGTCAACTTGGAAAAAAAATTAGTATGCAATCACTTCTCCAATGATGGTTTCTCATAGTCGGTTCAGTTGTTAAGTTGAAAATCTGTTTCAAACATTTCCATAATGTAATGCCCCAAGTTTTCACACAAGACATTAATTGAACCAACATTGAATGAACAATTTTTTTGCATTGTAAGTGACATTCAAATGTTGCATCACACAACAATGTGCACACAAGGTATCATGATAAGCACAACGACACAAAATGACACAAAGTGAAAGACTCCCTCCGTCCACACTTTTTCGGCATATTCATTGCACACTAAGGTGCAATTGCTAGTTTGCATATAAGCTCGATCTCTCAAGTTTTTGAAAACCATGAAAAAATAAACATCAATTTTTTTACTTCAATAATTATTGACTAAACCCATATAAAAAATTGAATACGATCAATACGTGAGTATTATTGTTTAACACGAATTAAAAAACATGTAAAATTGCTAATCGTATGGCTAAGGTCAATTTTGTTAATGGATGCCATCATAAAATCGTAAGTCTAAACCTAAAACCATAGTAAAAATTGAGGAAATGTTTTAAAATTCCTGGATTACGAAAAGATACTCTATATCCTTTCGAATTTATATTTGATCGGAAAAGAATTGTACCCTTCATTTCAATGGCGACCTCTAGGACAAGACCAAATTTCTTTTAAAAGAGTAGATATTCATTTGTTTAATTTTCATTTGAGGGATCCACCTACCGCCTTAACCAGATTCAATGAATGTAGACTTTTGACCACTGTGCTCAGAAGATCCTTCCATTGTTTTTTTCGTTGCGATGTCATCACAGCTTACGTCGAGCTCGGTACAGAGGAGGATTATTATTATGTAAGACCCGCCTCGTTCCTTCACTTAATATTATTCTTAAAGGTGTCTATGGTGGGCAACAAGATCAGATTTTGAGAGTAAAAATGGTGAAGGCATGGTTTTATAACGAGTATGGATCTGTAGACGTTCTGCAATTTGGGGAAATCAAAGCTCCAAGTGCAGGGCCTGGCCACATTTTGATGAAAGTTCGTGCAGCTGCTCTTAATCCTGCGGATTACAAGATTCGCCAACATGGCATCGCGCGCAGCGCGGATGCCCCTTTTCCTGTATGTTCAGCACAAAACCTAGTTTATTAATGATTTAAATTTTTTGTTTTCGATTTCATTATTAAAGGTTCATAAAATTTCCCCTTTTTGTTTGGGATGTGCTACGCAGGCGGTGCCGGGGTGCGATGTAGCAGGAATCGTTGCCGACGTGGGCGAAGGTGTGTCGAAATTTAAGAAGGGCGACGAAGTTTACGGCGACATTCAAGATTTCACGGTTGGAAACCCTAAGCAGGTGGGCACTCTGGCAGAATTCACGGTGGCGGAAGAGCATCTGTTGGCTTTGAAGCCCAGCAATTTGTCTTTCGAGGAAGCCGCCAGTCTGCCGCTTGCGCTCTTAACTGCGCTGCAGGCGTTCGACACAGTTGATTTTCAGAAGGGGCAGAGCGTGTTTATTGTGGGAGGCGCAGGCGGCGTGGGCACTCTCGCTATCCAGCTGGCAAAGCATGTTTTCGAAGCTTCTAGAATTGTTTCGACTTGCAGCGCAGGGAAAGCGGAATTTGTGAAAAGCCTGGGAGCCGATCTGGTGGTGGATTACACCAAGCAGAGCTACGAGCAAGTGGATGAGAAATTCGATTTTGTTTTTGACACCATAGGTAGGGTTACGATTTTTAGTTTTTGTTTCGATGAATCGGAGAGGGTTTTGAAGAAAAAATTCTGAATATTTTTTTGTTTACAGGCGAATCGTTCAAATCTCATGTGGTTGCAAAGGAGGGGGGTAAAATTGTGGACATTGCATCATTTCCCCCGCATTCGAGTGCAGTGAGCATGATTGTGAAACCCCAAGGCAGCAATCTGGAAAGGCTGGGAAAATACATACGGAGCGGTAAACTGAAACCTGTGATCGATCCGAAAAGCCCCTACGCTTTTTCTGATGTTGTGGAGGCATTCAAACACCTGGAGAGCGCGCGAGCGAGAGGAAAGATTGTAATTTCCCCCATTGAATGAGCGTAGAATTTCGTTGCAAAATCGGTCCTGATAAGACTGACATGAACGTTCATGGTGAGGGATCTGTTCTTATCTGATCCAAAGAGCTGCTGACTTGGCATTTTTGTTTCACACTCTTCAATTAAAGTATATTTGGTATAATGGAATAGTTATGTTGAATGGTACTGGTTCAAATCTCTTCAATACAAAAAGAACAATGATAAGAAAGGTGTGTGTAAAGACAACTTGCCCAATCTAAAATAAATATGTTGAAGCAAATCTTTTTATTACAACAAAATCAAAATAGTTAAAAATAATATTTCTTTATTTACAACAAATCTCATTTGATAATCTTAAAATGACTTCTAGGTAATACATTTTTCTGCTCACTTTTGAAATTTGTCCATCATAGCACTCATTACATTAAGTTGAGAGATCATTACAATAAGATTTATATATTGGAATCTATAGAATATGGCTTTAAGGTATTGCACTAATATTCAAAGAAAGATATAAATTATATTAATTATGTTTTTAGTATTAAATTATAAAATTATTTTTTATTCATAGGAATTGTAAGAATATATATTTTAAAGATTGATTATTAATTTTGTTCAATTTAAAAGAGTGAAGTGTTATTTTATTAGAGTTAATTTGATTAAAATTAAGTATTAATTATGTTTAGTACTAAATTATAAAGTTATTTTTTATTCATAGGAATTGTAAGAATATATATTTTAAAGATTGATTATTAATTTTGTTCAATTTAAAAGAGTGAAGTGTTATTTTATTAGAGTTAATTTGATTAAAATTAAGAATGAATTTTCTTTTAATTTAATAGCATTAAACTAATAAGATATTATAAGAGATGCTTGCATAAATATTTTTAAAAAGTAATGAAATATTTTAAATTTTTATATTAACTATTAATCTTAATTAAGCTTAAATGTTAATAGTGGGATGCTAGATGTAAAGGACACCATGTTGCTCCAAATGTATTTATGTTGATTATCCTCTTTGTTTTACTCTTAGTGATCAAGGTTCATATAGAAAATTTGCAACTCAATAGATGAAATAGTACGGTATAATTATTAAAACTACATTAATCTGGTACAACTAAATCTCTTAAGCATGAAAGTATGGATAAATCACAATTAGATTGATATAAATTTATGTCTTGTTTTCCTTGGTTGAAGCTTGAATACAAAGAAATATTTGAGTTACAATTTCAAGTTATTTAATTTTTACTTATATAAAAACTTAAATTATGCTATCATTTTATCGATTTTGATTTTTTTAATATGATATAAGGTAGGTGGCACAAGTATATATCAAGATAAAAGGTGTCATTTACTTTGCAATAATGTATATTACTCATGTATCTCCAACATTACGAAAGTGTCTTTCACATTTAGGGTGGAAATGTAAATTATTTTGTAATATTTTTTTTTCAAATCTTGATATTAATTGTCATATGCATTCATGAAAAAGGTGGAACACAATAGTGTTGATTATGCTTGACTTTTGGACCACTAAATGCATATTTCAAATTCTAGATGTTAGGATTTAGGAGTGAAAATCTTGCATTACAAGATGGGTTTTATACAAGTTGGCTATTCCATTTTGGAGCATTACACTTTAGGAGTTTAGTTGTGAAGGGTTGTGATTGATGGGAAAATGGTGTCTCAACCTAGCAATAATAAAAACGTACTATTGGTAAAAGGTTATTGTTGATAGTTGAGCACAAGGGGTTGGAATAATAATGTATCATTGTAAATCTTAATAAGGTTTTTGTTGATAGTTGAGCATGAGAGGAAAGATTGTGATTTCCCCCATTGAATGAGTGTAGATTGTGTTTGTTTCAAGGTATAGAATGTCCTTACAAAATTGGTGCAGACAAGACTGACATGAACATACATGGTGAGGGATTTGTTCTCATCTAATCAAGAGAGTTATTGACATGGAATTTTTGTTTTTCTCTTAATCAATTGAAATAGATAAATAATAAGAAAGGTGTGCATGTAGGGCCGGTGTGCTAAATCTAATATAAATAAATTTCATTTAAAAAAATCTCTTTACTAAGGGTAATTATTGCAACAAAATCAAAGTGATTAGAAATAATATTTTTTATTTGCAACAAATCTCATTTGACAATCTTAACATGACTTCTAATACATTTTTATGCTATCACTTTTGGAATTTGTCCGTGATAGCATTCATTACATTAAGACTAGACATTGAGATCACCATTACAATAAGATTATATATAATTGGATTCTATAGAATATGGCTTTAAGATATTGCGTTAATATTTAAAGAATGATATATAACTAGCACTTACAAAAAAGGAGGTGCAATAGCTATGTCGATAGTAAAATATACTTTGAATAATATATTGGAGGGTACAAATCACAAATATAAAAATAATATTTATTAGTGGTCTAACTATTTATAATATAAACAAATTGATTACATTAAAGATGACCTTGTCATTTATTCAAGTCAAATAGGAAGAAAAAAAATGTATAGTAGCTCATTGAAATGAAAAATTGTACTTTTTGCATGATAGGTGGGTTATAAGACTGACGATTGGATTTTGTTTATAATTAATTTTTTCCAGCTAATAATATTCAATTACATTCAATCATCTACCAGATCTCATTTTCTTCTATGTCAACTATCTACTATTGTATTTAAATATGTGTTGTTTCTCTCTTAATTTTGTGGCCAAAATCCTCATAATTGTAAGAAAATTGCAATCTTTAAATATTTTTTAAAATAAAAAATATCATATATAATTACTAGAAATAATTTTGACTATAAATAATATTGATTAAAATAATAATTTTGGCTATACACTACATTAAGAATGGAAGGATTCTATGCAATATCTTATCCATCACCAAATTCTACAACCATTGCCAACATCCCCCTGCCTTTATCAAAATGAAAGCTTTGAAAACATGGTATGGACATCTATCAAAGCATAGACAAAACATGGAAATATTCCTAAAAAAAGGTGGTCTTATGGCTTGCAATGATTGCAAGATATGCACAAAAATGATTTGTTAAAAAATCTTTGGAAGTCAAGCAAATGCAATTGGCGGGTGTAAAGCCATATTCAACAACCTTTGCCAACATCCAGACTATTTATGTAAGTATCCACAAAATCATTGAGAGCATTGTAAAATTCATGGCCATACTAAAAATAATCGTTGGAAGTTGCATCCATAATGTAGTTATTGACATGCACATACAATTGCTACATGTACTCTCCATGTGACCATAATGTCTAACTCGCTTTTTTCAACAAATCTTAATATGTATGTTGAGTTTAGAATATTATTTAAAGAATTTAATTACTTTATTCTATATTTTTCAAGTCTTGTGCTTGATATATTTGTAACTTCAATTAAAGGTTCATCTTATCCTTAAGGTTAGTATTAATTGTGGGTACATATAAGAAAAATAATGTGTTCTTGTGTTATTGATTATTTTAAAGCTCTTCTTTCTTCCACCACTTACCAAAATTAAGATAACTCTAATGACATACTTGAAGAAGATTTAGTTTATAGTACATAACTAACCTCAAAGATAGTGATGATTATGTTTATTCTTGTGACATTTAGGAACTTTCAATATAAATTTTAGTTTGATGAAGATTCAAGATGTATATACAACTTTACGATAGTGTGCTAAAGTGACTTAATTTAAATGTCAAATTGTTTTGAGATGCTATTTTCTCATTATGTACCATGTTCGCTAGAATTAGTGAGCAATTATAAGGCCCATGTAAAGACTATGTTTAAAAATGTTTCTTGCCTGTTTTTTTATTAGCTCTATTGGTTTTGATCTTTCATATTACTAATAAAAAGTATGAAGTTAATCTGAATGGTTGTGGCTTGGAATGGCTTTCCAAATACTGATGAGCATTATCATATTTTCAAGATGTACGTATAGTTGTTTCAAGTTATGATGATGAGTAAGATTTGCATATGTTGATATACCCTAGTATTTCATGTATTTCAATACAAATTGAAATTGAATGGCATTTTGTAGGAGTTATCTTTATAGGGATGTAATTATTATGTAGTTGGATGTGTTTATTTTTGAATGACAGTTGAATGCAAGAAGAAAATGATGATGATATTTATTTAAATTTTCTATAAGCATGTTCCTTGCACCTCATAAAATTACTAGTGCTAATATAATTCAAAAATAATTTTATAAATTTATATAAACCTAAATTATTTTTTGAGTTCACTTCTAGCCAAATATGAGGGAGAAAGATTTAAAAATCTATCATGATCTAGAGAAGGTATCGTTATGCTATTGCATTCATTTATATTCCCCATATACTTCTAGGGGAAGAGTACCAGTTACCACCCATTTTCCAA
Source organism: Cryptomeria japonica (assembly GCF_030272615.1). Classification (NCBI taxonomy): domain Eukaryota; kingdom Viridiplantae; phylum Streptophyta; class Pinopsida; order Cupressales; family Cupressaceae; genus Cryptomeria; species Cryptomeria japonica. The sequence continues at coordinate 686,516,671 of NC_081413.1, forward strand.
TCATCCTTCACTCTTTGTTCACCAACCTCCCAATTACTAAACCAAAAAATGATAAGTAAAAGTCTATTAATAAATTTCGTATGTACTAACAACCGCCCACTTTACTCACAATAGTTAGAATTTTTTAACTTTAATTAAAGGAGTTGTGCAACTTTATTGGACCCATAGCACGTGACTATTTGAACATTTATGCATTAGTATTGGTCATTTTTGAGGTGGTTAGAGTGCACGATTATTGAAGCATATTTAAGTAGGTATTGTACGACACTTTGAAATGACTACTTTTTTACCATTGCATGCATGATGGATCCCACAATATGCATCATTGCTATCTAGAAGCCATAACAATAGCTATAATTGGTTAAGTTGCATAAGAGACAACTAAAAAAGATTATCCAAATTCAATATACTATTTAAGATTTATAAATTTACGAAAGTAGCCATAATGATTACTAATACAATAGCTATAAATGATTAAATTGCATACAAATACAACCAAAAAAATTTTCAAAATTCAATATACAAATTATAAATTCACAAAATTAATTATAATGATTACTAATACTCCCCTCAATAATTCTCCATCCTTACATGTAGGAGACTTGCCTCTAGACCCTTCGCTCATTACTTTAGGAATGGAGGTACTCATCTCTCCCACTCCCGCAAGTTGTAGGTAGGAACGACCCACCGCCTTTACAAGAGCCAATCAAAGTGGAGACTCCTCTATTAATGCGATTCAACGAACTCTTTCCTACGCTCGCAAGAACCTTCCAGATATTTTTTCTTCTTTAAATTTATTTTACTTCTCTATTAATTTTTTTCCTTGCGATGTCGTCACAGCTTACGTCAACGGCCGAGTACACAGAGAAGCGGATAATTCTATAAACCCCGCCTCGTTCCTCCTTACATACCAACTAGTTCTGAGTAAAAATGGTGAAGGCATGGTTTTACAAGGAGTATGGATCTGTAGACGTCCTGCAATTTGGGGAAATCCCAACTCCAAGTGCAGGGCCTGGTCAGGTTTTGGTTAAAGTTCGCGCAGCTGCTCTCAATCCTGTCGATTTCAAGATACGCCAATATGGCGTCCTGCGCAGCGCGGATGCCCCGTTTCCTGTACAGTCAACTAAAACCTCCAGGATTTAATTTTTTTGTTTCGTATTTCAATAATTAAAGTCATATTAAATTTCCCCTTTTCGTTTGGGGTCTGGTTTGCAGGTGGTGCCGGGGTGTGACTTAGCAGGAGTCGTTGTCGAGGTGGGCGACGGCGTGTCGAAATTTAAGAAGGGCGATGAAGTTTACGGCGACATTCAGGATTTCACGGCAGGAAACCCTAAGCAGGTGGGTACTCTGGCAGAGTTCACGGTGGCGGAAGAGCATCTCTTGGCGTTGAAGCCCACCAATTTGTCTTTTGAGGAAGCCGCCAGTTTGCCGCTTGCGCTCTTAACCGCGCTGCAGTCGTTCGATACAGTTGGTTTTCAAAAGGGGCAGAGCGTATTTATTGTGGGAGGCGCAGGCGGCGTGGGCAGCCTGGCAATCCAGCTGGCAAAGCATGTTTTCGAAGCTTCTAGAATCGTTTCGACTTGCAGCACGGGGAAAGTGGAGTTTGTGAAGAACCTGGGGGCGGATCTGGTGGTGGATTACACCAAGCAGAGTTACGAGCAAGTAGATGAGAAATTCGACTTTGTTTTCGATACCATAGGTAGGGTTATAATTTGACGACTTCTTTTTTCATTCCTACAGATTATAATTTTGTTTGGATGAATCGGAGAGGATTTGGAAGAAAAGGGTTCTGAATCTTTTTTGTTTACAGGCGAATCGTTCAATTCTCATGTGGTTGTAAAGGAGGAGGGTAAAATTGTGGACATTGCATCGTTTCCTCCGCACCAGAAAGCAGTAAACGTGCTTGTGAAACCCCAAGGTAGCAATCTGGAGAGGCTGGGGAAATACATAGAGAGCGGGAAACTGAAACCTGTAATCGACCCAAAGAGCCCGTATGCGTTTTCTGATGTTGTGGAGGCATTCAAACACCAGGAAAGTGAGCGAGCCAGAGGAAAGATTGTGATTTCCCACATTGAATGAGCGGTGTTTGTTTCAACGCTGAGAACGTCGTTGCAAAATAGTTGTGTATAAGACTGCCATTAACGTAGGCGATCTAATAGTCAAGGCTGTTTTAGAAATTCCGCTACAGGCTAGTCGAGAACAGATAAATAAAAAAGTTGTACATATTAATAGTCTATCCTCAATGAACATACATTATTAACACAAATCTCATTAGTAATAGAAAGGGTACTCTTAAAAATAAAAAATGGCTTATGTGCAACAAATCTCATTTGAAAATCTTAATGTGACTTTGAATAGATTTCCAATATTTTTTGGAATTCATTTATGATAACTCTTATTTATTTTTATTTTTTAGTATGGTAGAAGTTTTGAACTCAGTATCATTTAAGTGTCCACAATTATTACTTTAAGATTATGTTGAAACCATCATAACATTAAGATTAGATATCAGAATATGTAGAGCCTACAATTATTACATTAAGACCACACATGGAGACCATCATTACATTAAGACTACGCATGGAGACCATCATTACATTAAGACTATGTATTGAAATATCTAGAAGATGGTTGGTGTTTAAAGAGTAATATGATAGTCTTTACATTCTTAATCTTAAAATTGTTTCTTGTTCATAAAATTGTTGATTATAAATATTAAATTTGTTTAATTTAAAAGAGAGGTGTTTTCAAAGAGAGGTCATTCTATTAAAATTACAAATATATTTTATTTATTCATTATATTAATATAGATAAATAAATAAGATATTTTAAGAGATGCTTATAGTTAACAAATATTTTAAAAATATTTTTAAAGTCTATATTAAATATCACCTTCAATTAAGATTAAATGTCAATGGTGGGGGTGCCACATGAAATGGACATTAATTTGTTACCATTGTATTAATTATCCATTTTATTCTATTCTATTTAACAAAGAGTTCATATAAAGAATATGTAGCTTAATAGATTAAATTGTTTGATGTATTTATTAACACTCCATTTGTTTGGTACAACTAAATCTCATAACAATGATGTATGGATAAATCTTAATTAGCATATATAATTGCATGTCTCCTTCAAGTTGGCAAAAGTGTGCTTTCAAATACACATATCTGAGGTACAATTTGAAATTAATCTCTTTTTTTTTTTACTTGTATATAAACTTAAATCATGGTTTCATTATCTTAAATTTGGATTTAAGTATTATATTAAGATTAAGTTGTCATTTACTTTGCAATCTTATGTATTATTCATGCATCTCCAACACTCTTGCAATATGCCCTTAGATGTTTAAGATGGAATTAAAAATTATTTTGTAATTTAGATTTTTTTGAAATCTTGATATTAGCTACCATTTGCATTCATGAAGAAGGTGAAGCACATCAATGGTGGCTACAATTAACTTTTGGATCATTCAATGTGTATTCTCAATTCTAAGCTCTAGGATTGAGTAGAAAACTTGTATGAAAAGACAAGTTTCACATGGGTTAGCTACTCCAATTAGGAGTATTACACATTGGGAGTTGATTTGTCAAGAGTTGTGACACCTAAGATGCTTTTACAATTATTTTTTTCTATTCCATTGTGCCCATGTGAATCCATTGATTTATTTGTTATTCTTTAAAGATTTTATCCAAGGGTGTAGGCTTTTTTCATGATAAAATGATTTTGGTATTTATGGTTTTGTCCTCTCTTCGCATCTATATGGAGAGCATAGCATAGTATTTTTTATGAGATTGATTACAAGTACATAGATGTTGTTGGATTGCAATTAGAGTAGAAATTGTTAGTATGTTCATATCTCTCTTTTGAAGATTAATACACACTTGTCTTATTTCTCATGTGGATATTTTTCTCATTGAGAAGATCATTGATATGGTTACGATTCAAACCTCTATTATAGACACCTAAAATGTATATTTGCATATTTTTCATCATCAATTTATATCTATTATGTGTACCTACTTCTAATATTAATTAAATAGAAATTTCTTATTGTAATAAATCTAATCATTCTTCTAATATTAATTAAATAAATATAATTTATTTAATTAATTAATTAACTTAAACTTTCTTCCAAAATTCCATTCTTAATTGAATAAATCATATCTATTTAATTAAATCAATCATTCCTCAATATATCCTTATAAATTAAATAAATTCATTACAAAAAAATAATTTATCAAATATCCTCCCCATTGTTAACTAAATAAACAAATTAGGTTTAACCAACTGACTAATCATTTGCATATTCCTACCACAATTGATTCAAAATAAAAATAAAAATTCGAAGGCCTTTTTTTTTTCTAAATTTGCACCCTCTATTGCCTATTCTTGCTCTAATTGTTTGCCCAAACACAAGATGTCACTTGTAGGCTTCTCATTCCATCTTGTAAATGTGTCAACCTCTACCTTTAGTGCACAAGATCAAATCTTATTCACCCATTTTCCTCATCCCAAATCTATAAATCTCTCATTTGTCAAACCATTTGCAAGTGCTAGAATTGAATGCAAAGCAAGGGCATGTTGGTAAGCTAATAAGCTACATCAACTATCAACAACATCAATCATCTTGAGCACAACCCTTAGGCATCAAATCTATGTTGATAATAATATTGGTCCCTTTTTGTGCTTTTTTTTTGTATTTCTTGCAAGGTTGCACTTAAGTTGCACATTTGCAAAAGCTCTTCGATCACTAGGTAATGCCCCTTACACAATTGTTAAGAGTTTTATCTCTTGTCTCCTCCCTAACTCATGGGTGTAGGCATGACCATAATCAATTTCCTAGAAGAAATCAAGGATCCTAATCTAAAGGTTTTCACTTACAAGGCTTTAGGGATCCTAAATCTTGCAAGTGGTCTTAGTTGTATTGGTTGCCTTTCACCTCTTACCTTGGGGATGATGCACTTGGTTGACTAGATTCTAGCAAGTTCCCTTGATTGCACTTGGTTAGTTCTCATGTTTGTGCTTAACAACTTGTAGATGAAGACTAGGGGGAGGAGAGTGATCTCATTGACTAGGTGACTATTTATGGTGGTTTGATCCTTTTTTATGTTAGGGTAAATCGCATGATTGATCCACCTCTTACTAGTCTTTCTCTCATCACTTAATAATTTTTTATGTTTAGTGATGTTTGAGCTTAGACTCATTTACACTTCTATTTATTGTTTTGAACTTAATCATACATAAATTAGAAAGAAAGATTATTTTATAGTCCACAATGTCAGGTAGTGTATACAAATGACTTATAGCAATATGAAACTATTGCATACTACTTGCAAAAGAAACCTAATTGTGCTACAAACCAGACATACATACCTTATCGAATTATAAACACACTCTTTTTTACCACCCACTTTTCTTAATAATATATTATTACTTCTTAATTCTTAAAAGTCATAAAAACTTCATTTCATCCTCTCACTTTTTAACGATCTACAATCTTCTTTTTAAAGTAATAAGCTTCCATGAAGATTCAATTCTTGAAAGTCATAAAAACTTCATTTCATCCTCTCACTTTTTAACGATCTACAATCTTCTTTTTAAAGTAATAAGCTTCCATGAAGATTCAATGTATTGGACCACCTCAATAATAATCAATGTATCTGCACCACTCTAACTATGGTGGAGCAAACATTTTAGTCTAGAAATTTTATGGCGTACGCAAAAAAGAACCTTCTAGATGCTCAAAGATAAGTTTCTCGGCGTCCTCTGCGGCAAGGGAGGAGAATCTAGCCGCCGCCTCCTTTCAATTAATAACGATCTAGACGTTGTCTTGGCAAATAGATCATCTTTTTCTGAGTAAAAATGATGAAGGCATGGTTTCACAAGGAGCATGGATCTGTAGACCATGTGGGGCTCTTTTCTGTTTTATTTGTCCATTTTATTTACTCTATTTGACAAAGAGTTCATATAAAAAATTTGCAATTCAGTAGATTTAATAGTTTGGTATGATTATTAACAGTCTATTTGTTTATAATGAAGTGTGGATGAATCGTAATTAGCATATATAATTGCATGTCTCTTTTGAGTTGGTCAAGGTGTGCTTTCAAATGTATCTATTTGACGTACAATTTCAAGTTAGTCTAGCTTTTAACATCTATAAAAATTTATATTATGTTTTCATTATCTTAAATTTGGATTTCTATTTCAATTAAATATAAGATGGATGACACAAGTATATATTAATATTAAGCTTTCATTTATTTTGTAATCTTATGAATTATGTATTCTGAAGCTTCTAGATTTGATTGTGTTAGCATGCTTTTTTACCATCAATGTTTTGGATCACACTCTTGATCCATCATCGGGATGCATCTTTGGATGTTTAGGGTGGAATTAACACCTAAGATGCTTTTAAAATTATATTTTCATTTAAGAGGCAAATGATTGTGCCCATGTGAATCCATTGATATATTTGTTATTCTTAAAAGATGCTCTTTGAGGTGATTATGGGTTTTCATGATAAAATGATCTCAATATTTATAGTTTTGTCCTCTCTTCACATCTAGATTGAGAGCATGAGATAGTATTTTTTTGAGATTGTTTACAATTACATAGGTGTTGATGGATTGCTATTAGAGTAGGAATCGTTAGTGTGTGGATGTCCCTCTTTTGAGGATTTATATACAATTGTCTTATTTCTAACGTGAATATTTTTCTCATGGAGAAAATCTTCTATTCGATATGGTTTACAAATTTATCTTATTATGGATTTTGCAACCACATAATTTTCTTGATATACTAATCCTTATTTGATAAATAAATTTCAAATTTGAATGTATTTATAGAAGTTACTCTTGATTCCACTTTGGTTGTTAATAGTATATAGTTTAAGGAATTATTTGAGACTTTTTTTTCTCTTCTCCTTATTTAACAATCCAAACCTCGATTATGGACATATAAAATGTAAATTTGTAATTTTTTCATCATAATCTATATCTATTAAGCATACTCACTTAAAATATTAATTAAATAGAGAATTATTATTTAATTAATAAATCTCATAATTCTTCTACCATTAATTAAATAGTTATTTATTTATTTTAATAATTTAAACTTTATTATGAAGTTCCATTCTTAATTGAATTAATCACATTTATTTAATTAAATCAATCATTCCTCAACATATGCTTATAAATTAAATAAATTTATTATAAGAAACTAATTTATCAAATATCCTCCTCTTTATTATCTAAATAAATAAATAAGGTTCAATCAACTAACTAACCATTTCTATATTCCTACAACACTTTATTCAAAATAAACACATTCAAAGGCCTAAAAAAAAATTATTTTTTTTAAATTTGTGTCCTCTACCACCTTATTTTTGCAATAATCACTTGCACCAAAGACAAGATGTCACTTGTAGACTTCTCATTTTATTTTGCAAATATATCAACCTCTGCCTTCATTACACAAGATCAAATATTGTTCATCCATTGTCCTCATCCCAACTCCATAGAGCCCTCATTTGTCAAACCATTTGCCAAAGCAAGGCCATATTTTTAGGCTAATAAACTACATTGATTCTCAACAACATCAATCATCTTGAGCATAAACCCTAAGTATCAAGATCTATGTTGATAAGAATCAATTGTTCCTTTTTTATAAAAATTTTTGCATTCCATAGCTCAACTGGAGGTGTTAGAGGCTTAAAAATAGGTTCTCTAGTTTGTTTTATTTTAGTTATTATTTATTTTCAATCTTAGCATGCATACAAATTGGCCTACTTTGAGGGACTTGTCCCTATTTGATTTTTATCTTTACAAGTTTGTTTCGATTATTTTTCAAGTACATTTGATGTTTATTGATTTGTCATAGACACTATAAAACACACATGCCCACTCTTTGTCCTAGTATATTTGTACATTAACTCTCGCTCTATCTAGCTTAAACACTAAACCCTAGGTAGTGACCAGTTATTTATGCATTGGTGTACCTACACTTCCTTGTGTTACATGCAGACCTAGTGTGGAATATACACTCTCTATATTTAATTTGATTTACTTCAACTCAAGCATCCAACTCCATAGTGTATATGCACATTGAGTGTGTTGAACACACATCATATGTTGAGACGAGGGGGGAATAAGCATAAACAAATTCTAGACTTCAATCTTGCATTAACCAGTTTATTCCGGATATGCACATCAAAGAGAATTAAATAAAGACATCAAAAAACATTCACACAAGAACACCAATATTTTATACGTGGAAAACCCAAACTTGGAAAAACCATGATGAGTTTCCTCACAAAATTAATCCATTATATATAATTGTTTACATAAGGGAGCTCATTGCTTTAGACTCGCTGACTAAGGCTAACAACTCTTGGGGCAAGATACAAATAGGGACTTGTGCATTGAAGCTAATTGCAACGGGGCGAGATATAATTTTATAATTTATAGAACAAAAACTCGATGAACAAAAGCATCTTTGTATGTTGATCAAAGTTTATGTTATAACACAAATCCAGACCTGACAACATATCTAAACTACCAATCTCTGGATCACTGACCTTATATCGATTGATATCTCTACATTACTTACATCATCATCCTTATATTAAGCCGCACATTCAATCTCTCTTGTATTTCATATTCATGCATACACACATACTCTCTATCTTGCATCTATTCATATATACCAATCTGGAACAATCATCTTTACCAAGTCTACCATAAAAAGAGATTGTAATGTGTATGCACGCCTCTGAGCCAAAATATATAACTGAACCCAAAATATTAAATGTATTGATCTTAATCCAAACAAAAAACAAAACCAATTGAGAAGCTTCAAACTAGAAAGAAACACCTAGATCATCGACTGATACATGAGAGAGTATTCTAGTAAACTCCAATAACAATATCTATACACAAAACTCACTTAGATCAAAATAAATCTTTTGGACCTAAAACTCTACTTCCAATCTACTTCTGGATCAAAGGGGTTGGCAATAAAACTCTAGCTGACACACATGAGAGAGTATTCTGGTAAACTCCAATAACAATATCTATACACAAAACTCGTCCAGATCAAAACACAAATGCACTATACCAAAACACAACTTCCAAACCCAAAACTCTACTTCAAGTCTACTTTTGTATCAAAGGGGTTGGCATCAATAACAAGATAAAGACATATTTGTAACAATCTCCTCCTCTGTCATTATTGGCTACACTTTGCGAAACAAGTTGCCAATCCATTTATCAAAA